>NC_056725.1:1784646816-1785009316 GCF_019279795.1 Protopterus annectens | reverse complement strand
AATCATCATAACTTTCAATCATAGCATTACTTTGGTCCATAAGACATTTTGTCTCTACCTTGAGTCAATAAAATAACTCAATGCATTTACTACTAATGAATGCAAACAGTTACACAACTACACTAGACTGTCATGCATGGTTGATGTTTATAGCAGTGGCCCTAATGTATTTTGGCTAGGAGTAAGTCCAGCATAATCTTCCCATGGATCCATACTGTGGCTGTAACAACGAGCTGCTTGTTATGAAAATGGGCCTAGATGCATGCCTTTGCCTCTGGGTTCATTGCTCATGCATGGTAAAAAAATGTTGACTTGGCTACAATTGCAGATGCAACATTTCTGAATCAATGGGAATGAGTCTCAAAAACAAATCAAATACTCCCCTCTAACCACTGTACTAGGAGATCATGAGATGTTTATAATCCACTGATAGGGCTTGTGTACCCTGTTCTGTTATTGCCCCTGCAATAATAAGAAAACTGCTCTACCATCAGTGCCTCCAGTCTAGGTAACTTTTTACTCAGACTGTGCATATTAGTAATTACTTTCTTTCTTTTATTCCCAGTGATGCATGTTACTGTCTTTGTTTTTGTTTTTCAGATTTAAACCATGCATTCTTCATTATTTGTTCCCACTAACTGAGTTTGCTCTTTAACTATCCAATATTTTGACAGCAAATGCAAGACTTTCTGAATGATTCACAATGTCTTCTCCATCAGCTTAAATACTTGTTAATGAAACACATACACACAATAATTTTTATTGTATCACTTCCCGCTCTAAGTTCTGCTTCCCATGCATCCTACCACACTTAGGATTGGTAACACTTATATCTTCAGTTCTTGCTGTGTAGCTTCCCAGTAACTCATCTCTGTGGTTCTTGCTCTGAACATCCCAGTAACACATATCTGTGGTTCTTGCTCTGAACATCCCAGTGACACATATCTGTGGTTCTTGCTGTGAAGCTTCCCAGTGACACATATCTGTGGTTCTTGCTCTGAACATCCTAGTAACACATATCTGTGGTTCTTGCTCTGAACATCCCAGTAACACATATCTGCGGTTCTTGCTGTGAAGCTTCCCAGTAACACATATCTGTGGTTCTTGCTCTGAACATCCCAGTAACACATACCTGTGGTTCTTGCTGTGAAGCTTCCCAGTAACACATAGCTGTGGTTCTTGCTCTGAATATCCCAGTAACACATATCTGTGGTTCTTTCTCTGAAGATCCCAGTAACACATATATGTGGTTCTTGCTGTGAAGCTTCCCAGTAACACATATCTGTGGTTCTTGCTCTGAACATCCCAGTAACACATATCTGTGATTCTTGCTCTGAAGATCCCAGTAACACATATCTGTGGTTCTTGCTGTGAAGCTTCCCAGTAACACATATCTGTGATTCTTGCTCTGAAGATCCCAGTAACACATAGCTGTGGTTCTTGCTCTGAACATCCCAGTAACACATATCTGTGGTTCTTGCTCTGAAGATCCCAGTAACACATATATGTGGTTCTTGCTGTGAAGCTTCCCAGTAACATATATGTGGTCCTTGCTCTGAACATCCCAGTAACACATATCTGTGGTTCTTGCTGTGAAGCTTCCCAGTAGCACATATCTGTGGTTCTTGCTGTGAAGCTTCCCAGTAACACATATCTGTGGTTCTTGCTCTGAATATCCCAGTAACACATATCTGTGGTTCTTGCTGTGAAGCTTCCCAGTAACACATATCTGTGGTTTTTGCTCTGAACATCCCAGTGACACATATCTGTGTTTCTTGCTCTGAACATCCCAGTAACACATATCTGTGGTTCTTGCTCTGAACATCCCAGTAACACATATCTGTGATTCTTGCTCTGAAGATCCCAGTAACACATATCTGTGGTTCTTGCTCTGAAGATCCTATTAACTCATCTCTGTGGTTCTTGCTCTGAACATCTCAGTAACACATATCTGTGGTTCTTGCTCTGAACATCCCAGTAACACATATCTGTGGTTCTTGCTCTGAAGATCCCAGTAACTCATCTCTGTGGTTCTTGCTCTGAACATCCCAGTAACACATATCTGTGGTTCTTGCTCTGAACATCTCAGCAACACATATCTGTGATTCTTGCTGTGAAGCTTCCCAGTACCTTGGAGCTGCTAGTAACATATTTACAGAGCTATAGCTGTACTTATAAAATGGATGAGAAAATACTGAACTCTGATTAGTTAATACATACCTGTAGCCCTGTTCTTATAGCAGCATTAGTCCACAACCAAAACTGCTTCCAAATCCCCTAGGCTAATGAAAACACATGACAACCAACCAGAAGCTAACAAAACAGTCTGTCAGGCATTCCACTTAATCAGTGACAAACATTTTAACAGTGATTCATTAGCTGTCCACAGAACAAATTTGGCACGGATATTATTTATTTATTTCTTTGTTTATTGTTATTTGTTAGTCAGGTGAATGGATTGGCCATTTGATATTTTCCAATGATGGCTTGGCCACATACAGTATAAAATCATAAAACAGTTCAACATATACAATAATACAGCACACAGTTGTCCATGCATAGTATTTACAGGGTTACAGCATAAAGAGAAATTTGTACACACATATTAATATCCAGAGTTTAGCTACCAATTTATACATGTGGTGATATACAGAACTTTAATTTAAAAACTTTAATAGTTTTGTAGTATCAGGGTACTGAACTATGTGGCCAGCAAGCTATTATCAGTATTACTTTAGTGTTAACAGCTATCCATTGTTCCCAAAACATTTGCATGTCTTTTTGTCAAAGAGGTGCTGTGCTGTATTATTTTTGAAGAAATGCAGTGTGCTCATTGCTTGAATTTCTTCAGAAGTTTGACTCCATGAAGCAGGTGCTGTTTTGCTGAAAATGTTTTCTCCAGTGGTACAAGAGAAGTACAATAGAAGGGAAGTCTCACTGACCACATTGTGTATGAGTTGCTCTTTAGGTTGTAGTTCTTGATTGCTGAGCAGAGGGTGCTAGTGGTTAGTATTTTGTAGAGCCGTGTATCAAGCAGTAGGATGGCCCTGGTGTTTGTTGGTACTCAATGAAATTTGTTTAGCAGAGTACAGTGATATGTCTGGGCTTCTGCTAACTAAACAACAGAAATGATTTTATTCACTGATATAAGTTGTATATCACCTGCAGATCATATTCCACTTTTGGAAGCAACACATTTTGGGCCAGGACTTGTCTTCCTTCCAGTGAAAGTACATTTCTTAGTTTATAGCATAACGTTCATTAAGTTTTTGTGATATGTTACAACATTTTCAGTATGTGCCTTGAATGATAGTGAGGAGTTAAATATCAAGCTAAGATATGAAGTAAATGCACACACAGCCAGGAAATGGAACAGCTTGTTGTAAGTTCACCAAGGCAGATTCAGTAAATCCAGGTAGGCACCAAACGAATTCAAATAATTCCTTTATTCAGAACCACAGAATAATAACACAAGCGCTTACTCAGAGGAATTCTGAGCTTTATCAAGTGACACCATGCTGTTGAATCAGGTGTCTTATATACCTTGAAAATCCTAGGTTAATTAGAAAGCACTACCAATTAACATTTTAAAGAGACTGTGCACTATTCCACATGCTTAAAAATTCCTTTAAAACAAAATATATAAAAAAATATAGTAGATTGCTTGAAATAATGCATCAATGCATCTGTCACTACTAAAAATGCTAATAGCTTAAAAATAAACAAAACATTGTGCACTGTTTCCATAGTGTTTAACTTTGTAATAAAACTTGCTTTGTGCAAAAAGTTGCACTTCTTTTGAAAATTGGAATAAGATGGAGTGACTTGACGTACCAACTGTTGTTCGTGTGAGTATAAAATAAGGCTAATGCCTAATATGGGTATGACAATATTTTCCTTTTCTTGGTCTTGTTGACAACCCTGCTGGAAAAAGAACACTATATCTTAACCAAGTTAAACTATGCTGTACAATAGGTCTTTCCTTAACATAGACTTTGTATAGTGTAGTATTAAGTGAAAATCATGCCCATGTGTATGAGTACTTGCCATAAGTAATAGTGTGGGGAATGTCAAACTAAAGTCTTGCCCTTCTTAGTTTCAATAGCGGCTTGATACTGATCAAACCGTTAAGCCCAGGGGGTCTCCCAGCATCTAACTTTAATTGCCAGAGGAGTTCTCGATATTCTAAAGTTGATTCCCAATCACCCCCCCTGGCATCAGGCTTAACTTGCTCCAGTACCATAAATTTCAGTTTTATGTTTGGACAGGTCAGGGAGTGCTTATAAAAAGCGTTGGTTTCCTTCTTTTTGTTTATATCATAAAAATGTTCGTATATCCGCTTGCGGAATTCCCTTTCCGTTTTGCCTACATAGAAACTGCTGCATGTACCACCACCACATGCAGCAGTTTCTATGTAGGCAAAATGGAAAGGGAATTAAAAGTACGCTATCAACTTAATGACTTAACAGATCCATGACTTGGAGATATGAAATGATGGGCTTAGTCGATGGGAAGCTTGAAACTGACCAAAGGTCCGGAATACATCCAACAACCATAGTAATAACTAAAGCAAATTAAGTGTTTATTGAGTGTGGTTGTAGTTGCTATTCTTAATTACAGAAAGGAATATGTGTTATACTGGGCTACATCTACATTCCTATTATTTATTAAGTACTTTCTAACTTTAATACTAAGCTAGTATAGGTACTTTGTACCATCTTAAACTTATTGAAAATATGACACACTGATGATAAAATTAATGGTAGACGGACTACTGGTAAAATGAAGCAAGGAAACGATTCTGGCAAGTACTTACACTTGCGCGTACAAGCGAATGTGAAATACGCTGCAAAACGCTAGTAATTGGTTTACTTGCTGTGTGTGTTTCCCACTGGGTTCTACCTCTGTGAGTGGAAAATTATCCCACGGTTTTATGTTCTATTTATTTTTTTGTTGAATATATGACATTAGACTTAGCGGTGTTGACTATTGCCCGCTTTTCACTTGTTTATTCAATACTTTTCATTGTGAAGGGTTGAACACCACTGTTGTGGAATTTTATTTGTTTAAGAACCAACATGGTAACATACATTTCATTTATTTAACTAATTTAACATACTCAGTGATTAGTATAAAAGTAGTAGTCTAGCAGGAAGTGGTTGTCTGAAGAAGTTCCGGCATTGGCTGGGACGAAAAACACTTGGAGTGTTTAACGTTATCGAGTGCAAATAAACGTTTTTGGATTTTACACTTTTTCATCATTGTGGACTTTGCTTCGGTGTATCCTGTACTTCAACTTTGTTCACTTGCGGTTGGTCAAATTTGGTTTACGGGATCCAGTTCCTGTCAACCTGGAATGACATGTTCAATAAACCTCTCTGCTTTACCAGAGATGGTTTGCACCTGGAACCCCTAGGCTTTCAGCTGCTGGCAAAGGCTCTTGCCAGCCCCATAGTGCATTTTTTAGGCAAGGTCTCAAAAGCAAAATTGCCAATGTGAAAATTGCCAACCATAACAAAATAAGGGTTATGCTGCTAAATGCTAGGAGCTTAAACCAAAAACAGCAAACCCTGGAAGCACTTCTATCACTGGAGGATGTAGATGTCTGTGCAGTCACAGAAACATGGTTCAAGACTTCAGAGACTACCCCAGCCATGCAAAACTACAATGTCTTCCCCACCTTCAGACCACAAAACAAACAAGTTAGAAGCAAAGGAGGTGGTATTTCTATCTATATTAGAGATAAATTCTACTCCCAACTAGTTAGACTGGACAATTCCATGGAGTTACTCCATGGTCAGATTATTGTGGGTAAGACCCCCATTCAAGTCATAGCTAGTTATAGATGCTCCTCCATGGATCATGATATGCATGAGGCCTACTTGGCCAAACTGAAGTCGATCCAAATATTACCAAATACTCTGTTCATGCGGGATTTCAGTTATTCCATCATCAAATGGGAAAACCTACTCTAGCCCTAACTCACTAGTGCAAACGTTCCTTAATTTTGTTAACTCAAATGCCCTGGAACAAATTGTTCAAACCCCAATAAGAGGAGCAAACATACTAGATCTGGTCCTCACTAACATGACAAACAGATGCACCGCCACAACTGTCAGACCCTCATTAGTTAAATCTGACCACAAATCAGTCACCTTCAAGCTGGAACTAGCACCAGAACTCACAAACGGCGAAGTCAGACAAAAAAAAAACTTCACCAAAGCAAACTATACCCTCCTTGGGAAGGTATAAATGTATTCCAAGTCCCAACCCCAGCTGGAAGTGGTAACTACAACAAAGCTTACACTAAAGTCATGTACAGTCACATGTATAAGTGTATAGACTTGGCTGTTCCAAAGAGAATCAAAGCCAGAGCCCCAAGTAAAAAAAGTCACCCTGGTGGACATCCATCACCAACAAACTTTACCACAAAAGCAAAATGTTGCTGCCTAAGAAAACTAAGGTGAGGCTTCAACAATGGAAAAGCACCCTCCTTCCCCTCAACAGGCAAATAAGAAATCATGTCAAATCCTCTAAGGATAACTGTGAAAAAAACTTAGGAATCACAGCCAAGGATAATCATGAGGCCTTTTACAGCTATGTACGCAGCTTAAAAGATAGGACCCAAGCATGTGCCGAACTAGTGACTAATGGTATCTCACACACTGATCCCACAAAGATAACAAACTGGCTAGTGGACAGATTTGGTGAAAATTTCACTGCTTTATCTCTGCCAGACTTATCACAAACCTTACCTCCAACCCCCCCACACACACACATATCTGAAGAGCAGGTCATTAAAGCCTTGTCTACGGCAAAAAGCACAGCCTCTATGGGACCAGAAATCATCCCAAACTGTCTTCTAAACATACTAAAACACAAACTAGCATCACCATTAAGTACCCTATTCAATCACAACCTAACCATTGGCATTGTTCCTGCAGAATGGAGAACAACAACAGTTATTCCCCTCCACAAACGTGGCTTAGCAATGGACCCAGAGAACTATAGACCCATAAGTCTGACCAGCCTCATCTGTAAAGACATGGAACCCATAATCTACCAAAGAGTGTATAACAACTCACCTGCTGAATCACCTAACTTTGAAAATGGATGGCACTGGAGCATCAGGCCCATACCCGGCCATTACCAGCACGGGGAGCCAAGGGAGCTATGCCATGATGAGTAGGAGGGCTACTGTAGTGCCACTGAAGCCCAGGGTGAGGGCCCAGGTGGAGCCGCTGTGGGTGCAGATCTTGGTGGTAGTAGCAAATATTCAAATGAGAGCTCTGAAAGCTGAATTGGAGAAGGGTTCCATGTAAACAGCAGTTGAACTTGGGTCAGTCGGTCTTAAGAGATAGGAAGCACTGTTCTGAACTGATGGGTGATGGCCTTAGTTGCCCTCAGCCTATCAAAAGGAAGTCGGGTTCAGATCCCCATATCCAGAGCAGCGGAGATGGGCACCTCACAGCGTCCAGTGCAGTGATGCAAATAATTCCAGAGAAGCCAGTGGGGGTCCCTGGGAGAGTTGTCTTTTATTTGTAAAGGGCAAGACACCCTGGAATAGGTTGCCCTGAGAGAGGGACCTGGGGTCTGGAAAGCATCACGGTTCCAGTGCATCAGGAGAGCTCTCATTAGCCCTTGAAAATCTGGGAGAGGGGGTATAAGTCTTGTGTCGGACTGTACCCACATCTGCAGCAGGTTTCCAAGGTGAACAGCCTCTGGCATGTTAGAACAATGTAGGTAAGGGAAGTTGCCAAGCCAAATGCATCATGGACTTCATAAATAAAGACATAGGCAACCTCCAAACCCTGGATCCAACCCAATTAGATTTTGTCAAGGGCAGATCATGCCTGTTAAACCTTGTGGATTTCTTTGAAAATGTGACCAGGGTCACTGATGAGGGCAAATCTATGCACACAGCATATCTCGACATGGCAAAGGCCTTTGACACAATCCTACACTCAGGCATTACCGATAAACTTAGCAAACTGAATGCAAACCCCTTTGTTGTATGATGAGTTGACAAATGGCTCTCAAACCAGTCACACACTATCAAAGTGGGTAACACCACATCAACCAATAGAAATGTCGCCAGCAGGGTGCCACGAGGAACAGTGCTGGGCCCCTTACTGTTTGGTATATACTGCTCAGACATTCAGGCCAAAACTAAGGCACTGTGGCTGACCAAGTTTGCAGACAAATGCAAACTGAGTGCAATTATTGACTCCCCAGATGATGTCAGTTTACTTCAGTAGGGTCTTATGCAGACCAACAGCTGGTGTCTTAGTCACGGTCTCAAACAATGCAAAGAAAATGCATAATTTTTCCCTTTGGTAAAAACATTGTCCCTTCATACTATCAAATTAAGAGCAGCAGCCTGTGTACCTACAAAGTGGTAAGAGATCTGGGATCACAAGTAGACTGTGACCTTAACTTTGACCACCATGTGTCTACTGTAGTAAGGAAGTCTTTCTACATAGCACACTTGATTAACAAAGGCATCACCTCTAGAGCAAAGGAGATTATAACCCCTCTATACTCTTCACTAATTAGGCCCATGACTGAGTATAATGCCCCTTTTGGCATGTACAGTACAAAGCACCTGCAGCAATTGGAGAGACCTCAGAGGTTTCTAACTAAGAAGATCAAGGGACTCCAGCACGTGCCTTACACAGACCAACTAAAGTCCCTGTCACTATACTTAGTATCATAGAGACTTCTTAGGGGAGACTGATGCCTGGCTTACAGAGCAATCTCTGACCTAAACCTAATGAATTTGCTGCACATCCATAAATTAAGCGGGACTAGAGCTACCCATTCCAGGGACCTAAATATGGCCTGCAACTTGAATAGGACATGCTGGTGGGACATATTTGTTTCCCAGCTACTGCCACATCTTTGGAATAGGCTGACAATTCATGTGAAGTACAGCACCTCTATGACACTGTTCAAAAGGAACCTGGACGAGTGGATGGGAGACCATAAATTCTTACCAGGGATAGTGCCCACAACCCTCCTGGACATGGGCAGTCATTAATAAATACAGTCCTGGGTATTGACTAGAGTATCTATGGTATTAAATTGGAATAGAAATGAACTGCGGGTCAAGCCACAGAACACAGCTGCAATTGTGGGCATTACTTAAGATAAATACAATATAAATGGATATTATTTCAGATATTTGTAAGCAAGGTGATGACTACAAAATGATAAGCTGGAATGGAGGAAAGGCAGACTCTGTGCTTTACTTATTGCATATTTTTTCTGTAAAACTCACTGCAAAATGTACACTTGTTAACATTTAGCTTGATTTCAGGAGGACTTTGTTCCATGCACTACAGTCTGCTGTCAACAGAGTAAAATGACAGTGAAATGAAATACTTCTCTACCAAGGAACACTCACACCTCAGTGGAAAAGGCAAGCAGAACTTTATATATGGAACCACATGCAGTAATGCATATACATTGATATATATACATATATATATATATATATATATATATATATATATATATATATATATATATATATATATATGGGTCTACTTCATTTGCCCTAACTTCCAATTGACTGACACCTATTTGACTGAGACCAAATGACAGAAATTTCATTTGACTGACACTTCATTTGACTGACAAGTATTATTGGCAGTCTCCAGAGCATTGTAAGGCAAGTAAATGGAATATATCCCCTTCCCCACTGTAGTGCGACCCTGGAGATAGAATATATAGTTGGAGGTGTGTGGGGCACAGCCCCCACAATGAGGGTGTGGGGGGTGAAGCCCCCCACTTACTTTTGTTTTACTAAGCAATATTAAAGCAAAACCAAACAATATAATATGAAATTAAGTGGGGGCTCACCCCCCCACACCCCTCTAACTATATATTCTAACTCCAGGGTCGCACTACATTGAGGAAGGGGATATATTCCATTTACTTACCTTACAGTGCCCTGGAAACTGCCAATAATACTTGTCAGTCAAATGAAGTGTCAGTCAAATGAAATGTCAGTCAAATGAAATTTCAGTCAAATGGGTGTCAGTCAATTGGAAGTTAGGGCAAATGAAGTAGACCCATATATATATATATATATATATATATATATATATATATATATATATATATATATATATATGTATATATATGAGGCCTCTGATGTGGTGAAGGGCGCAACCTTTTTTGTTCTTTAATTTGGAGTTAAGGGGCACCAGATGAACCAGCTATGGTTCTGATATATATATATATATATATATATATATATATATATATATATATATATATATATATATATATATGAGTTCCCTTCAGAATATCGAAATCCTGAATTCTCAAAATTCAAGTGGTCGAGACCATATGATTGAACTTTCAGAATTTTGAAATTCTGAATGGAGGGACCAGAGATTTCCCTTTTCCTCACTGTAGTGCGATCTCAGAGTTGGTATATTTATGTGGCGGGGGTGAGGGGGTGCAGGGGGGCTTGCCCCCCCCTGCAGAAACGTTTAAGTTTTTTTTTTTTTTTTTTTTTTTTTTGTTGTTTTTTTGGGGGGATATATTTCGGAAAGAATAATTGGCTTTTGTTCAGAAGCTTGTTGTTTGCTTTTAATAAACTAATTATTAATGTTTGAATGTTTATCATTCTTGTAGTCTAGCAGGTTTTTTTGTTTGTTTGTTTTTGTTTTTGTTTTATGAATTTTATGGTAAGTTTAGAATGGTCTAGTATAACAGTGTGGACCTGTTATGTATGCTCTCTCTCCTATGGGCTAGATTCCGAAAGAATTCCTCTCAGTTTAAGTCTGATTCCAAAAGACCTGCTCTCGGTACAAGTGACCTATTTCACTGTAAGGACTGTGTATAAACAGGCTTACTACAGGGAACAGATTCCAAAACACCTGCTCTCAGCCTGCTCACAGTGTAAGTTGTCTTTTGGAATTGGGGCCATTTCAATGGGAAGTTATGCCACTTTTTCTACCTTAATGGATGATGATTTTTTGGGGGGGCGGTTTGCCAGTGCTACACATTACATGATGCTTAAACGTTGCTCCACTGGTAGTTCTGCCAGTGTATAAAATGTAGTATGCCTCTTGTTTAAAACTTGGTTTATTACAGCTTGATTTTTATTTTTTATTTTTGCTTAGTATAAGATGCCTCCAGTATGAGTGGACAAAGTTAAACTTGCCGATGATTGGAATCCCCAGATTGCAGTTCTTGAAAAAAAAAACAACTGAATAAGAAAAGACTTTGTGTTTCTTCAGTGGGAGCTCCCCCTGAATACCCCGAAACTATACACCACCTGAAAAGTTGCACCAACACAAAGAAGGAGAAAATTCCCCCAAAAAGGGCATCACTGATGGCACAACTCACAGGTTAAATTTTGGGTAAATGTTGCTCAAGAATTCAATCTTCGTCCACTCATAGTTTAGTTACCCATATAAGACACACTTTAGATTTTTCCTATGAAAATACAAATGACATAGAAAACATGTATTATTTGACAGATTCACATGTAAACAACACTGCAAAACAATTTTGTTGATTAAAGATAGTTTGTTGAACTTAGTGAGGACATTTGAACACAAACTAGTTTTGTTAATTTGTTAAGCTTAATGTGTTTAACTCTTCAGCGAGTGTGTGTGTGTGTGTGTGTGTGTGTGTGTGTGTGTGTGTGTGTGTGTGTGTGTGTGTGTGTGTGGTATTGTGTGTGTATGTGTAAGATATCAGCACAGAGAACAATTTGTAAAGCCAGCAATGTAAGCAGAAAGAAGAGAAAAGAAATGGTTTAGTAGGTCCATCACACTTACAGCACCTGTATTTATTTATCTAAGTTTATACCCCTGCATTGTGTAAGTAAACTGTGCAGGGACATAAACTTAAATGAATTAATCCATGAATATGGAATGCATAACAAGTGTTACCAAAGTAATAAATAAATAATCATAGTCATCTTACTGAACAGGCCTGCAAGCTGCATGTAATAAAGCAGCCTAGTTCAGAAGTCTGAACCGTTAAACTTTCACTAAGCAACCTACCATCTTCCACACAACACCACTGAGCTGTCAGGAGTGAGTTCCTGCTATCATTAATTTCTCTAATCTTCTACTGTGGCTATACAACAGAGTTGTGCTTACTATTATTGTCTCAGTTGTGATATTCTGGTTGTCAATGTTTTGCAGATGGCACCCTATTGAAATGTTGGCACTCAAAATGCTGAGTGCCAACATGCTGAAAAAAAAAGAATCACTCATCTCCTTAAAACTTCTTTTTCCAGGGGGGCAACCCCCCTCACCCCAACCCCCACACTCCCAAACTTATACAGATCAACTCTGAGATCACCATATCTGAGAAGAAAAGAGAATATTTTGAGAACTGGCATCTAGGACTTTGTATATGTAAATCTGATTTTTTGGCCATCCAATCTCCATATTTCGGAACTCACTGTAGCAGTTCCTGACATTTCAAATGGTTACCCTTAGGGAATGGGATACTTTGCAGCTTATAACTGTCAAACTTTGGCTTGGAGAATTATGCTTCGATCTTTAGACAGGTAGCTGCATGTAAACACCATTCTCAGATGTCACCATGGCCAGCAGAACTACAGCTTATATTTCTGTCTGAGGCTGTTATTGTGCCTCTCACCTAAATTTCCATGCACATTAACACCAGTGACAACAGTGATAATGTATGGCATGTGCAGGACACACACACACGCACACACATTCGCACGCGCGCACGCACGCACATGCACACACACACACACACGCACACAGGTAAATCTACAGGTGATTGAGATTAGATTCCCCAACTGTCATGTGCCCGGATCACAAGAAGCTGTGGAACAGAATGGTGATGATGGTTTTCCATAAGAAATCACTACAAGTACAGCTCTAAGTGTATTGTTTTGAGACATTTCTTCTTTCTTTGTGTTTGTTTAATCACAAAATTGGTATATAAATTTAGAACCTGTGTTCTGGTAATATTTAATATTTTTCATTTGCTTTATTTTTCATGGGAAATTGGACTTATGTAGACCACATTAGTTTTATTGGTACATTTTTTTACTTGGGGATGTGTTGAATATTTCAGTTTTATTTATTTTTTGGATGATTGCATAGTATGTGTTATAAAGGGGAGTTATTTAAGGTAGGGATGTGCATTTTTTGAAGTAGTTTATTTGTCATATATAATACAACCCATAACACGTACGTATTTATTAGCATGTATTTTTGCTTGCTTCTTTGCTTGCTATGCTCTGCAGAATATGTCATTTTGTACCATGTGTTACATGTTGTGACTGGCTTTAGTGCAGGCTTTGTGTATGTGCAGTAATAATTTATTTATTTTATTTATCTCTATCTGTGCTTTGTTTATATAGTTTATGTTGTCACAGATTTTGTTTCCTGCTGTTGTCTCACATGTGACTTTGTGTTGTGGTTGAATTATATGCATTTTTTGTTTAATATTTTGTGCATTTTTGTGGCACATCATGTGATTTTCTTTCTGTCTGGTAGTATTGCTTTGGTTTTGTGTTTTACTGGAATTATTTATGTGTAAGTGTGACTGTTCTTGTTTTGCCTGTGTGTTATATTCAAGATGAAATTGAATAGCAGATCATATCTGTTATTAGAGAATCACTTGGAAGGCAAGATTAGGGAATGAATAACATTAGTGTCAAAGGCACCAAATGACAGAGTTGCTGTGCCAAAAGGTATAGAAACACGAGATAGATAATGTGATTCTGAAACATGTTACATTAATGAACTACAATTGGGCCAAATTCCAAAAGAGCTGTTCTTAATGTAAGTCTGCCCTGATTCCAAAAGACGTGCCCTCAGTGCAAGTGAGTTACATCAGTGTAAAGCCTATCTATAAACAGACTTTCTATGGGGACCAGATGCCAAAAGACCTGCTCTCATCCTGATGCCAGTGTAACTGGTCACTTATAATGAGGAAAGTATTTTGGAAATGGGACCATTATCAATGCAAAGTACAGTCTGAGGGTGCAGCGAAAAGACACAGGCAGTGAGCATGCAGGAGTGTATATGCCTATGGCAGGCAGCACATAACATCATGCACAGATATCAGAGAATAAATGCAGTCCTGAACAAGACCACATGACTAGGAAGTATTTTCTTAATGACCTGTAGAAAACAACAAAAAAATCTTAGTATTTACTGATAAAGTGTGTGAGGGACCATACAGTACTAAGAATTATTGTGATCAATGTTAAAGTGACACCCTGACTCCCTGTGCAAAAATGGAAAAAAGGGGTTGGAGATGGATAGATGGATGGATGGATGGATGGGAAACATGGCAGTGTTTTTTTCATGCCCTCCAGATGTCTATATTTAAATTAATTTATTTTCTGTGCTATGACACACTGCCAGGTCAATAAATGATAGCATCTGTATCTATATCTAAATGCAGATTCTTAGCAGCAGTACAAGGTGTAAACCTTACAAAGAATTATGAATTTTATTTGCAGGTTGGTGTAGATCTTTCACCTCTATTTACACTTGTTTCTTTCATATGAAAATTACAAAACTAATTATAGGTCTGGAAATCCCACATGGCTAGAACAAATGCCAGTCAAAATATGTGCAGTTTTAACAATGTATTTCACTTGTTCAAAAGCGTCAAATTTTAAAACAGACCACTTACCTTACTCTGTCAAACCGTTGTCATGGTTACAAGGGACTAGGAATCTATACCTGAACTATTATCCATGTCATTTCAGGAACTTAGGTCATCACAGACTGATGTCACAGAATGTCCAGTATAAATGTTTGTGCAACAGTCAAAAAACTTAAAATTTCAAGCAGCAGATGAAATAGATGTGCTAATTGTATGACATACTAGCACATCTCAACCTGTCAGTGGGGTACCACTGTACCAACTTTGAATTGGGAGGACAATGCAAGGTCATAATGATCCTAAGTCATCCATAAAGGATTGCCAGATCTACTTAAAGTCATGGATACACATGGCTCCATATACGAAAAGTTTATGTGCTATGGGTGCAATTGAACAGAATGATTTCAAAATAAGCTAGTGTTTGTAGCACCGAGGTTCCAGGGTAGATATGTTTGTAAGTAGAGTAGCTTGCTAATTGGAAGGGCATGCTAACTCAAGGGGCAAATAAATATAGCTGGAGTTTAATTGCTATGCCCAAAACAACAGCATCACTTTTAAAAGCTGAGTGGCTGGCAGCAAGCCAGTTATGGTACTTCTCTTTATTTCAGGGATGATGATTTCCCACTATTATAGAAGACATGCCCAATATTGTGACAACAGTACAAACCCTCTCCCCTCACAAGAAGCAACAATTCCAAGTCTAATTAGTAGCAAACATCAAAGGGTGAAGAATACACATAGTTGCAGACAAATAGTTTGCAAATGTCATACAGTGCTATGTACTCCTAGGAAATACTGTCAATACCAGGAGTGCCCTTTATACACAGGGTTTGCTGCATATAGTGAAAACAGTTATGCTTCTCTGAACTGTACACTCCTTATGTCACCATGTATTACATAACCATGTTCTTATGTTTTGGTAAACATTTTCCAAGCCCAGTTGGTTGCAAACTATGTTAATCTATCAGACAACAGATGCCACCCTTCCAGCAATGTTTAAAAGTACACGTTGTCACCTAGTACAATTGTCTTGTACAAGGTAATCCTCCTTCTCAAATGCAGTCAATATGTACCATCACCTGCCATGTCATCAGTGTGCAGCAGAGAGGTCTGCAACAAGCTGGACTATGGAGGTATACAGGTTACATGTTAAGAAAGTGCAGTACTGCTCGGCAGCATGCCATCAGCACAGCTGACATGCATACACATTCCATGAAATAGCAGGAATGAGCTTGTCTCATGTCTTGTATTACACAAGTGCAGCAGAATGATGAAAAGCAAGAAAACACCACACACAACAGTCACATGCTATAGGCAGAGAACATATGAATGTTATTTCTGTGCAGACCTGTATTCACAGACATCACCCCCTTAGGACCTATTTCAGGATTTCATTATGCAAACATTACTATTGAGGTACCAAGACTGAAGCACTTGCCTGCCAAGGGGTACTGTAGAGTTCAGGCTCATAAAATCCTGGTACTATAATATTAGTGTTGTCACACAATCCTACATGCAAATAATACACTAAAATGGGGGGGGGGGTTACACAGATTCATGGATTTATAGATTGTTACTAGCTAATGATTTGGGGGGCCTTTCTAAGCCTAGCCATTTTTTTTTTCTGAAAGAATAATGACATCTTATATCCAAACAGGGCATCTACAGCCAGGCATTCATAAGCTCCCTCTGTCCATGAGGGACATGTGGAATCACTTGTCCTATAGGAGGAGCAGTCTCTGGGACACATATCTGTCTCTTCAGCATGTTCTGTGTAAGACATAGACACAATTCAGGTCCCTAGACCTTGCATTTCTGGTACTGTTTGACTTACGAATATGCAGGAGATTCATTACTATAGTGTTTGCTGATGCCTTGTAAGGCAGGTATAGATCAACCCTCAGCAATCTATAGGAGACTGAATAGAGTGAAAGGGCTTTAAGGCTCTCTGCATAAGGCAGGTTTGTTAAGCCTTGCATTCTTTTTGTAACTAACCTCTGAGGTCAATCTAGTTGCTGCATATGCCTGGTCAGGTTCATAGCAAAGGGAGCATTTTAAACTGTAATTGGTCTGACAAGTGCAGAGTACATTGGAATAATGACCTCTTTTGAACTAGATGCCATGCTCTTGTTTTAAGTTGCACAACATAAAAGGATTTTCTCACCACTGTGGCCATGTGGTGGTTGAAGGTAAGGTTACTGTTTATACATGTAGCCAAATCCCTGACTGCTGGGTTAACTCACAGGAGAGTATTATCAGCATGGTAATTAGCTGGGATGGTTGACTTCTCAAAGTGTACAATGGCTTTGGCACCATTTGTTAGTCAGAGTTAGGCCTTCTTGAAGAATGTTAGGGTCTGCAGGAGAGTCAGTGATAACCCCCAACTTGCAATCATCTGCAAACTTGGGCAGCCATAATCCTTCAGTGTCGGCTTCTACTTCAGAGAAATAGATGCCAAAAAGGAGTGGGCCCAGTACCTAGCCCTGGGGGACTCTGCTAGTGACTGGATTCTTGGTGGAGGTGGACTCACTTATTTTGATATCCTAGGTCCTATCAGTGAGTCAGTTAGCTATTCAGTGGGTGATAAAAGGGTTTATACCTCATTTAGTGAGCTTGTCTATAATGCCTGAGTGGGGTACTGTATCAAAAGCCTTGGCCAGGTAGAGGTAAGATGTGTGCACAGTCTTGCCCTCATCCATTGCTTTGGTGACCCTCACAAAGTAGTCCACCAAATGTAATAGACATGGCCTTTCTTTAACAAAGCTGAACTGTGATGGGTTGAGCATTTTCAGGTTACCTATGACCTTATTTATCATCTTTATCATGATTCTTTCCATGGCCTTACATATGAGGCTGGTCAAACTTATGGGTATGTAGTTACCCAGATCAGTGGTTGAACCTCATTTGTGCAAGGGAATGATTGAAGCCATCTTCCATTCCTTGGGCACAAAACCTGATTGTGGGCTTCAGTTGAAAAGTTATTCAAGTGAACCAGAGAGGTCATGCTTCATACTATTTAGCAAGCATCCTGTGATGTTATCAGGGCCCATTGATGCAGCATGCTTGGCACTGGAAAGTGCACTGATGACTTGTTCCCTGGAAATGGTTGAGGGGTTGTAGTATGCAGTATTTCCTTCAGACTATTGGGGGGAGAAATTTGAGCAGAATCTGTCAGCCAAAAAGTTGTCAATGGCCTCAGGTTTAGTGTGGGTGATGCCATTTAAAATAAGTTCTGTGCATTGTTGCATATTTCCTTTGAAGTTACAGGCATAGCTGTACAGAGCTTTGTGGTTGTCCTTTGCCTGAGAAGCTATTTTTTCTTTAATAAAGTATTAATTAACCCTCTTAGCTGCCTGTTTAGATTGGTCAGGGGATTTTTAGTATGATGGGCTTTGTTCCTCCTAAGCTTGGACAAGATTTTTTTCTTTTGTTGTATAACCGATTAATATTGTGCTTCTACCAGGGTGGCTTGTCTTTTGGGTTTGTCTTCCTCTTAATACAAGTGGGCACAGCTCACTCTATGCAGCTATCAATATGGCTGTACAGGGATTTTGTAAATAGATATGGTGTTTATTGGGTTTGGGGGTGCTTGGAATTTAGCCATTGTGTCACTTAGTAGAGAGAGGTTAGCAGTGGAATAGTTCCTAAATGTTTTTGGTTTCTGGTTTCACTGGATACTCAGGTTTAATTTTTATTTCAAGCAATACTTCCGTATGGTCATATCTGATGAGGATATTACATTGGGTGAGGAAAATCGCTCCCCCATGTTCATGAGTACAAGGTTAAGGATGTTTGCAGCCCTGGTAGGAGAATGGGCCAACTGTTCTAGGATGGTGGCATTAACAACGTTTAGGAATTGCTGGGCTTTTACATTAGAAGTGATGTAGGATTCCCAGTTTATAGAGGGATAGTTGAGATCCCCCATGAATATTGCATAGGCTTGAACACTGAGGGACTCCATTACATTTAGATAAGTAGTATAGGTTTCCTGGGCCATGGAAGGAGACCTATAGGTTGCAAGAATATGGTACGAGACCATGTTTATGGCACATTCTACATGTATGAGTTCCAGTGGGTCAATCATTGTAACTAGCTTGTATGTGAGGTTGTTTTTAATATAGACTGAGATTCTTCCCCCTTTAGTTCCCTACTGTGCAGGAGCTTGTTTAAAGGTGTGAAAGGCATTATAACCTTGCATTGCAGTGTACTCTCCATGACTATAAACAATGCCTCCATTACTGCACAGATGTATATACTCTTCAGGTAGAAGAAGGCTTGCAGGGAGTGGAGTTTCTTGTTCAGACTTCTAGCATTGAGCAGTACCACCTTCAGATATTCCTTCATAAGTTCATTTAAGTTGGGAGGTTTATCACTTTGGCATTGTCTAAAATCACACTATGGGGATGTAAAAAGTCTTTGCCGATATCTGAAAGCCTAGAGGGGATAAGTGCTGATCACCCCTGGCAAAGCAGCATGGTCTGTCAACCATGTCCTCCATTACATATTGCACCACCTTAGATGGACACCAGTAGTAAAGCCAATTGTTAAAATCAATCATTTTCTGTTGGTAATATGGCATCATTCTTGGAGAAGGTTAGTATGCAGCTCAGTGCCTGGCACACACATAATCAGTGAGCTTGATCATGTCTCACTTCATGTACTCAAAGGAGGTACATCTCAGGTCATTAACTCCCACATGGACTTTGACAGAGTTGTACTGGTATTTGTGGTTCAATGACCTGAGTGCCTATATGACTTGACAGATCCTAGCCCTGGAAAGGCAGCGAACTGTGACTCTCTCCTTATGCAGTCTGCAGAGTAGGACATCAGTGTGCCTCACTATAGAATCACCAATGACCAGAACATTTGGCTGTGTGCTGGTTTGCCTTAAGGGCTTATCAGCAAAGGCATTAGATGCAGTGTTACTATGTGTAGCTGTGTGTGGTGTTTTAGCAGAGTATTTACTTGATGGCTGAGGACCCTTTTTTGATTGTGCTTTGCAGGAGGTCTTAGTGTTTTAGGAAGGTTACCTGTAAGTGCCTCAGCATAAGTAATTTTATATGCAGGGTCTTTACCCTATGCAGTAGGCGTGGTACAAGTGTCACTGACAACTTCTATAGCATTAGTTTTGGTTGTATGAGAGAGTTTTGCCTCCAGCATTAAAGTGTATTCATACCTCTCACATTCTTTACATGATTTATTACGAATAAGTGGGCTGTCAGCGTACATGAAGCAATTGCTACAATGCTTAGAATACCCATCTCAACCAGACTGGCCAGAGAGAGTCAATGAATGCATATCCATGACTATTGATCTACTAGAAAGGAGTGAAATTTAAATATTGACTATTTCAATAGCACATGGAACTTGATGAACAATGCTCAGCTATGTGCAAACTAGATGCTCTAATAGTTAAAAAAATCTATTTAGACAGTAAGGGTATTTTAAGGGAAACTTACACTGGGAAAGATAAGGGTCTACACAAATTACAAGGAGGAATTACTCTTCGAGATATCAACTTCTGTACAGATTACTGCTAGTTGCTGCTGCATGGAAAGTAATAGTCCCAACTAGAGACTGTAAAATATGTCAAAAGTGCAGATATTCAACACAAAAACACTCAGTTAATGCAATTGTGGCACTAGCTATGTGAAAAACAAGTGCCGAAATAGTGGGTATGGTAATGTATGTCTTAGCTTGCTTGTAGGTTATGAGCCAAACATTGTGCAACTGCAAAGCTTAAATAGCAGAGGAGATTCGATTAAAAAAACAGTATCAAGCCCTGCAGTCAATAAAAACAGCACACTCTTCTTTTTTTACACAATCCCGGGCCAGAAAATGACTCGGGTCCCCTCTACTCTCACTAAAGTAACAATATAATCATGCTACTATCAAGCATTAATAAATGCAGCAGATTAAATGTAACTGAACACTTCAAGAATGTGCAGCAACATGGGTAAGAGAGAAAGGGTGCATGGTCAGATATCTGGATGTTCTGTGTCTATATATAATTAACACTTTTGTCTATCAGCACACTTTTTGTTTGAAACCACATCCACATTTGGTTCCGGCTACCAATGGAGTGCTTAAAACTGACTTAAAATCTGGACAACCATAGGACAATTCCAATATGTACATGGAGAGAGGAAACACTATTGTATGCAAGTATGACTATATCAGACATAAATGCGTGTGTGTGTGTGTGTGTGTGTGTGTGTGTGTGTGTGTGTGTGTGTGTGTGTGTGTGCGCGCGCGCGTGTGTGTGTGTGTGAGGACAGCAAAGTAACTGAGACTTGGAAACACACACCGCCATCTCTAACAAGCAAAGTAGTGCTCATTCAAGTGTCTAACATAACCATTGGAAATACAGGTGAGGCAATGCTATAAATAGTAGAGGTTTAGACATTTGTTTATTCCTATTACACATAAACTACTACTGTGTACAGACACTGAAGTGTGTTCTGATACCAACAGCATATAGCGGTGATCTGCCACACATTACATTTTTTTTTGTGAGAGCCTTCCCATGGTTCTAGGTTCCTATATATCTGTACTACTTTAACATTGTAGATGCACAAACATATCTAAAGCAGGACTACTATACTCCATGTTTTAATGTGTGTTCCTCCATGCTATACTTTCATCTTGGATCAAGCTAGAGAAAAGGTTTCATTTTGTGGAATCATGAAGCTGTGGTGTTTTTCCATATCAGCTTGCATGGTTTCTCGTTTACATATATCACCTAGAAAATTATGCCTTATATTAGAATTATTGAACTGTTATTTGTGAGCATTATTTCAAAGCAGCACCTTCCTGTGAAGATAATTTTTCTTAGAATCTGACCCTGCACACATAATGGATTAATTGATTAATAATCATGTGTGCTGTGCTTGTGCGATACAACAGCCTTCTGTACTGACCAGAGGTATTAAACTAAATCCACCTAAGATTACCAGTATGGGGAACTCCTAGTTACTGGTTTAGACTTCTTATTAAACCAAATAATTATAAAATAATTGCAGAAATGTTTGTCCCAAATAAATAACAGGTGCCAGAAATCATGGACTGAAACTAAATGCCAAAAAATGTATTATTGTATTCTTTGGGAAGTCATCTATCCCAGGAAACTACCACATTAACAATGCACCTCTAAGAGTTGACCCAGTCGTTCTGGATTTGGGAACGTAAGTAGACAGTGACCTAACTTTTGATCAACATGTATCCATTGTCATAAGAAAGTCCACCTATATTGCACAGCTTATAAACAAAGGGATAGTGCCCAGCGATGTCATTGATATCTGTTACTCAGCCTTCATTAGGCCAGTCTCTGAATATAATACCCCCTTTGGAATGTATCTGTCCAGACACATGCAAGAACTGGAATGCACACAGAGATACCATACTAAAAGGATACAAGCCATAAACAACATGTCCTATATGGACCGACTTAAAGCCCTGTCACTATACTTGATATCCTACATACTGCTTAGAGGTGACCTGTGTCTGGCATAAAAGGCAACCTATAACTGAAATATTGATGGATTTACTGTATATCAGCAAGTCAAATTGCATCAGAAATACTCAGTCTAGAGATCTGTGTATATCTCACAGAGGATTAATAAATCCACAAAAATAATCCTTCCAAAAACCGGCCCACCCACAAAAGGAGGAAACAAGAAAAATATATTTGAAATAATGAAGCTTGTTTAATAAATAATAGTTAAAAACAATCAAAAACAGTTAAGTGCTTTCGTCCCTTCCAAATAATGGGATTTCCTCAGAACTGCATTTTGTTACGACATAATGATTTAAATACCTTCTTTGTAAAGGTATACACTTAAAAAAATACATGATTTAAAAAGTTGTATAATATGTATAACAGCAACATACGCTATAAAAATATTTACTAAAAATCATTGAAACAATATCAATAATTTACTAGAGCTTAACTATAAAGCAGGAGTAATAGACACTTTGTTGTTTAACCTGGAGTAATGTGGGCACCAAGCTTCAGTTGCAATAAATATTCTAATAAAAAGTCCCACATCCCACCCCATGGCTCCATCACTACCTGCTCCAAAATAAACTTAAATCTGTTAAAATCCTCACATTTTATTACATGCTTGTACAGTCCATTATTTTTATTACAGTTTTTTGTATTGTACAGAGGTTCTTGTATCCCCCTTTTTGTCTTGCCTACATAAACACTTGTACATGTGCCACAAAGCACTGAATACACTATACCTGTGGTTCTACAATTCCCTACTTTAGGATAAATGACAAATTTGAGATCATTATTTAAAATTAATTGACCAGCTTCTAATATAAATGAACATTGGTCGCAAGTGCCACATTTCATAGTCGCTTTTTGTTTTGTACCAGAATTCAAACCTGGAATTGTTACCATTTCTAAAATACCCTTAATGTTATTTCCAGTCTTAAAAACATATGTGGATGTTCAACCAAAAGTTTATAAGTTTTTCATCCTTTTTTAGTATATTCCAATTGCACCTAATTATATCAATAGCACCCCTGAATAGTTGTTACATGCCTGCACACATAGCTCTTTCATAATTCTTTTTCTCTCCTTTTTTGATGTTCTGGTTCTTGACCAACTTGTTTCCTAATAAAGGAGGTATTTATTACACCTATGTTTAATAATTTTGTTCTAAATAACATCTTCTCTGGGTATCCCCTAACAAAAACATGTCAAGTACTTTTTTGACCTCGATATTGAAAGTCTCCTCACCAGACACAATTCTAGATAGTCTGATAAGTTGTCCCTTTACTAAACTCTTTTTCTGTTTCTAAGGGTGCAAACTTTCAAAATGTAGGTAATTATTACTAAAAGCTGTTTTTTGGAAAATGATAGAAGCAAAACCCTTTTCTCCCTGTGTAATAGTTACATCCAAATAATTTGTACTACTGTAACCAACATGGTGAGTAAACTTTCGGGGAAATTTAATAAAGCCTACACATTTTTTTTTTCATGTAGCCATTGTTCCATGCTGCTAACATGGCCATGAATATTATCAGATTCAGTAAGCGCTGCTGAGTAGCACACACAAGCATGCCAACATGGAAACTTCCATGGCATGCAAATCACGTCATAAGCAGGTGAATATCATGCAAATGAGTCAGGTAGAGTGATACAGCAAGCAGACAGGCAGCTCTGCAGACCCCATATCAGTGTCCGCAGTGTACATTGAAAACTTTCATGTACAGGAATATAGACAGACAAAAGAGGCTGTAAAAATGTAGATAGAAGAACAGAAATGGCATACCACATACCGATATTAGTGAAACTATCCTCTGTGTGTCTGACAAACATGTTTTATAAAAAAAAAAATTGGAAAATTGGAAAAACAAAAGTAATATTGTGTGACAGAAATGTATTACAGGACACTGTGTGGAGTATCTGCAATGGTGTATTGGTGCTGTTGCTAAAGTGGTAGGGCATTGAGGCATGTAGTTTCCAGGCTGTGAGCATGGATTCCTATGCAAATGAGGTGGAGTTACTGAATAGCACAAAGGGGTAATCGTATCCACATATCCCCTTCATGTAGGCAAAGAACCACGTTTTTGTTTACAGAGGAGGTAGCTGACATCAGGGGCAGATGTGTCCAATGACTTCTAAGTCTATTTCAGCCTATTTGCATGGCGTGCTTGCAGGGGGATATGTGCACTCACTTCTAAGCTTTGTTTAGCTAAAGGGAATGAGTTTCAGTGTGTTGCATGGCACGCTGCCATGCTGAGCATGGAAGTCTGTGGGGGGTGTGTACACTGACTGCTAAGCTTCATTTCCCTATGGGACATGCTTTTGAACAGGGCGCCACAGTGCTGATTGTATCTAAAACCCAGTGGCATATTAATTAGTTTTGATCCCTGTCTAACTTAAACTAGGTCCATTAAATGATGTTACTGATGTACTAGGCAGGTGGAATTCATCACTGGTAGCCAATCACAGAGTCAGCACCTACAGCAGAGCACTATAAAGTATGCATACACCCTATAATCTGATTTTTCCCACATACTCTGCACCATTGGAGTACAGACTTGGGAATTTTAACTGAGAGAATGCTAGGGGTTGCCGCAGGTCTGCTACAGATGTATGTGCTACAAGCTGAAGTCAGTGCTGCTGCTGCTGACAATAGGCCTAAGCAGAGAAGGAGAAGAGTGTTCAGGCCCAGGGTAACCTTCCAGGAGCTACATGAGCTGGAGATTAAAGAGCACTACAGGGTGGGCAGGGCCATACTGCAAGAACTCTCAGCTCTGCTGCCCTCAACTCAGATCCAACAGAGGGGAACCCATCCCAGTGGAAACAAAGGTATATGTAGCCCTTAGGATACTAGCGGGGACATGATGGGGGTCTCACAGGCATCTGCTTCCAGGGTACTCCATCAATTCTGGGGTGTCATGCTACCACATGCCAGTAAGTACATTTATTTTCCCCTCACCCCTGAGGTGAGGGCCAGCAATATGCAACACTTCTACTGTGTAGCACACTATCCTGAGGCAGTGGGTGCCATAGATTGTGCTCATGTACACATCAAGTCACCACCCGGTGAGGAAGGTAGAATCTACATCAACCACAAAATATACCACTTCATCATCTGCCAGGTCATGTGCAATGCCCAGGGCATTATCATGAACGTGTGTGTTGGCAGCTCTGGCAGTTATCACAACTCCCATATCTGGCACGCATCACAGCTCTACCAGATGTTTTCTAGGAGGGGACATCCCACACAGCCATTTATTGGGGGATGCTGGCTGCCCACTGAAACCGTGGATGATGACACCCATCAGAAATGCACAAACAAAAAACATCATAGAGTGTGTGTTTGGGCTTCTGAAGTCACGGCTTTGGTGCCTCGATATATCTGGTGGACCCCTGCAGTACTGTCTAGCCACATGTGCCCATATGTTCACAGTATGTGCCATGCTGCACAAAATGGCCCTGCAGAAACAGCTGCAGCAGAATCAGCAACCCTCCAACAGTGCCTATATCACCACAGCCACAATCACAGGAGGACTCTGAGTAAGAATCCCCTGATGATGTCCTTGTAGGCAGACGTAGGCATTCCCAGTATGCCCTGGCTTTGGCTAAGAGACAATGCATAGCACATTCACTGACAACCTAGAGCCCTACAGACTGACACCTTATTCCTACTCACATACATATAGTAAAATTGTTGATGCCAGACAACCCACACAACCTGTACTTGTCCATGCATTGGCTGTGTACTGCTTGCATCATGCAGAGTCAGCCCTGAACTACAGTTCTGTCAACTGCTGCATTTACAAGGTAAGTCTCTAACTTACACACTGCTTGTAAGGATTACTATAATATGTTATCATATGGAACTGCTGCATATACTGGGCTATGTGGACAGAACTAACATCCACATGGGACTACAGGTGTCCAGTCCAATAGTATGTGTTAATAATCACTAGGCCTCATGGCTGAAATATGCACTACATCACTCCAGGAAGATGTTAAAGACTGGGATCATATGATATCTGGAGAACTGCCTACCCCAGCAGATCATGTGCTGTTATTCACCCACCTCCAGCAAAGCAGTGTTCCCATATAACTGCTTTAACATTAATTTCAGCAATGGTATATCAGCAGACCAGGCAATCTCAGGACTGTAACATAGATCTCAATCATACATTGTGTGTCACACATAATGCAGGAATAACATACATATTTATGCTGTTGATTGTGTGAATAATGACTCTACTGTGTCTGGCAGTCTATGTGGCTCAGTGGACTAGGGAAGTTAGCATGGATGATGGTGTCGATGCTTCTAATCTGGAAGTAGGCACATCTTCTACATGTGAGATATTATTATGTTGGTGTTTTCACAGACTGTCAGTCTGTGTGTATTGTAATATTATGAACCTCAGTCACATATCAAGTACAGCAGACAGCTGAGGAATGCCGTGGACATTTTGAGTGGCGTCCAGTACTGCAGAAACAGGGACAGATGTCAATGTCTGTAACATACCTCTCAACCTCTTAATGCAAGAACTCTGTTCAAAGCCTGACAAAATGGGGGGACAAAGGCCCACAAGTAGGGGCATATGTTAAATACTGCTGTCATAAATGTAAATAGTTGCTAAAATAACAGGGTTTGTTTCAACAGACAATTTTTCTGAAGGATTTGAAGTCAGACACTCAAATGTATGTCACTATTTAGTGACTTCATTCCTAAATTCATCCAAGTGATTTGCCAGACAACCACAAATTATATGAAGGACAGACCAAAACTATGAGCCAAAACTCTGGACATTCTGGGAAACTCTGGACAGTTGAGAGGTATAATCTGTAACACACAAAATCCCGGAGTGGAGTACAGGTAGGTGTGGCTTGGAGTCACATCATAAGTACTGGCAGTCACCACATAATAAGTACTGGCAGTCACATTGGGCATGCCCAAACACTTAGTTATAATGAGAGCAATTCTGATGCCCTGTCATCAGACTGACCTGTTATGTATAGATATGTCTATACATACAAAAATATATGTGTACAGATCGGTCTGTCACTATCTCTCACTCACATACATAGTATATCTATGGCTATGTAGTGTCAAATACATATATACTAATATATATAGCTATATATATCACATTGATACATAGACTCTTCCCATATATAGGTTCATAGGTTCATAGGCAGGTACTAGGCTATTGGCCCTAGGGCCTATACAAGCCTAGCCAAAAAGGTACCCTGGCTTTCGCCACCCAAGAAAATTATTTTCCTGTGCCCCTGTCAAGTAGAGCCACAGAGGTGATCCCCGGGGTGAATTTCCTATTTTCCAATCAATCATCAAGATTTCTCTTGAAGAGTGCTAATGAGGAGCTTTGTTTGATATAGATAGGTGGTTTGTTCCAGAATATGGGAAGTCTCTGGGACAGGAGTCTATCCCTCCAGCATGTTCTGTTTATTGTGGTGACAAGGTTTAGGTCCCTAGAGCGTATAGCTCGGAGGGATTGGGATTTCTTTACGTGGAGCATGTATAACAGCTCTGGGTTTGACATAGCTTTGTATGTTAGGCAGAGATCGCCTCTGAGTAGGCAATATGTGACAGAGTAAAGTTGGAGTTTTTTGAGATGGTCTGCATAAGGCATCTTTTTGAGGCTGGTAATTCTCTTTGTGAGGTATTTCTGTGGCCTTTCCAGTTGTTGTAGATGTCTTGTGAGGTACATACCAAAAGGGGCATTGTACTCTATAATGGGTCTAATGAGTGACGAGTAGAGGGGAACAATGACCTCTTTTTTCCTGGATGAGAAACCTTTTGTGATGAGGTGTGCCACATAGAAGGATTTCCTGACTACTGTGGTAATGTGATTATCAAAGGAGAGACTAATGTCCACCTGTGTCCCAAGGTCTCTTATTACACTTTTGGTGTTAAGAAGACTACCACCTATGTGGTAGCTCATGGGTACAGAGTTTTTACCAAAGGGGATGACAATGCACTTTTTGGCATTGAGCTTGAGGCCATGGCTTTGAAAACAGGCATCTGTCTCAGTAAGGCCCTTTTGTAGGATGCCCACATCATTAGGAGTTTCAATTATGGCTCCTAGTTTGTAGTCATCTGCGAACTTCATTAGCCAAAGACCTTCTGTGTTAGCCTCTACTTCAGAAAAGTAGATACCAAACAGGAGAGGACCCAGGAGTGAACCCTGTGGTACTCCACTTGTCACTGGTCTGAAGTCGGATTTGGAGTCTGCTACTTTCGCAGCGTGGGTTCTGTCAGTGAGCCAGTTGGCAACCCATCTTGTGACATAGGGATTTATACCTAGTTTAGTGAGTTTATCAATAATTCCAGAGTGAGGGATGGTGTCAAAAGCCTTGGTGAGATCTAGATAGGCTGTGAGAACCACCTTACCCTTGTCTACGGCTTTGATGACTGCTTCAAAGAAGTCTATCAGGTTTAGGAGACATGATCTGCCTTTTACAAACCTGAACTGGGTGGGGTCCAGAGTTTGGAGATTACCATTGTGTTTCTTTATAAGTTCCATGATGATACGGTCCATGGCTTTGCAGACCAGGCTCGTTAAGCTAATGGGGCAGTAGTTCCTTGGGTCCATGGTGGCTCCCTCTTTGTGGAGTGTGATAACCATCACTCTGCGCCATTCAGTGGGCACAAAGCCTGAGGTGAGGCTATGATTGAACATGGTGCTTAGGTGGGGTGCCAGTTCATTCTGTAATTCATGTAGAACGCAGCCTGCGATGTTGTCAGGTCCCATGGATGTTGTGTTCTTGGCTTTGGAGAGTGTGGTTTTTACCTGTGCAGCCATGATTACAGGAACTTTGCATTCTTCTGGTATAGAGATAGGCCCTTTAGGAGGTGAGGCAGGGGTAAAGTTAGCACTGAACCTATCTGCCAGGATGTTGGCAATGTCAGTTGGTTCTGTATGTTTAGTGTCATTGTGCTGTAACTCCAGTTTACAACAGAACTATAGAGTTAATAATGAGAATGGAGAAGGTGTTTTTTTAGAGGAGCCGACACTGAGAAGGTCAGAGCGGCTCCGGGACCGGTATGGGGGTCAACAATATCAGCAGAATCGACCATATTACAAGACAACACACAGAACCAATTCTTGGTACCGCTAAATAGTAGTCACAGTAGTAATAATATAACATGTATGAGTGAGGCACCAGTTTATCAAACTAGTCATTTTATGAGTGATATGACAGTGTCACTTCATGCCACAATTATATGGATAGTGGTGATAGACTGCCATATTCTATGGTATTTACACAGGAGAAGGACACTGATAACACTGACTGGCACTGTTCTGTTATTACAGAAGGAGGGTTTAGTATATACAATTATACTGATACTTGTTTTAATGCTGCCTATGTTAAACTTTTTAAGAAGGGTTTTAGATTTGTCCCTTCATTTAAATTAGATGTTGGTAGAATTTTGATTAATTTAAAACTTTACACTAGAGCACTTAACCTTAAGCTGTTTTTTGTTAACAACAAATGTAACCAGAGAGACAATACTAGTTTTACTCTAAAAAGGAGTAGTACTTTTATACCCCCACAGAACCCAATGATTTATTTGTTTGAGAGATTATGTGAAACACAAATCAGAAGAATATTAAAGAATGAAAAAATGACTTCGGATAATTTGACTTCCGCTGAAAAATTTTGTCTTAAGGAATTAACTTCTACTGATAAATATAGGGTAATGAAACCCAATAAAGGGGGTGGGGTTGTTATTATGAGCAAAACAGACTATTTGAACAAAATGACAATAATGTTGAGTGACAATACGATGTATGAAAAAGTGTCAAAACATGAAATGGAAAGGGCATATGTTAAGGTGGATTGGTATCTATATGAATTTTTGATGGATGGAGTCATCACCAAAGATGAATATAATTTTTTATTAGTGGAATATCCAATGACGCCATCCATTTTTGGTATCCCCAAAATCCATAAGGACATACACAATCCACCTTTTAGGCCCATAGTCTCTGCCAGGGGTTCAAAGACTGAAGCCATTGCTGCTTATATAGATTTGCATTGAAAGGGAACTTTAAAACATCTGCCTCATATATTAAAAGATTCCTGGCATTGTCTAGAAAAAGCTAGAGAACATTTTGTTGATATTGAAGACGATATGACAATGGTAACTATTGATGTTGTCAACCTATTCACAGTGATTCCTCATGACTTAGGTCTTGAAATGTTTGAGACAAGTTTGCTGAAATTTAGTGAGTCTAATAAGGCTAAATGCAAATTGTTACGTGAACTGATGGCTATTGTACTTGAAAACAATTTTATGTTTATTAATGGTGAATATTATAAACAAAGTACAGGTGTGGCCATGGGGGCTAGATGCGCCCTCATTTATGCCAATTTGGTGTTAGCCTTATGGGAAACACAAAGTGTTTTTACTTCTAGTTTCTGGCCTAACATTGCCCTTTACTTAAGGTACCTGGACGACATTCTTATTTTTTGGAAGGGCAACAGAGAAATGCTTATTGAGTTTGAAAATTTTCTAAAAACGACATCTAGTTTTTTGAATTTCACTTTTAAGATATTTGACAACAATTGTGAGTATTTAGATATTTTATTCTATAAAAACATGGGCAAGTTAGAATCAAGTATTTTTAGGAAAAAAACTCATTCCAATTCTTTTTTGCATTTTGATAGTTGCCATCCCTATTACCAGAAAAATAATTTAGTAAAGGGACAGATGGTCAGATTTTCTAGAATTATTAGTGAAGACATTGATTTTTACAATGAGATTAAAATATTAGAGGTTATCCATTAGAATTAATTGTTAAAGTTAGTGAAGAGATTTATATTAAAAGACATCAAATATACAAACATATATTAAAGTACGGTTTTGACAACAGTATATCTAGAACTCATAACACTACTAGAAATGACACCTTTATTATACCATTTAATGATATATCACCCAGGATAGTTAATATAGTACATGAGACCTGGATAAGTATTCTCCAGAATAACGGTGACCTTATTGATAATTTAGGGACTGGGCCCAAGGTCACTTATAGTAGGGGGATGAATCTTAAAGAACATTTTGAGGCAGTTAATAATAAGAATATGTTCAACACATCTTCGATGAGCAAATGTGGGGCATGCCATACTTGTAAATTTATTAATGATGGACCATATGTTGCGGTACAAAATTTTGGAAAAACAATTAGATGCCCAGGTCATTGTAATTGCAACACAAAAATGGTGGTGTACCTAGCTATATGTTCATCATGCCCAGCCTTTTATGTTGGCAAAACGATAAGGAAACTTCGAGAAAGGATAGTGGAACATGTTAGAGACATTAAAAAACAGAAAAATACTAGTTCTCTTTATATGCATAGTCTAAGATGCCAGAATTTTAAGAGATTTTTATTCTTTGTTATTGACAGAATTGTATACTACAATAATAACAAAGGTGGTGATGACAACACCTTACTTGAGGCTAAAGAATGTTTATGGCAATTACGGCTAAATGCAAGTTCTAGCCCTGGTATTAACGAACATATTTCTATATCAAGTATACTAAAGTACAAGTCTCAATTTATCTGATCTTGTATGTATTAGGTTAACATCTGATAATTTAATGTTTTAAATATTTTGTATAACAATATGAATTTTAATGTTAGAAAATGTTTTAATGAATAATTTTATGCTGGATTGTATAACAATTGTTTATATTTAATAATTATTTAAATTTATACTATTATCTAGATATTTATATATGTAATTTTACTTTTATTTAATGGTATTACATATACATAGTTTTTGACAAGAAGGTTTTATTACATTTACAAATCAACAAGTTTGCACAAGTCCTGGCTGTTTATGTTCATTTTTGCTGATTGTACCTTTAAGAATTTTTAGCTGCGTAGGTAATAATTTGTTTAATTGTTTAATTGTTCAATTATCTAATTTACATAAGGATTTAAAAAGAGGTTCAACACAAGGATTGTCAGTACTCTGAAGATGCCCTGATGTGTGTGGGTGAAAGCGCTTAGTACAATTTTGGTTAAATAAACAAATAAATCGGTGGTCTGCAGTTGTTCCTGGTTCGCCTTTTTTGTTTTACTAGATCTGAGTGTTGCCATTGAGATTCTTGGCATAGCTATAGAATGCTTTGTAGTTGTCTTTAGAATCAGTGGAGATTTTGTTTTCATAACTAGCTTTGGAGGATTTTATGAGGGATCACAGCTTCTTACTGAGGCTGACCAGGGAGTTCTTCCAGTCATGGGATTTTATTATTTTTGGCAACAGTTTCTTTCTTCTGTTGTAGAGCTTGTTTATGGCAGGGGACCACCAGATTGGCTTCCTTTTTTTGGAGGATAGCATATTGGTTCTGTTAGGGATAGCACAATCCATGCACCTGTGTAAGTGCTTATAAAGTGAGTTTGTGTAGGATTCAGCAGTCGTACCTCTATTGTCAATCAGCATGGGTGTCATGAAGTTTGCCACTTCTGTCTTAAGAAGTGTAAAGCCGGCTTTGGAGGAATTTTTATGGTGGTTTCCCTAATGGGGGGTTGGGGGCGGGATGTGGATGTCTAGGCTGATTAGCTTGTGGTCGGATCTGACCAACAAGGAATTGACCTCTGGTGTGGAACACTGGTCACCCATGTTGGTAATGACGAGGTCTAGGATATTGCTGCCACTGGTGGGGGTGTGGATAAGTTGATCCAAGGCATTGGAATTTATGAATTGCAGAAAACATCGAGCAGAAGAGTTGATACATGAGTAGTTTTAGATAAACACAAAAGCCAAAAGAAATAGCTGGATTGAACCCACTCAAAGTAATGCAGGCTGCAAATCACCACACAGCTGTAGAATGCAGAATCCACTTTATTAACTTCAGTCCAAAAAAATCCAAGGATGAGCACTTTCATCCAGAAAGATCTAAACTTCATTAGACAATTTACCCCACATAGTTACTTCCTTCTTATACAGTTCAAGCAGGAAGTTCCACCCAGTTATAAACTAAACAATTATGTTATTAAAAATACAATATTTACAGTCACTGAATTTAAAAAGCAGACAAAATATACAAACTGAAAAAGTTCATGGAACACGCCACCCTAAAAACATACTATATATAAGTACTGCTTCATAAAATGACAATGTGCAATAAATATTTAAATATGTTGAATGTGTTAAAACAATAAATATGTGTAATTAAATACTAAAAACTAGATATAATAGAAAATGTTAAGAGAAATAAATACACATAATAAATACTGAACATGTGAATTATTTAAAATGTTAAAATGTTAAAATGCATAATGGAGAAATGTATATATATATATATATATATATATATATATATATATATATATATATATATTTTTTATATATATATATATATATATATATATATATATATATATATATATATATATATTTATATATGAAAGAGAATAATACACTCAACGGAGTAAATGCCTCTCACCAATAAACAAATACGAACAGAATGCAGATAAAAATCCTTTTGTGTGTGCGACCATGTATCAACAACTGAAATATAATGATACACAATACTTCTTCCATAAAAACAGTTTAATGTGCACAGGTAAGCGCTTTCACAACAGCTTCATCAGACCAAACCTATTGATGTGCTTAATTTTCTTTCTGTTCCCTGCCCTAAAATACCAGTCATGTTTGGGCTGCCAAAATTGCATAAAATTCTTAGCCAACTGTTAAATAAAATTAAGAATTCAATACACAGGAGGTTCAGATTCAAAAGTTTACTAGTGTACACCAGGAGGCAAAAAACGTACAAGTACAGAATTTTGTCTGACATGAAACAGGAAGCACACAATTTTATATAGGTTTAACATTTAAGCTATGCCCACCTTACTGACGTGATATGTCACAGGGCATCTACATCACTTTAGCTTACAGTCTTCTATTCATAAGACTGTTGATGCTGTATGTTTAAAAAAAAAAACTTTTCGTCTAGATACAATACGGCCTTGCTATCCAGCTGGTCAGACATAATGTCTTTCTGTAAAGTTACTTCTTCAAGGTTTCATATCAGTTCGAATACAATAGCAGATTCAGTCTTTTAATAATCTTCTTTGTTCTCTGTTACACTTTCTCACACAGCTGCGTGCTATCTCAGTAACACATATACAAGGTCAAATCATTCCAACAGGAAAGAGCGGAAGATTTCATTATTTCACACATTTAATTTCCTGACCCAGCAGATAATCACTTGTGAAAAGCATAAACATTAAAACTTGCTAAGCTAGCATTCTGCCAGGGTCAAAGATCAGCTTTGCTTCAAGCCACACTGCAGTTTCAAAACTACTTACATTTACACATGAATTAATCCTTACTGCTATATGATTAATAGAATAAAATGCATTATATACTACTTTGCTTTTAAACTAGCATTTCTCATATATTCAAATACACATTTTTCCAATATTTTCCCCCCTATTAATACTTTTTATTCTATTTTGAAGTATGCATAGTGTCATTTCATCTCCCACCTTTTTCCACTTAAGATTTTCAGCTAGGTGAGTCATTCAATCTATACTTCAGAAAAAATGTCATCTGAGATCAATCTTTCAATCTCAATATCTTGGTACAAAGTTTCAGTAACAGATACATCAATAAAATCTTTGATTAATCTTTTCATGCAGGGAATTCCACAGCAAACACATGCTCCTATTAGGAGTATACCCCACCCACACAAATGGCAATCAGAATATTCATTAGGATGGAACCCCACCCCCCAAATAGATTCTGGAAAAAGTCCGTCAGTGGGTTTGGGCCTGGTTCAGTCATGGCTGATACTTGCTGAATTACCTCTAGGTGGTTATTGTTCTCATGACGATTGTCAGGAATATAAGCACAGCATTCTTCTTTGATAAGCGCGCAAGTACCACCTCTCGCCGCTAGGGTGAAGTCAAGAGCCATCCAATTTTGTAGCACAACAGTTCTCATTGCATTCAGTTCATCAGTCACCAGTTCTAGGGTGGAAAAAGTTGCATTACTCATTACTTCGAGAAGATTAGACAACTTCCTCAGCTCCCAGATCGATTTGACTGCTCCATAGGCTGGGAATATTCCTGCCCAGGATATAACACTGTCACCCAAGTCCATATGAGTCAATTTGCTTTTGTCTTTTACTGAATTGTGGTCTTTCCAGCTAGCTTCGATCTTTCCAACTGGATTCACAGGTTTTCCAACTGGACCTTCAGGTTTTCGAGCTGCTTCTCTCACGTTTCATATCTTACCCAAAGGTAATTCTGCAGTATGTCTTATTGCCAGTAACCCAAAAAACAACTGCCGGACCAATTCTCAGGTAACCATTTATATGCCTTTTTCCCCACAAATAAAATAACAGTTTTCTACTTTAGTACTAATACGCATCAGCCCTGCATGAAGCATTTTCTGATCTATAACTGACAATTGTTTAAACAAAACTGGATTTTTGCGAATGTCATTCATAGTTGTTTTCAATGAGTTCAAATAAGAGTCATAATTAGTATTGCAAAAAGTATTGCCATTACCATTCTTAATGTAACATTGGTAAGATATGGTTATATTACAATTGCTCCAGCCCACCTGGAGGGTATCATTTTTATAAAAACATACAACTCTTTTTTGTGTGACAGGTAAAAATAAAGCTATTTTGTCCTGTGATCTCACAGTTCCTGTATCGAAAAGTAAATTCTCCCAAGTCTCATTTATCCCCAAAGGGACAGCGGACATTATCAGTCCTCCATATGCTGTTGGTATAGCTGTACAAACCCAGCAATTTGAAATGTTCATAGTCTCTGCATATACACGTTTCATGGCTAGGTATGTGTTAAAATTTGAATGCCAGTCTATAGACGTTTCATCATGCCTTCCCACTTTCACTTGTGTGGTTATGTGTAGGATAAACCACAACAAGAGGAAAAGTGTCACAATTACAGTCAATAAATGTACACTCAACAAAATGATTATGCAACATCTCTGGGGTTGATCTTAATTTCTATTTGCTTTGTTTTTGGGCATCTCGGTCTGGTTGTGTATCAGTCACAAAGTTTGTATCAAGTTGAAAGTTCTTTACCAGTTTACAATGTGTCAAATGAACCCAAGACGTCCTCTCGGCCACTCTGACTGCAGTAGGCGTTGCCAACAGAACCTGGTACGGTCCCTCCCACTTTGGACTCACCCAATTCTTCCTTTTCATCACTTTCAGCCAAATGCATGTCCCAGGAGCCAAGACTGTTTCCACCGGTCTGGTCTGTTCCTTATCTGAAAAAGAGTTAAACTGCAAAACAGATTTATTTGTTAATAGTTTCCTCATATAACTAGCTAATGAACTGTCAGCCTCTTGCTCTACAGGCATGAGAGCTTTCCACTGAGGCACATAATATGCTCTCCCAAAAACTATTTCAAAGGGAGTCAAACCCTTTACATTTGGAACCGTTCTCATACTCAGCAGTGCCAAAGGCAGACAGTGTATCCAATTCTTTTGGGTCTCCTCAACTAGCTTCCTAAGTTTACTTTTGAGGGTACCATAGTACCTTTCCACCAGTCCTGCTGACTGTGGGTGGTAGGCACAATGGTTCTTTAAGGAGATACCAAAAAATCTCCCAAGTTGGTGGATTGTCTGGTTTACAAAATGTGTGCCGTTGTCACTATAAATCCTTTCCGGAATGCCAAATCTAGGGATTACTTCTTTTATCAAGGCTTTCGCCACTGCTGCTGCATCCAGGTTTTTGGTTGGAAAAGCTTCTACCCATTTGGAAAACATGTCTACAATAACTAAACAAAACTCTTTCCCTTCACACTTATTCAATTCTATGAAATCCATACAATTAGTATGGAACGGATACGGTGGTATAGGAAAACTTCCTTGCTTGGTTTTAAATGCCCCTTGTGCATGATGCTTGTTACAAGTATGACAAGCTGCACAAAATTTTTTTGTGCAGTTTGTGTATCCATATGTTTGGAATATTCGATTTACTAACTGTACCATCCCCCCTGTTGAGACATGGCACTGCCCATGGCTCAACAAAGCTGCATATCTAAATAAATTAGATGGCAATATCGGTTTTCCTTCTTTGGAAATGTACAGTCCATTCTCAAGAATTGCACCTCGTTTTACCCATTTTTGTTTTTCTGCTTTTGTAGTAAGCATCTGCATTGTTTTTAACATGTCTAAATCTAAAATCTCAGAGGGTTTTAATTCCTCATTTAAAAATAAAATTTCTGAGTCTGAGGCTGCTTGCTTTGCAGCTGCATCAGCTCGTGCGTTGCCTTTCGAAATCTTATCCTGTTGTTTTGTATGAGCTACACATTTACAAATAGCTACTTTGGTAGGTAACTAAATAGATTCTAATAACTCCAAAATAAATTGTGCATGATTAATAGGTTTTCCACTAGATGTTATCATTCCTCTATTTTTCCATTGTTGTGCAAATACATGTACTGTAGAAAAAGTATACTGACTATCAGTATATATGTTCACACACTTGTTTTTTGCTAAAGTACATGCCCTCATCAAAGCTATCAATTCTGCTGCTTGTGCAGATAAGTTGTGTGATAAGGATTGAGCTTCTAAAATTTCAGTGTCTGTAACTACTGCATACCCCACCAGATTCTTCCCTGTAGGACCCCTTCTGCATGAGCCGTCCACGTATTATGTCACCTCGGCATTATCCAAGGGCATATCTGTGAGATCTTGTCTAGGTAAAGCTAACTGTTCAATTTCCTGCAGGCAGCTGTGTGGTGTGCCCTCCGCAGGAGTTGGGAGTAATGTTGATGGATTTAATGTCGTACATCGTTCAATTGTCATATGAGGTTGGCTCAGCAGTATAGTCATACACGAAAGATGTCTAGCAGGAGAAAGGTATGCCACTTTTTCTTGCAGTAAAATTATTGCAACTGCATGAGGCACTCTCAATGTGAGAGGGTGGAATAACACCACTGAGGCTGAAGCCTGTACTGCCATTGTAGCTGCAACTACTGCTTGTACACAGTGAGGCAAAGATCGCGCCACTGGGTCTAACTGTGATGAATAGTAGGCTATGGGGCGTTGCTTGTCCCCATGTTGTTGCGTCAATACTGACGTCATATATCCTTGTTTGCAATCTATGGTCTGAAAAAAACATTTGTGATAATTTGGAAGTCCTAAAACTAATGAAGAAGCTATCAACTGCTTCAACCTGCAGAAAGCCGTTTCTGCTTCGGTTGTCCATTGTAAAATATCTTGTGCTGCCATTGGTGTCTTATATATCAAGTCAGTCAGTGGAGCAGATTCCAAAGCATAATTTGGTATCCAGCTCCGACAAAAATTAGTTGTACCTAAGAAAGACATAATTTCTTTCTTGGTTGTTGGTTTGGGTGCTTGCAAGATTGCTGTTTTTCTTTCCTCATCTAGTATTCTAACTTAATTGGATATTACATATCCTAGGTATCTAACTTGTTTTCTCCAAAGTTGTAACTTACTTTTGTTTACTTTGTGTCCTGGTGTTGCTAAAAATTTCAATAATGCTACAGTATCCTCCCTGCACTGTTGCTGGGTGGGGGCTGCTAGCAAGATGTCATCTACGTAAAGTAGAATTTGACTATCTCCCGGTGGGGTAAACCCTGCCAGGTTGCTAGCCATTTCTTGTGCAAATATTGTTGGGCTCTCACAATATCCCTGTGGTAGTCGAGTATACGTATACCTTTTACCCTGAAATGTAAATGCAGACCAATATTGACTATCAGGATGTATAGGTATTGAAAAGAAAGCATTGCTAATATCTACCACAGAGAAATACTTCTGTTGCAGTTCTAAATCGTTTAACAAAGTATGTGGGTCTGGCACCGTAGGTTCTCTAGGTATTACTGCATTATTTACATCTTGTAAATCTTGTACCATCCGCCATTCCCAGTTTGCTTTTTTAACAGGAAATAGGGGTGTATTACATGGTGAATCAGGAGATTCTACCAGTACTCCTTCTTTGAGTAATGCTGCTATTATAGGCTTAATTCCTATTTCTGCATCCTTTCTCAAAGGGTATTGTCTTTTCTGTGGTCTAAAAGCTGACTTTAGGGTAATTGTAACTGGTCCTGCTGTTCGAATAAGTCCTACATCTGCCTTGCCTGTTGACCAAAGAGTTGTTGGAATTTCACATAAGGCCTTTTCTTCTTCTTCTAATAAAAATGCTAATCAGCTGTCCTCGCTAGATTGCAAGTGTACAGCTGGATGTGTCTGTGTCAACCAATTCAGTTTTTGTTTGTGTATCCCTTGTTCTGACAGTTCTAAATCAGTCTGTTTCTCCCATCTTGTTACTTTTTCTCCTAAATCTACCCATTTGACACTTTTGTTCTTTGTCAAGCTGACATGTGGTAACCGATTTGATCTATACAATGCAAGGAATTCTTGAGGTAATGAACAGCTAACTACACTGTTCCCCTCAGTATCCCAGTACAAAGTACGCAAAACTAATTTAGTTGCACGATTTCTAAACAATTCTTGCTCATATTCTCTATCAGGTCCTGGTGTAGTACAGTAGTATAGAGTACAGTGTAACAAATGCTGTTGATCAGTGTCGAGGGAGGGGGCTTTACTGATGGCTACATTCATCAGTTCCTCGGTTACTGCCCCTGGACCAGTCGTAACTAGGTCCTGGCTGTACCAGTAAAAAGTTTCACCCTCCGATCGCACTACAAAGGTATCCATTTGTCTCTGTGCCTCCATACCTTGTACAGTTGGAACTACTGCTATGCCAAATATCTGCATAAGGTCCCTGCCCAATAGGTTTACTGGACACTTTGCAGAAACAACAATTTTACTTCTCTGGGTCATACCTGAAACAGGGTCAGTTATTGCTATATCATGGGAAAGCGGTTCCCTGTATAGCTGCCCATTTGCGGCTTTTACTAGTATATAATCAGGTGATTCGGAATGTTTTGGTAACTTGGAGGGGTGTATCAAAGTCCGTGATGCTCCCGAGTCACACAGGAATTTGACTTCCCTTCCCTCCACCAGAAGTGTAACTTCCGGTTTCGTATCTGCTAAGTAGAGCTCTAAGCTCAATAATGCTAAGTCCAAAATTTCACTTTCTTCATCCTCCATATCTACTTGCACTTCCTCAACTCCTTCTATCACATTTACATTTGTTTTTTGTTTATTAACTTTTCCTGATGATTTCTGACTTTCACATGATGTATCCTCACTATCATATAGTCAGTCCTCATCTCCCTTATCTTCTGTAATTACCTTTTTGTTTTGCCTACAATCCCTTGCTAGATGTCCCTTTTTCCCCGCACTTGAAGCATTCACCTCTCTTTTCTCTCTTCAAAATCTTCTGATCGTTTATCAGACTGTTTGTTTCCCTGGGTATTTTTCTTGCCCTTTTTACCTGACTGTAATACAAATACTTCAGCTCCTTCTTCAGCAGTGAAGACTTGCGCCTTCTTTTTCTTTTTACTATTAAAATGTCTTTCAGCATGTCTAGTGTATTCGAGTAAGGCTTGTAGCCTCCCTGTTCGATGGTCTATCATATGCTTCGCAATGAAGCTACTAATAGGTGCAATGCAACCTTTCAAAAATGCATTTTTCAATTGTTGTTCATACGGGGAATCATTCGTTTGGTTCTCAGGAACCGACATACCGCTATGATTATTAAAACATTCTAATAATCTAGCATAGTACCTATCTATTGTCTCATTTTCCTGTTGTATGCATTGATTAATGCAAGTCCAGTCTGCTCTGGGTTTCCATTTCTCAGAGATTCGGTCTGTCAGACCTTTCACTCTGTTGTCTAACTCTGCATCACTCAACCTCATGCCTTGTAAATCTTCTAAAAATTTTGTAAAATTAACTTTCGGATGGGGGATTCCCTCAGTAGCCTTTCGGATATCCTCCGGTGTCCATGGTCTATATACTAAGAGTGTTGGGTCCTGCCCTTCCTGTCCTGCCTGAGGATTTGGAACTTCTATAAGTGGGCATATTTCTTCCTCACTCTCATCCTGTAGATTTCTTTCTATTTGATATGATTCTGTGTCCCTATGTGTTTTACATGTTCGGGACCTAGTCTCAATAGGATCTCTAACAAATGGTTGTGGTCTTGCTGAAACTTCAGGATAACACGGAGGCAGACCAGCCTGTCCACTCGCTTCATATCCTGAAAAGGGTAAGGGAAGGGGCAAGGGAGGAGGAGGAGGAGCTGTTGCTATTACCAAGTTATTATCCTCTTTGTCTAAAAATAATGTTTTTGAATTTTTAAGCTTCTGTTCTCTACGATTTGCTTCCTCAATCCACCTGTGTGCTTGAGGAATGCCTAGTTGGCATTGCTTTTTTGCCTGACCTCCCGCATCAGATTTAAGCTGTTTAAGGAGTTTAACTAGTAAAGTTTTATCTAGTTTGCCATCAAATTCATATTTACTAACCCATTTCGTATAATACCTAACGTTATCAGAACGTTGTGATTGCATGTATTTTGCGTCTTCGGTTAGGGGCGGATCTCGCGATGTTTTAGTGCACTGATTACCCATGTCAAAGAAAATGTTACGCAACCCTTTTTTATCACGTGATATCAAGTTCTCAGTTCCTGTTCACAGTTTATCTAGAATAACTGCCTACCTTATTCTGTTACCCTGATCTATGACCAAATATACAGTACTTCCTTTTGTCCCTGATCTATAAAACAAATCTTGACAACAATATACTGTAACCTAGTCCCTGATCTAAAACAGAAAAAAGGCAAATTCTTCCTACCTGAGCCTCCGGTATTGAACTGTCCAAGTTCTGCTTTTCGGACACAGATCAGAAAGTGGCCAGCCTCTTTACACGACAATTCAGTCGGAGGTCTTTTCACTCAAGAAGAACCATTTTGGTAACTTCTCCTGAGCAGTATTCGACCACCGATACGCTCTGATCTGCGGCTTACCAAGGGAATTCCGTCTGCGAAGGACCAAACTGTTAAATAAAATTAAGAATTCAATACACAGGAGGTTCAGATTCAAAAGTTTACTAGTGTACACCAGGAGGCAAAAAACGTGCAAGTACAGAATTTTGTCTGATATGAAACAGGAAGCACACTATTTTATATAGGTTTAACATTTAAGCTATGCCCACCTTACTGATGTGATATGTCACAGGGCATCTACATCACTTTAGCTTACAGTCTTCTATTCATAAAACTGTTGATGCTGTATGTTTAAAAAAAAAACTTTTCCTCTAGATACAATACGGCCTTGCTATCCAGCTGGTCAGACATAATGTCTTTCTGTAAAGTTACTTCTTCAAGGTTTCATATCAGTTCGAATACAATAGCAGATTCAGTCTTTTAATAATCTTCTTTGTTCTCTGTTATACTTTCTCACACAGCTGCGTGCTATCTCAGTAACACATATACAAGGACAAATCATTCCAACAGGAAAGAGCAGAAGATTTAATTATTTCACACATTTAATTTCCTGACCCAGCAGATAATCACTTGTGAAAAGCATAAACATTAAAACTTGCTAAGCTAGCATTCTGCCAGGGTCAAAGATCAGCTTTGCTTCAAGCCACACTGCAGTTTCAAAACTACTTACATTTGCACATGAATTAATCCTTACTGCTATATGATTAATAGAATAAAATGCATTATATACTACTTTGCTTTTAAACTAGCATTTCTCATATATTCAAATACACATTTTTCTAACACCAACCACTCATGCGACCCATATTAGACTCCAAGGGTTCCATTACCCACCCCCTTGCAAGATATTTGGACAGTAAGTTAAAAGAACATATATTGAATGAGACACATATCTGCAAGGATTCATGGAGCTTCTTACAAGCTATAGATGAGATACCTTTCAAGGACACTTTTGTTTTTATTACTATCGATATTAAGGACCTTCATTCAGTCATACCTCACACCATTGGTTTAGAGTGGTTTACAAACTTCTTATATGAAAAAGATACCTCGCACTTCCAGATCTTGGTCTTTTCACAACTGATGGAAATTGTCCTTAAAAACAACTTCATTTTGTTTAACAAAGAAATTTACTTACAACAAGAAGGGATGACTATGGGGTCTGCATGTGGTGGTTTATATGCAAATATTGTAGTTAGGCAATGGGAGAAGAAATTTCTTTTTTTTCATGTTATTTTGAGCACATCAAATTTTACACCAGATTTTTGGATGATATGTTTGTTCTGTGGGATGGACCTGTTGATGCTATTGATAATTTTATAAACTATATTGGAACCACCACAGAATTTCTAAAGTTCACCTATACCAGAGACCTTGACAAAATTTCCTTTTTAGACATCTTTCTGGAAAAGGATTATGAAAATAAGAGGTTTGTTTCAAAAATCTTTAGGAAAAGCATGTATTCGAACTCACTACTGCATTTTTCTAGCACACACCCAGTCGAACAAAAGAAAGCAATAGTTAAGGGACAGTTCGTGCATGCAGCCCGTATGGTATCTGGTACTGATGAATTTTTAGATGAATGTGACAACTTGAAAAATATATTTCAAAAAAGAGGCTATCCTTGTAAGTTGATTAGTGAAATAATGATTGAGGTGGTTAACAAGAGAGAGCGTGGGTTTTATGTACCATTAATTCTTGTAGCATGACTGACAGTGGTCCTTCCACCAGTAATCAAGAAACTGACAATGTTGCAAGTAAGAATGATTATAAGACTTCTTTCATCACTGTATTCACTCAAGATAGTTACATAGTAAGAAACATCTTAACAAAAAACTGGTCTATTTTGAGACATGACAAGAACATCAGACCACTAATAGGGCCGCAACCAATTATGGTATGGCAAGAATATGAAAAACATATTTGAGAGCAATGACTCTTACCCAAACCACAGGTCAGGTTCTATGAACAAATGTGGCAGATGTAACTATTGCAGTTACATTAAAGAAGGCAATATTTTTCACATCAATAATATAGAAATAAGAATCAATCAGAAATACAACTGTAACTCGGAGAAAGTGATTTACTGTGCCACGTGTACCACCTGTTCTTGCTTTTACATAGGCAAGACTGATAGAAAGTTAAAAAAATCGCATATACAAACACCTATATGGCATAAGGAATAAAAAAAGAAATTAATTCTCTTAGAAAACATGTTTTGGAGTATAATGACCATAAGTTCCAATGTTTTATTATAGACAATATCAGTACCAACATGCAAGGTGGTGCATGGTCACTATTACTTGAGAAAAGAGAATTATACTGGCAATTACGTTTGAATGCTGGGAACTGGCCAGGCCTGAATCAACATATTTCCATTAGCCCAATTTTACAACTAAAGACATTGGAAAAATTAAAAAAAAAAATATATATATATATATATATATATATATATATATATATATATATATATATATACATATATATATATATATATATATATATATATGTGTGTGTGTGTATATATAAATCCTTTGGTGTGTGCGACCATGCATCAACAACTGAAATATAATGATACATGATACTTCTTCCGTAAAAATAGTTTAATGTGCACAGGTAAGCGCTTTCACAACAACTTCATCACCACCAAACAATTTAGGTGATGATATGGACCATTTACTCCCACCCTGCCATATAGTTACCAAGACTTTAGGTGACTTTAATGTGTACATTTTTTCCAGCATTGCTGTTAATTCTGAACACTGTGATTTGTTTGCCAAAGGATTCACCTTTGTACCCCCATAGCCCCTAGATATTTCTAATACTCTTATGGATTTAAGAATGTATACACGAAAGCTGAACTTGAATATTCTTTTTAAAAACTCTGCACCTGGTTCCTTTGTCAACCCTTTAGTCATCTTTAGTACATATAACCCCCCACTTCATCCCGTTGTCCAACTTTTTGAGAACATGTGTAAGTTAGATATACATAACTCTAAGCTTTCTAGTAGGAACTCTGACATGAATGAGAAAAAGGTAATGGACGAAATAAAAATCTTTTCACAAAATATTAGAATTATGAAACCTGATAAAGGTGGAGGTGTTGTCTTGATGGACTATGAGGACTATAACAAGAAAATGCTTTGTATTCTAGAAGGAAAAGTATATTTAAGATCATCCATTAATGAATTGAACGCTTCTTACCAGCATATAAGGAATACCATCATCTTCTTTCAGCTGTTCCCGTTAGGGGTTGCCACAGCGGATCACCTGTTTCCATTTCTTCCTGTCCTCTGCATCTTGCTCTGTCACACCAACCACCTACATGTCCTCTCTTACCACATCCATAAACCTTATCTTAGACCTTCCTCTTTTCCTGTTACCCGGCAGCTTCATCCTTAGCATCTTTTTCCCAATATACTCAGCATCCCTCCTCAGCACATGTCCAAACCAAAGTAATCTTGCCTTTCTGGCTTTGTCTCCAAACCTTCCAACCTGGGCTGACCCTCTAATAGAATTATTCCTAATCCTGTCCAACCTCGTCACACCCAGTGCAAATCTTAACATCTTTAACTCTGCCACATCCAGCTCAAACTCCTGCCTTTTTGTCAATGCCACTGTCTCCAACCCATATAACATAGGTAGTCTGACTACCCTCTTGTAGACCTTCCCTTTCACTCTTACAGTTACTCGTATGTCGCAAATCACTCCTGACACTCTTCTCCACCAACTCTATCCTGCCTGTACTCTCTTCTTCACCTCTCTTCCACACTCACCGTTACTCTGAACTATTGACCCCAAGTATTTAAACTCATCCACCTTTGCCACCTCTACTCCTTGCATCCTCACCATTCCTCTATCCTCCCTCTTATTCACACACATATATTCTGTCTTTGTCCTGCTAACCTTCATTCCTCTTCTCTCTAGAGCATATCTCCATCTCTCCAGGGTCTCCTCCACCTGTTCCCTACTCTCACTACAGATCACAATGTCATCTGCAAACAACATAGTCCACGGGGACTAATGTCTGATCTCATCTGTCAACCTGTCCATCACTATTGCAAATAAGAAAGGGCTCAGAGCTGATCCTTGATGTAACCCCACCTCCACCTTATACATATCCGTCACTCCCACTGCAGACCTCACTGCTGTCACACTACCCTGATACATATCCTGTACCACTCTTACATACTTCTCTGACACTCCTGACTTCCTCATACAATACCACAACTCCTCTCTAGGCACCCTGTCATATGCTTTCTCTAAGTCTACAAAAACACAATGCAACTCCTTCTGACATTCTCTGTACTTCTCCATCAACACTGTCAGAGCAAACATCACATCTGTAGTGCTCTTTCTTGGCATGAAATCATACTGCTGATCACTAATCATCACGTCCCTTCATAACCTAGCTTCCACTACTCTTTCCCATAACTTCATGCTGTGACTGATCAATTTAATCCCTCTGTAGTTACTACAGATCTGCACATCACCCTTATTTTTAAAAATCGGTACCAAACACTTTTTCTCCATTCCTCAGGCATCCTCTCACTTTCTAAGATTTCATTAAGATTTATTTATAGAGGGTTCAATTTCCATTGATGTGCTTAATTTTCTGTCTGTTCCCTGCCCTAAAATAACAGTCATGTTTGGGCTGCCAAAATTGCATAAAAATCTTAGCCAACTACTCATGCGACCCATAGTAGACTCCAAGGGGTCCATTACCCACCCACTTGCAAGATATCTGGACAATAAGTTAAAAGAACACATATTGAGTGAGACACATATCTGCAAGGATTCATGGAGCTTCATATAAGCTATAGATGCGATTCCTTTCAAGGACACTTTTGTTTTTATTACTATCGACATTAAGGACCTTTATTCAGTCATACCTCACACAATTGGTTTAGAGTGGTTTACAGATTTCTTATATGAAAAAGATACCTCGCACTTCCAGATCTTGGTCTTTTTACAACTGATGGAAATTGTCCTTAAAACCAACTTCATTTTGTTTAACAAAAAAATTTACTTACAACAAGAAGAGGTGGCTATGGGTCTGCATGTGGTGGTTTATATGCACATGTTGTAGTTAGGCAATGGGAGAAGAAATTCCTTTTTTCTTCATGTTATTTTGAGCACATCAAAGTTTACACCAGTTTTTGGATGATATGTTTGTTCTGTGGGATGGACCTGTTGATGCTATTGATAATTTTATAAATTATATTGGAACCACCACAGAATTTCTAAAGTTCACCTATACCAGAGACCTTGACAAAATTTCCATTTTAGACGTCTTTCTGGAAAAGGATTATGAAAATAAGAGGTTTGTTCCAAAAATCTTTAGGAAAACCATGTATTCGAACTCACTACTGCATTTTTCTAGCACACATCCAGTCGAACAAAAGAAAGCAATAGTTAAGGGACAGTTTGTGCGTGCAGCCCGTATGGTATTTGGTACTGATGAATTTTTAGATGAATGTGACAACTTGAAAAATATATTTCAAAAAAGAGGCTATCCTTGTAAGTTCATTAGTGAAACAATGATTGAGGTGGTTAACAAGAGAGAGCGTGGGTTTTATGTACCATTAATTCTTGTAGCATGACTGACAGTGGTCCTTCCACCAGTAATCAAGAAACTGACAATGTTGCAAGTAAGAATGATTATAAGACTTCTTTCATCACTGTATTTTCTCAAGATAGTTACATAGTAAGAAACATCTTAACAAAAAACTGGTCTATTTTGAAACATGACAAGAACATCAGACCACTAATAGGACCGCAACCTATTATGGTATATAGGAAAGGCAAGAATATGAAAAACTTATTTGAGAGCAGTAACTCTTACCCAAACCACAGGTCAGGTTCTATGAACAAGTGTGACAGATGTAACTTTTGCAGTTACATTAAAAAAGTCAATATTTTTGACATCAATAATGTCAAAATCACAATCAATCAGAAATACAACTGTAACTCGGAGAAAGTGATTTACTGTGCCACGTGTACCATCTGTTCTTGCTTTTACATAGGCAAGACTGATAGAAAGTTAATAAATCGCATATACCAACACCTATATGACATAAGGAATAAAAAAGAAACAAATTCTCTTAGCAAACATGTTTTGGAGTATAATGACCATAAGTTCCAATTTTTTATTATAGACAATATCGGCACCAACATGATGGGTGGTGCATGGTCACTATTACTTAAGAAAAGAGAATTATACTGACAATTACATTTTTAATGCTGGGAACTGTCCAGGCTTGAATGAGCTTATTTCCATTAGCCCAATTTTAAAACTAAAGGCACTGGAAAGATGAAAAAAAAAAAATATATATATATATATATTTCTCCATTATGCATTTTAACATTTTAACATTTTAAATAATTCACATGTTCAGTATTTATTATAAATGTATTTATTTCTCATAACATGTTCTACTATATCTAGTTTTTATTATTTAATTACACATATTTATTGTTTTAACACATTCAATATATTTAAATATTTATTGTACATTGTCACTTTATGAAGCAGTGCTTATATATAGTATGTTTTTAGGGTGGTGTGTTCCATTAACTTTTTCAGTTTGTATATTTTGTCTGCTTTTTAAATTCAGTGACTGTAAATATTGTGCTTTTAATGACATAATTGATTAGTTTATAACTGCATGGAACTTCCTGTTTGAACTGTATAAGAAGGAAGTAACAACGTGGGGTAAATTGTCTGATGAAGTCTAGATCTTTCTGGACGAAAGCGCTCATCTTTGGATTTTTTTGGTCTGAAGTTAATAAAGTGAATTCTGCATTCTACAACTGTGTTGTGATTTGCAGCCTGCATTACATTGAGTGGGTTCATTCAAGCTACTTCTTCTGGCTTTTGTGTTTATCTGCTTCAGTTTGCGCTTTGTGACTTTTTTACATTAGTTGTTTTCCCAGTTAATAGTGGGGTCGTTGAAATCGCCCATTATTAGGGTGTTGGATTGTACCCTAATATTTTCCAGTGTATCAAGAAATGAGGAGTGGGAATCCTGGGCCATGGTGGGGGATCTGTAGCAACTTACAATTTCGATTCCGGTCTTTCCCAGTTAGTTGCACCTGGATAATCTCGGATGCATTATGCTGAACAACTAGCCTGGAGGTGTGGATATCCTTAATGAATATGGACTCACCTCGACCTTTAGTGTTTCAGTTCTGGTTAGGTGGTCGAAAGGTGTGGTATGAATTATAGCCTGGTAATACAGGGGTGCTCTCTGGAGCCTTGAACCAGGTCTCTGTCACTACACAAATGTCGATGTTCTCCATTTTAAAGAGTGCCTCGAGTGAATGCATTTTGAGGTTTAGACTTCTAGCATTGAGTAGCATTACCCTCAGATTTTGCTTGCTTCTACCTGTCATGGTGGTGAATTTGTCATTTAAACCTTGCCTAAAAAAAGGCACTATAGGCATAGCAAGAGCCTTAGGCAGTATCCAGAATCCCAAGGGTGACAGGTGCAGGCCATCTCTGGCAAAGCATCATGGTCTGTTGATCATGTCATCCCAAGCAGACAGATACTGGATCCCCTTAGAATGACAACAGATGCTTAGCCAATTGTTGAAGTCAGTCATTTTGTCATTGTACTGTGGTATCATTCTGGGTGATGGCAGGATGCTACTCAGAGCTAGGGTCATACCTGCCTGGGCTACAAGATCAGAGAGCTCCTCCATATCTCTTTTCATGTAGTCCAGGGAGGTATGTCTCAGGTCATTCACACCAACATGGACAATGACTGAGTCATATTTGTACTTGTGGAGTGACCTGAGTGCGTGTATTATGTGGCGGAACCTGGCACCCAACAGGCAGCTGACAGTAACTTTCTCCTTGTTTAGCCTGGTGAGTGGAACATCAGTGTGCCTGACTATAGAGTCACCTATGACTAGAGGGTTGGGTACATTGTTATGCCTTATGGGCTGTGGTGGAGTGGCACACTGAGTTTGTGGGCTCTGTGTTATGTGGGTTGTGTTGGGGGGGTGGAGGTTGTATGCATTTCTGCTTTGCAGGTCTCTTTTGCTTGAGCAAATTTTTATTGAGAACCTCTGCAATCTAGGTGTGTGTTTTGTGTTGCTATGTGTGTGTTTTGGTGGTGTAGGTTTTGAGGGGCTATGTGATGAGTGTGATGTGGTGCAAGTGTTTACCTTCTCCTTTTGACTGTCTAGTCCAGTCTTGGGTGAAGGGAGCTTTGCTTCCAGTTTGGTTATATAAGTGCATCTCTCACAGGTTGTAGGGTTGGGTGGTAGGAGAAGAGGGTTGTCTGTGTACATAACACATATATATAACATACACACATACACACACAGCTACATTTGCATATACATCCCTGTTAATTACAAAAATATGTGTGTGGATATCTGTAATGTCCTACATACCCTAATAATGGTGAGAAAATCTGCACTATCACACATCCATACTGTTGCTCAAGGATCTAAACTAAGGGCATGACAGTACATAATCCAAATACCTACAGACCCCTGTGCCTACTGCATGTCTGTCACCACTTAGAGAGATGCAGGTGAGCAGGTGATATAATGTATAATCTTGTCAACACACGCATGGACAGGGCACATTTTTCCTACCCACAGGTTTGTCTATCTAACTACAAGAAGACACATTTGCCCATACTGGTAAATGTACACACATAGCTAGGATAATAACAGTTATCCCACTTCTAGGATACTAGATGCAGATAACAGCATAAAGGAATATCACTCTGTAGACCACAGATGCTGTTCAACACAAGCTTAGTTTGTGTAATACACAAGTACTGTGCCTGCAATCACACATACAACAGACTCAACCTGTGGCACGTGCAATAAGTACTATGATCTATAGTGAATAAGACTAGATAGGTAGGAGTTTTAATCTCACTCCAGGCTACTTGGTGTGTGCATGTGTGTGTATATAACTGCAAAACAACTGCCATGCCCTCATGGGCTATCCACCTGCAATGCTTATGCACGTTTTGGCCCTGTAACTTGCTGATGACTTCCACACTGCCCTCTTCTACAAGGCCTGATGATGTCATCCACCTTAAGACTACCAGCTGACAGTGTAGTATCAAGACTTAAACTGTGGTGGGTGTGATAAATACTGTAATCTGTAGTGTATAAGACCTGTGTTCTAATCTCACTCCAGACTACTTGGTGTGTGCATGTGGGTATACCCCTGCAAAACAACTGCTATGCCCTCATGGACTATCCACTTGCAGTAGTTATGCAATGGTGTACAACATGGCTGAGTGTGACGTGTGAGCAATAAGAGCCTAAAGTCCCTACCCACCACCACTTCCAGATTTATGCCTCATATTTTTGTTCCATTCCTCATAAAATCTGTGGTTTTCGGATTTTTGTGACAAATCAGTGAAGGACTGAATTCACTAAATAATGACAGGTATTTGCATTTCAGACTTCATATTCTTCAGAAAGTAAATGGTAACACAAAACTTTTTATTCTAGCAATTTTCTAAGTTTATCAAATCAGAAAAGCTGAAAGAAGAAGAGGAAGTATTTGAAATTTGTCCTTGTTTTTGGGGCTGTATTCCCTCAGTATTGGCTTTGTCCATTTTTTTGTGCTAAGAGGTTAAGAGCTATGGTGAGAAGTGAGAACTGAATTCTGTATTCCCCCATTATTGGCTTAGTCCAGTTTTTTTGTGCTAAGAGGTTGAGAGCTATGGTGAGAAGTGAGAACTGAATTCACTAAATGATAGCCATTTAAGTTTCAGTCTTCCAATCTTTTGGCACCTACTGGTTTTGCATAGTGGTGTGTTGCTCTGATTATAGTGCACAGGGTCCTGGGTTGAAGACTTGGCAGTGAAACACATGGTGGTAACATAACCTTTTATTCTAGCAACTTTCCAAAATTATACAAGCAATGTTTAAAATGTGCCCCTGGTTTTTGGGCTTTTGACCCCCCCCCCCCACGCCAGTACATTTTGGCTTTTTCCAGATTTCTTGTGTTGCAAAGTTGAGAGATACAGTTGAGTGTCGAGTGGATTTTACAAGGAGCTGAGAGCTTCAGGGGAAGAGAAGTTGTGTAGTTGTATTTTTAAAGGGGGGGTGTAACAAGTCAAGAGTGTAGCTACAGATACAACAGAAATGAGAAAATGTCAAGCACAAGGGCACTTGTGCCTCAGTGGAAAGAGCAAAAAATATGACTAACCCAAATTCTGGAACAGAAAATCAGAATTATTATGTTCTGTGCTACATTATAAGAAAAATATTTTTAAACAAGTACAGTACATTTTCCAGCATTCAAGATAAAACACATATTTTCCACTGCAGACAGTAGAGAAGCAAGAGTGGCCAGTTAACAGCACCTGGATTACAACAATAGTTTAGATGCTTCGGGATGAATGTAGGAGAGGGTCTGTCAGTACTTGGTCTTGAACTAAAACTTGGAAGTCTGAAAACGTGCAGTTCACCTAGTTTATTTTGTTGCGCATTTACAACTATTGAGTTGGTCTGATAACACAAATCAGAGTAAGTCAAGCAAAAAACTGAAATTGAAAATAAGTTTGAGAAGCTGTGTAAGATGCCCATGGCTTACATTACTCTCATTCATTATATATATATATATATATATATATATATATATTTATTTATATCTACATATATATATTTATATATATATATATATATATATATAGATATATATAGATATATATACATATATATATATAGATATATATATATATATATATATATATATATATATATATATATATATATATATATATATATATATATATATATATATATGGGACTACTTTACATGATCGACTTTTCACAAAGTCAACTTTCATATGGCCGAGACCATATGATCGACTTTTGGAAAGCCGACTATATAAAATAAACACAAAAAACACAACAAACACTTATCTTAAAATTCTGACCCCTACAACCCTGTAACTTAAATATACCAACTCTGAGATCACACTACAGTGTGGAAAAGAGACATTTTCCCATTCCACACTGTACGGAGATAGCGGTTTTCCATGGTCGACTTTTCAAAAGACTATCATATGGTCTCGGCCATATGAAAGTCAACTTTGTGAAAAGTCGATCATGTGAAGGGGACCAATATATATATATATATATATATATATATATATATATATATATATATATATATATACATATATATATATATATATATATATATATGTACATATATAATATAGATATATATATATATATATATATATATATATATATGTATATAAAATGTGTGCAAGTGTGTGTAAGTAGACTTTTATGATGGAAATGTTCTGAATTGGGCAGTTTTGACATTATTAGTTAATGCATTTTATTCATTGCCTACTGGAAAAATGTTCAAACAATGAATTTAAAATGCGCTCTAAGTCTAACAAGTGTGCTGTATTATACAAGCAATATAATTTTAATAAGGTCAGGAGGTGGGGCCACAGTGGTGCAGCAGTTAGCATTGCCACCTCACAGCAAGTGGGTCTCTGGTTTGATCCTTGGCTGGGGTGCCTTCTCTGCAGAGTCTGCATGTTCTCCCTGTGGTCATGTGGGTTTCCTCTGGGTGCTCCAGTTTCTTCCCACATCTCAAAGACATACTGTAGGTGGACTGGACACTCTAAATTGGCCCCAGGCATGAGTGTGTGTATGTGTGTGTGTGTGTGTGTGTGTGTGTGTGTATGTGTGTGTGTGTGTGTGCCTTCTGTGGAAGGTTGGCTGCCAGGCTGTCAACTCAAAACCATAAAAACTCCACTGCCAATCATGAGCAGGCAGATGATCTGCTGTGGTGACCCCTATCCAGGATAAAGCCAGAAGAAGATAACTAAATAAGGTCAGGAGGGAGTATCAAAGAACACATGCATGTTTCTTGTTTTGTGTGCAAGGGGCCTATGATTTGAAATCAGCACAAAGGTAATCTTTATCCACCACTGGCCAGATGCATTTTCTTTAGATGTGGTGTGGGTTTCAATGCTGTTTCAATGAATGTGAGTTTCAAGGGCAGAGAAGTTTCAATGCTAAGTCTATTTTCATTGTGAGAAGATATTGCTATGTTTAGCACATGTCTATTATTGTTTGTGCATTGTGCTATAAAATGTAAATATAAAATCCAAATAATAATTGTAGAAGTAAAGCAGTATGCACATCAGTGTTTATGGTAAATGGGGCAAAATAGCCAGGTAATGGGACATTGGAATGGCTGCAGGGGGACTCCGGTGCCATATTTTGGTTGTCTGTTCTTCAGTTTGCATTTGAAAGCTGGTATCCCACAATTCCATTGGAGGGGGTGGAGTTACGTAATTATGTACACAAATTTTATATTAATCAGCGTACGGATTTGTACCTATTTTTCATGGGCCTTGTCCAGATTTTTGATATTTCCAGGTTGAGAGGTATGGCTGACAGTTTAGTATCAAGATTTAAGCTGTGGCACATGCAATAAATACTGTGATTTATAGTGTGTAAGACTAGATAGATCGGGGTTCTAATTTCACTATAGACTACTTGGTACACGTTTGTGTCCCAATGTCATAAATATGATTATCTTGGTAACATAGAAATAGGTAGGGTTTTTCAGTATTTTATTTGTAGCATGTGATGTGGTCCCCAAAGGACTGACCACAACAAGGCCTGCTGATGTCATTAAGCATAATATGCCCTGAACTGATAGTACTAGCAGACATGAGGTGTGTTGCATGCATCACGTACTGTGATCTGTAGTGTGTACCATTATGTAGGTAAGTGTTCTCATCTACATACAGCCAATTTGCACTACATGTGTGTGTCCTGTATGCAGTGACTGGAAGTGGTGCTTGCTTCAATGTAGCCATGGTTGTGTGTGAGTTTGTTGGAGGATTTTACATCATGTCATGAAACCACAGGATGTTTGAGCTTCGCTGGCATAATGGCCATACTGCCCTCACAATCATAGACATCTTTATACCTGTAGTTAAGGGATCAGCACATGCTGATTCCCTGTGTTGAGATAATGGTCATTCAGCCAATCATACAGATGGCATATAGTGAGATGCACCGAGGTGCTCTGTCTGCCTTTAGGCAGGGTTCTATTTCAAGAGTGTGTTTAAGTCTGCTAGACAATTCTCTTCCACAGGCATATTGTACCAAAGTAACATACAAGGTTAATGTCCTTATAGTGGGTTATCCATCTGCTATGCCTCCTACAGATAGGCAGCATATGCAATAAAGCAGGGTCACACATTGCCCCATATGCGGGACACAGATCACCTCTATGTAGTCTATATGTCACAGGTGGCAATGACACTCATTACAGACTATCCCCAATGAACACATATGGGAGACGTGAAGTGATCTTGTGAGGGACCATACTGTTGTGTGCAATTGACAGTACTACTTGGAAAGGTACATGACCAAATGGCCATTGCACACAGATATTAGCTTGCTGAGGGAAGAGTACCTGGATATTATGAACATGTCACTTACAGGTGACTGTGGCCTCACCTATGCCATATGATTCCTGCCATACCACTGTAGAGACAGGGTGATCTGAGGAATATTTGGTGTAAACCTGTGTGGCCAGGTCTCTGTTTCCAGTTCATTCACCCCTGAGTATGATCATCACATGTTGTGACTGATGTGCTCCTTACCAGGTACATAGGTCTAACTGAAGTAACTGATACTACATATATAATTGCATAGAGTTTATGTCCATTACTATGTCAACAGGCATGTGTAGGCAATACCCACTTCCAAGATAGTGACATACCACAGAGACTCTATGAATGCTGCCAATTTGCAGGCATCAGCCAACATTGTTAGTCACACTCAGTCAGTAGTCACATGTACTGTGTTTGAATGGATTCCAAGCAGTAGAAGACCCAGGACTGCACCCTGTTGAGCACTGCCACTTACAGATCAGCTATTGGTGGCAGGTGTTCCTATGTTATGTTATGTGAGCCAACAATGGTCCACTTAGTGACCCCTACAATGATAGTATCATGGATGCCTAAGTGGGTGCTTTGTAAATGTTGCCTGAGTGGGGGATATAGTCAGATTGCTTGGCTGAGTCTAGGGGGTTGTATGCCCTGATGTACTCTCACCCAGGTCCATGGTCACTGCCTCAGTAATGTCCACCATGTGTAACAGTCATGCTCCCCAGTCACACATCCAAACTGTGTGCAGTCAATTGTGTGTAGAATACATATATGTGTGCTGATCAGCTCCATGAGGATCATTTCTACAGCCATACAGATATGGATACTCAGACAAAGAGGTATATAGTTATGTCAGTCAGTGGATGACCCACCTCTGTGCAAGGATATAACAGTTGCCATTGTCCACTCAGCTGGTGTACAGCCAGTAGTGTCAGTATGATTGCAAGGGTGTCCCAATTGTGTTAGTTATCCTTGCCAGATCACTTGTAGGATGCAGCCTGTAATGTTGCCCTGTCCAATAGATGCTCTGTATCTTCCAGTGAAAGGCCAGTTACAAACTGTGCTGTAAATCTGGAAGTTATGGGACAGGTTGTAGAAATGTCATGTGTCACGTGGTGGGGACAAGGGAGTGTAGTTGACACAGACAGTGTGGGTGCACTGGTTAGGTATGAGTACAGACCCATCATATGTGGCATCATGACGTATGAGGTCACTGACGATCTGGGCCTGTCCTCTGAGGTCACACACATAACTACACTGTGCGTTGTGGTTACTTTGCATGGGTGGCTACTTTTGTCACTTACCATGACTACTCAAAATTCACAACAACACTATGTGCTTCTTTTAGCTGAGGAGGTAGTGCCTCCATGTTGGGGGGGCACCCTCATCCCAACTGTCACACATCACTGTCCACCTGTTATTGTACAACCTGCTAATGGCAGTTGCCCACCAGTCAGGCTTTCTGAGCCATAATGAGCCTCTGTCCCTCCTGTCACATACAGCTGAGTTCATACCATTGTAATGCTGCTGACATAAAGCATGGGTATAGAGCTCTGCATACTTGCCTGTCCCATCTGAAGGGGGAGGTGCAGTCACACTATGTCAACCATCCCATAGGAGGTAATAAATAGCTGTCTTGACATATATGTCTGTAGTGTCTGCAAGGAGGGAGAGGTGCATGTCAGTAGTTCTAAAGAGAATGATCTGTGGCCAGATCCCATCAGGGAGGACCTTGCATTGAGGGGGCTTTACTGGTCACTCATATTGGTAAACACATGATGCACTATGTTGATTCCCCATATGTGGATGTCACGGCACTGCTGCAGGACATTGTAGGTAAGGACCTGGACCATTCTTTGGGCAAGTGAGCTGGAGCATGACTAAGCAACAGTGTATACATATTACAATTCCATAACATGTTTGTGCTCTGTACAGACACCTTGCATGGCTCACTTCCTGCAACATGCTCGAAGTAACTCCAACACTTACTTGCACGGAGGACAACTAGCAGGTAGTGCCAAGTGGTGTGCCCAGATCTCTGAGTCATGTCACCTGAAATGCCATGATAAGAGTTAGCATAGAAATGAGCAGTGACACTGTTGTGCACCTAGTGACACTGAGCCAAACACTTTTACTTTTGCTCAATGCCAGATCATGCCTACCAACTGTAACCGACAGAGCCCATTGATGTTACACAATGCAATGGATGTCGGACATATGTTTCACTCCACCAACCATGGCCTAACAAGGTGGATGACAATATTAGGCCAGCAGGCCTTGCTGGAAACTGTGTACATCATGTACAGAGTGTTATGTCAGCTGGTGGATAGACAAGTGTCTGACAGTCATATTCTGGGAAGATAACAGTGGGAGACCTGCGCTCCAGTAATGCCAGTCAACAGTGGGGTTTACCATCCTCCATTATTGGCATACCCCATGTACCTATTCCCTCTTTGCACTAACAGCCATTGTCAGTGACCTCTGACTGAGTACATTAGGAGGTGATTACATATTGGGATCTGTCACAATCTCCTACACAGAACCATCAGTTATCCATGATGGCCTAAGACACAGTCAGTTGTACTTTGAGCCACTGACAAAGACTAACTGCCAACGACTATACAATACTAAACTGTGGGACATCATCCACCCCTGCAAAATATTGTAGCATCTGCACACCTCACACAGTTGAACCATTACACATGGAATTATAGACACAGACAGTAATGTACCCTTTGACTGTCACTGGTCAGTAAGATGTGGGGATTCATTCACTGTTGTACACCATACACCAACAGGTTTGAGATGTAAATCCCAGACTGTCACTGTTATACTGTAGGTGGCAGTCATCACAGCTATCATTGTATGGAATGACATTCTTGCTATGTCACTACACAGACATATCGTACAACTGTAGCAGATACACAAGTTCAATACACAGCGCAGATAACATGTCCTAGGGAGTCTGTGTCATGACTGTACATGTGTAGTCTGCCCCTAAATGCTTTGGAGGGGATGTGTCTGGCTCCATACAGGGAGGTGTCAGATCCCACTGTGTACCTCCCACTTATTCAGGACAGGACTAACACATGTCTCACCTGTTCTATATGCCTACAACATCACTGTGGTATGCATAGTACATGCTGGAGATACAGGTATGTAACACAGACAGTACGCCATACATGAAACAGCCCCCCCCCCATGCATGTGAAGCACACATCTGCTGTGACACAGCATGTGCAGCTTACAAAATGGGATGCAGAACATGACAATCATAATGGGTGTCAGGCAACTGTATGTACTGGACACATGATATTTGTAGATGGGTCATCTCCATCACCACAGCTTGTATATGCATGAGTTCCCAAAACCCTGGTGAAACTTACCAAGTGTAGTAGAGCTGTTCACAGATTAAGGATGCATGAGTACTCTGAATGCCACCATTCTCCTTGTTAGCCTGTTATGCACATATGAACCTATGGAGCCATGCACTTATAATGCTGTACCTTGCTGAAGACATATTTCTGCTGTGCTGACATGCCATCCTTTGATGCTTTATTGCTGCTGTGTATCCATAGGTTACCTGAACAGACTGCAGAAACAGAAACAGGACCAGGTCAGTGACACAGCTGTAATCATATAAATATACAGTCATTACATTATACAACATAAAGTACACAAAGGTATGTGGTGTACTCATGAGAAATGCCAGTATGCAATAGATGTCTTTAACCACTACAAATGGCATGGCAAAACAACACTGCATTACACAAGTACATGTTAATATAGCCACCCTGTGCATCAGACACATAGCTTCATTTCCCTGTATTGATGGCAAGGATGACAGGGATGTGGCACAGGTATCATCACTTGCACAGGGTTTTGTGTGGGGGTGCAGGAGACCTAGCCTGACCCAAATTGTTGACAGCAAATGTGTGAGTCAGGAAGGCAAGCAGGTAAGATGGACCATGGAAAGGTGTGGTGTGTGTCTGTAGGTGATCTGCATTTGACAGTGGTGTGCGAGTATGTGCATGTACACAGTCAAGCTCAGTGCTAGCCCTACATGTGCGTATGTTGGACAGCTTTGAACCATACATAGTAGAGTTGAAAGTTCACAATCTCCTCTCCTGAACACAGGATCTGGCTCTACCAGGAGTTGCACTGGCATGTCCATGCCCAAGGTCAGATGTGGTGCTAGTATTTGACGGTGACTGCTGTCTGATGGGACCATGTCCCCCACAGGAATTCCCAGGACCACGAGCCTATGGCCTGCCATGTCATGATGTGGACAGCACACTCCCCTCTGTAGCACTGCAAGTACTACCTTTACAGGAGCATGATTCTGCATGGCCACGTGGACTCTCAGCAGATGGGGTTGCTAACATACGTCCATGAGTCTGATGCTCAACTCCAACCACATGTTCCAGCACAGACAATGTGTGGTCCAAGACAGACACTGTCTCAGCCTACCTTCTGTCAACTGCATCAGTCAACTGATTCAGGTGTCCCCAATGCAGTGGAGGCAGTCACAGATGTCAGACTGTGCTGCATCCATAACCCTAAGCATACATCTGGTGTTCCATTCATAACATGCCTGTTCCTCCATGATGGCCTGAAACATGCACTGAGTGACCTGTGATGTGACACCTGCAACAAGTGGTGGATGAACAGCAGACCTCCTACAAGCACCCCTGTTAATCCACCTGTGTGGGACCTCACTACCTCCTCTGGCTATAGCCAGTGTCTACACTCACTGTAGCCATAGTTAGCACACTGTCCTGTTCAATGTCTCCACCCTCTGACTGTCCAATGCCTGTGGCCTCCAGGGATTGGTTATGTGTGAGCATACTGACTGTGTGGGGTGACAATGGATGCAGAAGAGGGATGTCTACCTCTGGGACAGATTCACCCCCTAATACCTCCACCTGTGCCTCACTATGGCCACCATCTTCATCAGAGTCTGAAAAGACACTGACATCAGGTTGTGTAGGAGAGAGAGACCCCCCCCCAGTCACCTGTAATAAGAAAGAAAAAAATGGTACATGAATACCTGCAATATTGTGTACAAAAAAATCCACCAATACTTATAATAACAAAGACCCACAACTAGATTAGCAGTCAAATTTTTCCTCTCCACTTTCATCCAAAACAGACTTCCACAGAACAAAATGCACATTCAACTCAAGACCTTTATAACAATTACATCAAGTATATCAAGTAAAACATGACCAGTACAATTTACCTTTTAATTATACAATATGATACTATACTTAATAAAACAACACATAAAAACCTAGTACACCTATCCTAACAAATATATTGGAATACATGCTTCACTGCCTAATTTAATGTCCTTACAACCTTTTGTGTTTTAAAAGGCATTTTAGGGTAAATGCCTCATTTAAACCAGGAGACTTATCTTTTCTTAACTGTCACTGCCAAAGTGTTTCGATTTGTTCAACTACACTCCTGTGATTACCCCCGCTAAGATCCCTATGTACCTGTTCTACAATGGAAAATGAAAACATTCTACCCTGTTTACACATTGTCCCTAGCATTCAATAAAGTAATTTCTCTGTGCAAGAACAGTGTAGCCACTCCTGCACAGAATATGGCTGTCAAGCGATCCAGTAAACTACTGTTTTGACATGCACGATCCTGCCTACACTACTCCTGCACGGACATCACTGTCTAATGCTAATTACTTCATTTGTTGGTGAAAACCATGCAAATGAAGTAAATTAGTGATTCAGCAAGCAGGCAGGCATCTGTGCAAGAATAGTGTTAGCTGCAGAAATATATTCGGTTACTAGCCGAATATATTTCTACAAAAATGAAAATGGAGGTATGACAGCTCAAAACAAGCATGTATTATAATATTTATGCATGCCAATGACCAAATATATAGTCATTGGCATGGAAAAGTGCTTCATTTTTATAAAAATAGAAGGGTTTTTTTGGCTGTTTAAGCATAGGGCAGTGGCGCGGAAACAGAATTGTGCTGAAAATAAAAAAAATGTGAAAACTAAGGGAAATTTGCAGGAAACAGAATTGTGCCGAAAATAAAAAAAATGTGAAAACTCAATTTTAAGGGAAATTTGCATTTTGCCATTCTAGTCTATGGCATACAAAATCAAAATAATACCAGGCTGTGTACTACATGAACTACAAAATGAACTGGCACCTCACCTAAGTGTCATGTTTAATCATAGCCTCACCTCAGGCTTCGTGCCCACTGAGTGGCGCACAGCTACAGTTATCCCACTTCACAAAGGGGGGGTCCACCTTGGATCCCGGGAACTACTGCCCCATCAGTCTGACGAGCCTGATCTGCAAGGCCATGGAATGTATTATCATGGAACTTATAAACAAAGACATTGGCAACCTTCAAACACTGAACCCCATGCAGTTTGGGTTCATCAAGGACCGATCTTGTCTCCTGAACCTGATTGACTTCTTCGAATCAGTCTCCAGAGCCGTGTACAATGGTAAGGTGGTCCACACAGCCTATCTGGACATCGCGAAGGCCTTCACACCATTCCCCACTCTGGAATCATAGATAAACTTACTAAGCTGGGCATTAATCCCTACATCACTCGATGGGTTGTGAACTGGCTTACTGACAGAACCCACACTGTAAAAGTAGCCGACTCCAAATCCAGCTCCAGACAATTGACAAGTGGAGTACCTCAAGGTTCAGTCCTGGGACCGCTCTTGTTTGGCATCTACTTTTCTGAAGTACATGCCAACACTAAGGGATTCTGGCTAACAGAGTTCGCAGATGACTGCAGACTGGGAGTCATTATTGAATCCCCAAATGATGTGGATATTCTACAAAAGGGCCTTACAGAAACAGATGCTTGGTGCCAGAGCCATGGGCTTAAGCTCAATGCCAAGAAATGTATAGTTATCCCCTTTGGGAAAAAACATGTACCCATGAATTACCACATAGGTGGCAGTACACTAAACACCAAAAGTGTGATAAGAGACTAAGGGACACAGGTGGAAAGTGGTCTCATCTTCGATAACCACATCACCACAACAGTCAGAAAATCCTTCTATGTGGCACACCTCATCACTAAGGGCTTTTCATCCAGAAAAAAGGAGGTCATTGTTCCACTGTACTCATCCCTCATTAGACCCATTATAGAATACAACGTCCCATTTGGTATGTACCTCTCAAGACATCTGCAACAACTGGAAAGGCCACAGAAATACTTCACTAAAAGAATCACAGGCCTAAAGCAGATGCTCTATGCTGACCATCTAAAAAAAACTCCACTTATACTCTGTTGCATATCATCTACTCAGAGGTGATCTCTGCTTAACATACAAGGCCATGTCAAACCTAGAGCTGTTGGACATGCTACACTTAAAGAAATCTCAATCCCTCAGAGACACATGCTCCAGGGATATAAACCTTGTCATTACAATGAACAAAACATGCTGGAGGGATAGGTTCTTGACCCAGAGACTCCCCAGACTCTGAAATAGACTGCCCATACATGTCAAGTAGAGCGCCTCTTTGGCCCTATTCAAAAGGAACCTTGATGATTGGATGGGAGATAGGAAATTCACACTGGGGATCACATCAGTTGCCCTGCTAGACAGGGGTCCAGGGAAGTAAATAATGTGGGAAGAAATAGCTAGAGAATTGTTGTGGCAAGGCTTGTACAGGCCCTAGGGCTGATAGCTTAGTACCAACTTATGAACCTATCAACAGTGGTTGTCAAGGGGAAAGGCTTTGGGGTAGTGCAGTAACTATGAACTAAGGCAGTGGGGTATACAAATGAGGTGAAATTTACTGAATCACAAAAATCTTCCAAGTGCCAAACTGCACCTAACCATGCAGGTGCTATAGCATGACCGTGTAAGTAGGAGGAGCAAAAGACATGAAAAAGGGGTGTGTCGTGTATGGTGTGAGCACATTGAAGTCCTGTGGTGCACAGATAAGCTTAACTAAGCACAGCTAAGCAAAGGGGTGTGTCTGAGGCTGTATTGACTTATTCCATGAAATGAAAAGCATGTTCACGTCCAGGAAGGGCCATTTCTTCATGTTTACATTAGCTAAACAGGTTTGTGAAGCTCACACCTGGTCTAAAAAAAAAAACGGAAATAGCAGGATTGTTTACATTTGGGCACCTGGTTTGCATGGCATACCTTGAGGCTTAAAATGGGGAGGAAATGGGAAGGGAAAAAAGGAAAATAGTAGAATAAAAGCAATCAAGTACAAATTACATATCTAGCAGGTGGAATGCATCATATTCAGCCAATCATACAAGCAGCATCTGCAGCACAACAGTATAAACTATGGAAACACATTACAGTCTGTTTTTTCCCACAAACTATGCACCATTGGTGTACACATGCGGGGGAATTTTAACTGGAAAAATGTTAGGGGCTGCCATTGCTTTGATCCATCAGTATGTGCTAGAGGCTGAGGGTGGAGAGGAGGATAATGCTGACAACTGCCACAGGCCGAGGAGGAGGAGAATAGTGTTCAGACCCAAGTAACTTACCAGGGGCTACATGATCTGGAGATAGTAGAGCACTACAAGGTTGAAAGAGACATACTTCAGCAAATCACCAAGCTGTGCCAGCCTCAAATCAGACCTAGAGCCAACAGAGGAGAACCCATCTGAGTGGATACCAAGGTATGTGTAGCCTTAAGAATTCTAACTACAGGTACTTTCCAAAGACCTACTGGGGACATGATGGGGGTATCACAGGCATCTGTATACAGGGCACTCCACCAGTTCCTGGATGCTATCCTACCAGAGGGCAGTGAGCACATTTACTTCCCTGACACCCGTGAGGAGAGGACCAGCAATATGCATCTCTTCCACCGTGTAGCAAAAGACCCAGAGGTACTCAGTGCGATAGACTGCACACACATCCACCTAAATGCACCACTCAGTGAACAGGGTAAGGTCTACATAAACTGCAAGGGGTTCCTCTCCATCAACTGCCAGGTTGTGTGCAATGCCCAGGTCATTATCATGAATGAGTGCGCTGGCAGCTCTAGAAGCTATCACAATTCCCACAGCTGGCATTCATCACAGCTGTACCAGGCATTTGCCAGTAGGGGCAGCCAGTATGGCCATCTGGTGGAGGATGCTGGCTATGCACTGGAGCTGTTGATGACGATACCCATCATAGGTTCATAGGTTCATAGGTAGGTACTAGGCTATTGGCCCAAGGGCCTAAGTAAACCTAGCCAACAAAGTTCCCTGGCTTACGCCAACCCAAGAAAGTTAATTTCCGGTGCCCCTGTCGAGCAGAGCCACAGAAATTATCCCTGGGGTGTATTTCCTATTTCCCACCCACTCATTAAGATTTTTATTGAAGAGTGTTAATAAGGAACTTTGCTTGACATAGATGGGTAGCTGGTTCCAGAGTATGGGAAGTCTCTGGGACAGGAATCTATCCCTCCCACAAGTCCTGTTTATTGTGGTGACAAGGTTTAGGTCCCTAGAGCATGTAGCTCAGAGGGATTGGGATTTCTTTAGGTGTAGCATGACCAAAAGCTCTGGGTTTGACATAGCTTTATATGTTAGACAGAAATCACCTCGGAGTAGGTGATATGCTACAGAGTAAAGCTGGAGTTTTTTGAGACAATCAGTGTAGGGCATCTGTTTGAGCCAGTAATCCTCTTTGTGAGGTACTTCTGTGGCCTTTCCAGCTGCTGCAGATGTCTTGTGAGGTACATTCCAAACGGGGTGTTGTACTCTATAATGGGTCTAATGAGTGTCGAGTAGAGGGGAACAATGACCTTTTTTTTCCTGGATGAGAACCCTTTTGTAATGAGGTGTGCCATGTAGAAGGATTTCTGGACTACTGTGGCAATGTGATTATCAAAGGAGAGACTACTGTCCACCTGGGTCCCAAGGTCTCTTATCACACATTTGGTGTTAAGAAGACTGCCGCCTATTTGGTACTTCATGAGTACAGAGTTTTTACCAAAGGGGATAACAATGCACTTTTTGGCATTGAACTTGAGGCCATGGCTCTGACACCAGGCATCTGTCTCAGTGAGGCCCTTCTGTAGGATGTCCACATCATTTGGGGACTCGACTATAGCTCCTAGTTTACAGTCATCTGCGAACTTCGTTAGCCAGAGGCCTTCTGTGTTAGCCTGTACTTCAGAGAAGTAGATACCAAACAGGAGAGGTCCCAGGACTGAACCTTGTGGTACTCCACTTATCACTGGTTTCAAGTCAGATTTGGACTCTGCAACATTTACAGTGTGGGTTCTATCAGTGAGTCATTTGGCAACCCATCTTGTGACATAGGGATTTATACCTAGTTTAGTGAGTTTAGCTATAATTCCAGAATAGGGGATGGAGTCAAAAGCCTTGGCGAAGTCAAGATAGGCTGTGTAAACCACCTTACCCTCGTATATGGCTTTGGTGACTGCCTCAAAGAAGTTGACCAGGTTCAGGAGGCATGATCTGCCTTTCACAAACCCAAACTGGGTGAGGTCCAGAGTTTGGAGGTTATCAATTTTTGTTTATCAATTCCATGATGATATGTTCCATGGCCTTGCAGACCAGGCTCATCAGGATTATAGGGCAATAGTTCCCAGGATCAGTGGTGGCTCCCACTTTGTGGAGTGGGATAACTGTTGCTGTGCACCATTCAGTGGGCACAAAGCCTAATGTGAGGCTATGATTGAAATGGTGCTTAGGTGGGGAGCCAGTTCATTCTGAAGTTTGTGTAAAATGCAGCCTGGAACGTTGTCCGGCCCCATGGATGCTGTTTTTACCTGTGAAGTTGAGATTACAGGGACTCTGCATTCTTCCTGTATAGATATGGGCCCTTTAGGGGGTGAGAGGGGGTAAAGTTAGCACTGAACCTATCAGCCAGGATGTTGGCAATATCAGTTGGTTCTGTAATTTTTGTGCCATTGTGCTGTAACTCAGAGCAGATCTGGGTGTTGCCATTGAGATTCTTGACATAGCTATAGAATGCTTTGTGGTTGTCCTTAGAATCGGTGGCAATCTTGTTTTCATAGCTAGCTTTGGAGGATCTTATACGGGATCTCAGCTTCTTGCTGAGGCTGACCAGGAAACTCCTTCACTCATGGGATTTTATTCTCTTCTGCAACAATTTCTTTCTTCTGTTATAGAGTTTGTTTATGGCAGTGGACCACTAGATTGGATTCCTTTTTTTGAAGGATAGTGTCTTGGCTCTGTTTGGGATAGTATGATCCATGCACTCGTGTAAGTGCTTATAGAGTGCATTTGTGTAGGATTCAGCAGTTGTAACTGTATTGTCCATCTGCATGGGTGTCATGAAGTTCGCCACTTCTGTCTTAAGAAGCATGAAGTTGGTTATGGAGAAATTTTTTTACCATGGTTTCCTTAATGGGGGGTGGGGGTGGGAAGTGGATATCAAGGGTGATAAGCTTATGGTCGGATCGGACCAACAAGGAGTTGACTTCAGGTGTGGAACACCGGTCAGTCATGTTGCTAATGACTAGGTCTAGGATATTGTTGCCCCTGGTGGGGGTGTGGATAAGTTGATCCAGGGCACTGGAATTTATGAATTCCAGAAAGTGCTGAGCAAAGGAGTTGGTACCTGAGTAATTTTCCCAGTTAATGGTGGGGTAGTTGAAATCGCCCAATATTAGGGTGTTTGGTTGGACCCTAATATTTTCCAGTATATCAAGAAAAGAGGAGTGGGGATCCTGGGGCATGGTCAGGGATATGTGGCAAGCTACAATTTGGATTGTAGTTTTGCCCAGAGTTAGTTGCACTTGGATAACCTCGGCTGCATTATGCTGAGCAACTAGCCTGGAGCTGTGGATATCCTTAATGAATGTGGACACACCTCCGCCTTTGGTGTTCCAGTCCAGGTTAGATGGCCGAAAAGTGTGGTATGCGTTATAGCCTGGTAATGCAGGGGTGCTCTATGGAGCCTTAAACCAGGTCTCAGTCACTGCACATACATCAATGTTCTCCATTTTAAGGAGTGCTTCGAGTGAATGCATTTTGAGATTTAGACTTCTAGCATTGAGCAGCATTATCCTCAGTTTTTGCTTATCTGTTATGGTGGTGAATTTGTCATTTGAACCTTGCCTAAAAAAGGCACTATAGCAGTGGCAAGAGCCTTTGCCAGTATCCAGAATCCCAGGGGTGACAGGTACAAGGCCATCTCTGGCAAAGCATCATGGCCTGTCGACCATGTCATCCCAGGCAGACAGATACTGGATCCCCTTAGAATGACACCAGAAGCTTAGCCAATTGTTGAAGTCAATCATTTTGTCAGAAATGCACACACACCCACACATGAATACCATAATGAGGCACACGCTCAAACCAGGATCATTGTAGAGCATGTGTTTGGGATGCTCAAGTCACAGTTCCGCTGCCTTGACATATCTGGTGAAGCCTTGCAGTACTCTCCAGCCACATGTGCACATACGTTCATAGTATGTGTCATGCTGCACAACATGATCCTGCAGAAAGAGCTGCAGCAGGAACAGCATGGGGAAGGGCCACACAGCCCACCACAATTGCCAAGGTCCCCATAGGCACAGAGGGAATCAGAGGATGAGGCCCCTGAGCCTACTCCTATAGCACAAAGCATCAGAGACTATCCATGTGCAACAAACTGTGGGTAAAACTGCCTTCCAGTTTATAGCCTGCTACAGACCACCCTCCCAAACACAGGAACTCCACTTGGCCTTCCTGAGAATACTGGAAAATATGAAGGTCTCTCCAAACACCATTATATTGGGTGACTTCAACTACCCAAACATAGACTGGGTGCATTACTCTAGCTCCAACACCCTAGCCCAAAGGTTCCTAGAATTTATAAACTCAAATGCTATGGAACAACTTGTTACCACTCCCACAAGAGGGGAAAACATACTGGACCTGATCATCACCAACATGGGGACACTATGCTCCAGACCAGAAGTGTATCCCTCACTGGTAAGATCAGACCATAAACTAATCTCACTGGATATTCACATCCCGACCCCACCCCCTGCCCAGAAAACCACAGTGAAAAACTTCTCTAAAACAAATTTCACACACCTCAAAACCGAGGCAAAATCCTTCAAAGCCCCTGGGCCTGTGGAAAATCTGCCCAGACCGCAGAATCCTTTATAAACGCATTCTATGAACACCTTCAGGAATGCATGGATCATCACAATCCCAAATAAAACCAAGACCCAATCCTCCAAAGGCAGGCGTCCTGTCTGGTGGACCCCAGCCATAAACAAACTATACAATAGAAGGAGGAAGCTACTACATGATAGAGCAAAATCCCAAAAGGAAGGCATCTCTGATCAGTATTAGCAAAAACTACGGGCACTCATAAAATCATCTAAGGCCAGCTTTGAGAGAAAAATTGCACAGGACACTAAGGATAATCACAAGGCTTTCTTTAGTTATGTTAGGAACCTGGGTGGGAATTCCCAGATATGCTCAGAATTAGTCCAAAATGACAAAAAATACACCGAGCCCACAGACATTGCCAACATCCTAGCTGACAGGTTCAGTGCAAACTTCTCCCCCCTCTCCCATCCCAACAGAGTGCTGCCCCCCTGACATCTCAGATGCTCAGGTAAGAGCCGCCCTCTCCAAAGCTAAAAACACAGCATCAATGGGACCAGATGGTGTCCCGGGCTGCGTCCTACATGAACTCCAAGAAGAGCTAAACCCAAACATAAAACTACTGTTCAATCTTAGCCTTACTACAGGATATGTACCCAAAGAGTGGCATACAGCAACAGTGGTCCCTCTCCACAAAGGTGGTGCCTCAACGGATCCTGGAAACTATCGCCCCATAAGCCTAACTAGCTTGGTCTGCAAAGCTATGGAAAGGATCATCATGGACCTCATAAATAAAGATATTGGGGACCTACAGACACTGGATCCTACCCAGTTTGGCTTTGTTAAGGGCAGATCCTGCCTCTTAAACCTGGTCGATTTCTTTGAAACAGTCACCAAGGCCATTGACGAGGGGAAGGTAGTCCACACAGCCTGCCTGGACCTCGCAAAAGCCTTCGATACAATACCCCACTCGGGCATTATAGATAAGCTCACCAGCTTAAATATAAACCCCTATGTCACTAGATGGGTTGCAAACTGGCTCAAGGACAGAACCCACATGGTTAGAATTGCTGGAGCCATGTCAGACTCCAAACGAGTTACAAGTGGCGTCCCACAAGGCTCAGTCCTGGGACCTCTCTTGTTCGGTATATATTTCTTGGCGGTACAGGCCAACACGGAAGGAGGTCATCGTACCTCTTTACTCATCCCTCATCAGGCCCATAATTGAGTACAATGCCCCTTTTGGGATGTACCATACCAGACACCTGCAGCAACTGGAAAGACCCCAAAAGTACCTCACCAAGAGGATCAAAGGGCTCAAACAGATGCCATATGCTGCCTGGTTAAAGAAACTCCAGCTCTACTCAGTGGCATACCGCCTGCTCAGAGGCGATCTGTGCCTGACGTATAAAGCCATGTCCAACCCAGAATTAATGGACATGCTGCACCTCAGAAAATCCAAATCCCATCGAGCTACGCTCGAGACTTGAACCTCAGCACTGAAATAAATAGGACATGCTGGAGGGACAGATTCATAACCCAGAGGCTCCCTTCACTCTGGAATAAAATCCCAGTCCAGGTTAGGCAGAGTCCCACATTGACTCTCTTCAAGAGGAATCTTGATGAGTGGATGGGAGATCGTAGGTTTACCCCGGCTATCACTTCTGTGTCACTGTTAGACAGAGGCACAGTATACTAACCTCAAAAAAAGGCATAGCAAAATTAATTTAAAGTGGGTGGCGAAAGCCAAACACACTCTGGCTAGGCTTATAAATGCCCTAGGGCAGATAGCCTAGTATGAACTTATGAACCTATGAACCTATAGGTAAATAAAGGCATGCCCAATATGCTCAGGCCTTGGCAAATAGGCAATGCATAGCACACACACTGACAGTGTAAGGACCCCAGGCACTGTCACCTCTCTCTGACTCCCACGCACAGTAAAATGGATGACACACACATCAAATTACCTGTAACTTACCATGTATAGGCAGTGTACTGTCTGCATCCAACATAGGTGCCCCTCAAGCACCGTCCTCACTACTGCTGCAGGCACAAGGTAAGTCAGTCTTCTTAACAATAAATGAATGGATTTGTATGTTTTGCTAGCATATCTATGGTAATACTGCATGCATGCAAGGGAATTGGGTGGCCTACTGGGATAGCAGCACACAACTGACAGCTATATGGGACACCATAGGTTCATAGGTAGGTACTAGGCTATTGGCCCTAGGGCCTATATAAGCCTAGCCAAAAATGTAACCTGGCTTTCACCACCCAAGAAAATTATTTTCCTGTGCCCTTGTCAAGCAGAGCCACAGAAGTGATCCATGGGTTGAATTTCCTATTTCCCATCCAATCATCAAGATTTTTCTTGAAGAGTGCTAATGAGTAGCTCTGTTTGACATAGATAGGTAGTCTGTTCCAGAGTATGGGAAGTCTCTGGGACAGAAATCTATCCCTCCAGCATGTTCTGTTTATTGTGGTGACAAGGTTTAGGTCCCTAGAGTATTTAGCATGGAGGGATTGGAATTTCTTTAAGTGGAGCATGTCCAACAGCTCTGGGTTTGACATAGCTTTGTATTTTTGGCAGAGATCACCTCTGAGTAGGCAATATGTGATGTAGTAAAGCTGGAGTTTTTTGAGACAGTCTATGTAGGGCATCTGTTTGAAGCCAGTAATCCTCTTTGTGAGGTATTTCTGTGGCCTTTCCAGTTGTTGTAGATGTCTTGTGAGGTACATACCAAAAGGAGCGTTATACTCTATAATGGGTCTAAAGAGTGATGAGTAGAGGGGAATGATGACCTCTTTTTTTCTGGATGAGAAACCTTTTGTGATGAGGTGAGCCACGTAGAAGGATTTCCTGACCACTGTGGCAATGTGATTATCAAAGGAGAGACTACTGTCCACATGTGCCCCAAGGTCTCTTATCACATTTTCAGCGTTAAGTAGACTACTAGCTATGTGGTAGTTCATGGGTACAGAGTTTTTACCAAAGGGGATGACAGTGTACTTTTTGGCATTGAGCTTTGGTGTTGACACCAGGCATCTGTCTCAGTGCGGCCCTTTTGTAGCATGTACACATCATTAGGAGTTTTGATTATGGCTCCTAGTTTGCAATCATCTGCAAACTTTGTTAGCCAAAGCCCTTCTGTGTTAGCTTGTACTTCAGAGAAGTAGATACCAAACAGGAGAGGACCCAGGACTGAACCCTTTGGTACTCCACTTGTCACTGGTCTGACGTCAGATTTGGAGTCTGCTACTTTCACAGTGTGGGTTCTGTCCATGAGCCAGTTGGCAACCCATCTTGTGACATAGGGATTTATACCTAGTTTAGTGAGCTTATATATAATTCCAGAGTGGGGGATGGTGTTGAAAGCCTTGGTGAGATCTAGATAAGCTGTGTGAACAACCTTATCCTCATCTATGTCTTTGGTGACTGCTTCAAAGAAGTCAGTCAGGTTTAGGAGACATGATCTGCCTTTTACAAATCTGAACTGGGTAGGGTCCAGAGTTTGGAGATTACCAATGTCTTTGTTTATGAGTTCCATGATGATACGTTCCATGGCCTTGCAGACCAGGCTCGTCAGGCTAATGGGGCGGTAGTTCCCGGGGTCTGTCGTGGCTCCCCCTTTGTGGAGTGGGATAACTGTCATGGTGCGTCATTCAGTGGGCACAAAGCCTGAGGTGAGGCTATGATTGAACATGGTACTTAGGTAGGGTGCCAGTTCATTCTGTAGTTCATGTAGAACGCAGCCTGGGATATTGTCTTGGCTTTGGAGAGTGTGTTTTTTACCTGTGCAGCTGTGGTTACAGGAACATCTTCATGACACCCATACAGATGGACAATAGAGGTATGTCTGCTGAATCCTACACAAATGCACTTTATAAGCACTTACATGAGTTCATGGATCATGCTATCCCTAATAAAACCAAGATGCTATCCTCCAAAAAAAGGAAGCCAGTCTGGTGGTCCTCTGCCATAAACAAACTCTACAACAGAAGAAAGAAACTGTTGCAAAAAAGTGTAAAATCCCATGACTGGAGGAACTCCCTGGTCAACCTCAGTAAGAAGCTGAGATCCCTCATAAAATCCTCCAAAGCTAGTTACGAAAACAAAATTGCCACTGACTCTAAAGACAACCACAAAGCATTCTATAGCTATGTCAAGAATCTCAATGGCAATGCTCAGATCTGCTCTGAGTTACAGCACAGTGGCACTAAATATACAGAACCAACTGATATTTCCAACATCCTGGCAGATAGGTTCAGTGCTTACTTTACCCCCCACTCACCCCCTAGAGGGCCTATCTCTATACCGAAAGAAAGCAAAATTTGTCTGTCCAAAACTGGCCTCCACACACTATGCAATAGTACCCAAGGTAGAAAATCCCACTGTGTGGGAACAACTAACTGGGGGGGGGGTTCATAGATCACAGGCATGGATGTCAGTGTGGGGGTCCCATACCCACCCCTCATACCCACACAGCAAGTAAGCTGAGAAAACCAGAGAGAAATGTCTGGTAAAGGCACACAATTGGCGGTAATGTTGACTTACCCCACTACAGACTCACCCAGTGATAGCACAGCAGGAGTCACAGTTGCAGTGAGGCTATGAAGGGTAAGAAGTCTGAAACTCAAATGTATGCTATTGGAATCTGACTTGTGCTCTTTACTGATATGCCTCTAGTCCCCAGGACAGGGCAAAATAGTATGGTAAATGGAACCAAAATGTAAATCAAATATCTGCACAGTCTGTGCAGATGTGTACAGTTGACAGGTGTAGCCCCCCATATGCCCACAGAAATGCAGTAACATGTATGTTTGCAGTGAAATAGCAGCATAGCACACATTGGCAGGGCTGTACCAATTCACATGAAAAAATGTTGCCTATCCACAGTATGCAGGGGTTAATGAGATATGTATATGTGTGGTTAATACTGTCAGGATCTAGCCAGCATGCTCTCCTGGCAGTCACCTCATAGTGTCCTAGGTACAGGGCTGTCTTTGACAGGGCCATGTGCAGATAACTGCAGTGCCAACTGTTATGCATGTCAGAGACAACCACTGCTCTGCCACTGACATACCTGGAAGTCACAGTGCTATGTGGAATATACTACACATATAATGGACATCTTGAAGGATGTGTAGCTGAGGTGCCAAGGCTTTTGTGAATATAAGTGCTTTTTTGTACTGTTGCCAGTGGTTATTCTCAATAATCCTTTTTTCTTATGTTTGTTTTTACATATAATGGATATGCCTGCATGGTAGAATGCACTGCAGCAAGATGTCTGGACAAGAGCAGAAATAAAAGTGAAACAAATGCAAAATGATTGGCATGTGTTGTAAATATCACCCTTACATACTGAGAAAGTTGGTAGGGTGAGGGGTTTGCAGTAGCGGGAATTGTCTGAAGGTTATGTAGTCTGAAACAGTAATGTCTGCCATTATTTTGTACCATCAGGTCTTCAATTATATGTAACTAACTTGCCATAAACACACAAGTTTACGTAGACAGGATGAAACCTCTAGCCAAACACCTGGACAACCTGCCAAAAAATGTACAGGTGAGAGGTATGCCCACACAAGGATATGACATCTCAGGTTAGAAAGATACCACATGAGCAGGAGATCCCCAGCCAGTATATCACCAGGTTGCTGGACTGTTTGCACATCACCACTCAACTGGCTGTAGCTACACCTCACAGATGGCCTTGTTAGGCAAGAATGCACATAGCTGCCCTCATAATATTAGTCTAGGCATCATACAACTAGTATTCCTCTGGTAAAGCACTGTGAAGATCCGAGGATGTCTGAGGATGTCTGGCACTAGGTAATGACACAATACATTGCAGTGTCAGACTACAGATATGTCAAAAAATGTCTGCTAAAAAACCCAGTACCCTGAGGAAAGGCCTGTGTACTCCTGAGAGGTATGGCTGTAGTACACAAAACCCTGGACTGGAGTACACCTATCTAACTATAGAAGGTCACACCGGACATGCTCCTACACTTAGAGAATCACAAGACATGTTGGAACCCACATCGGAATATATGACTGTATTGTGTATATATGTCTGTACATACAGACAGCTATGTAACCTCAACTGTCCCCACACACACACATCAGACAGTATTACCCTCAGCTAGCTGTAGGTGGCCCATATGTGATATATCTGCATCTGTTGCATGAGATACACACACATATATATGGGCAACAGATAGCAACATATGTCAAGCATACACACACATAGATGTGGGGAAGTGAGAGACAGACAGTGATAGAGAGAGAGACGCAGGGGGTCACAGACAGACTGAGTTACACAGATGGATACCTTGAATGGTATACAGTGATGTCCTGCTCTGGACAGTGGCATACCCAGTTGTAAACAGTTGCACATGCTAGCATAAAAGGTGAGCACCATTGTGCAGTAGTACTGAGGCTGCTGTCTGTGTGTGTGTGTGTGTGTGTGTGTGTGTGTGTGTGTGTGTGTGTGTGTGTGTGTGTGTGTGTGCGTGTCCATCCATAGGTCTATGTATTAGGAGACTGTTCCCACTCAGTACACTTCACATTGCCCTACTTCACAAGATCTGCTGCTAACATTCACCTTAGAAGTACCATTGGACACTTATCACCCCTATAAGCTCTGTAATGCATGCAATAACTGTGTAACACTATAGTACAAATAACTAGATAAGTAGGAGGTCTAATCTCAATACTGAAAAGTGTGTGAGACAGTTGTGTGTGCGAAAGTGTGGGACTGTGTGTTTCTAGGTGAAGCGGTTTTAGGCCATTTCCACCCACAACACTTCCCAATGTCTCACTTTATCAGTCCTGCTGATGCCATTCCTCTTATCAACACCTTTGGCTAGTTGGCAGCCTAGTATGCCCTGTATTGTTTGTAATAACTGTAATACTATAGTACAAATCACTAGATATGCAGAGATTTTAATCTCAGATCCGGCAAATGTATGTGTGGGTGTATAAGTGTGTGCGTGTATGTTTGTATAAAGAAGTATTTTGATAAGTTTCCCACCCAGTGCCCTACTTTATCAGTCCTGCTGATGTCATTCCCCTTATCAGCACCTTTGGCCAGTTGCCAGCTCACTAAGCTCTGTAGTGCATGTGATAACTGTGTAACATTATAGTACAAATCACTAGATAGGCAGAAATTCTAATCTCAGATCTGACAAATGTGTCTGTGGCTGTGTAAGTGTGTATGTCTACAAGAAGTATTTTGATAAGTTTCCCACCCACTGCCCCACGTTATCAGTCCTGTTGATGTCATTCCTCTTATCAGCACCTTTTGTCAGTTTTCAGCCCAGTAAGCTCTGTAGCACATGCAATAACTCTGTAACATTATAGTACAAATCACTAGATAGGCAGCAGTTCTAATCTCAGATCTGGCAAATGTGTGTGTGTGTGTGTGTGTGTGTGTGTGTGTGTGTGTGTGTGTGTGTGTGTGTGTGTGTGTGTGTGTGTGTGTGTGTGTGAGTGCGTGTAAGTATATATGTCTGTAAGAAGAAGTATTTTGATAAGTTTCCCACCCAGTGCCCCACTTTATCAGTCATGCTGATGTCATTCCCCTTATCAGCACCTTTGGCCAGATAACTGCCCAGTAAGCTCTATAGAGCATGCAATAACTGCATAACACTCTAGTACAAATCCCTAGATAGGCAGGGGTTCTAATCTCAGTACTGGCAAGCAAGTGTGTGTTTGTGTGTGTGTGTGTGTGTGTGTGTGTGTGTGTGTGTGTGTGTGTGTGTATATACGTGTGTGTTTGGGTTGAGAATCATATCCAATGTGGGTTATACCATTTTGATGTGTGTACCATCCATGCCTGTTTACCACCTCCCAATGGCATTACTTTATATAGTGTGTTATTGGCATCTGCCTCACATACAGCATGTTAAACTGTTGTACAGGCTATTCCAGTCATCTGTAAAGATGTCTATAGAATATCTGGATGTTTGCAACCCATATGTGGTCTGTGTCCCCTAACAATGGTCATGTATGTGATATTGTTGCCAAATAGGTCATAGCGTACTGACACACATGCCAGCATCAGATATCATACCTGTCTGAAACATCATGCTGATACGTCTTTTACCCTATCACTTGTCCAGGCTTGTAGAAGCAATAAATGACTCCAGTTGCTATTTCTGGTGGGTTATCTCACCATCCATGAAATCATTCACAACATTACATGTTGTAAGAGGTTATGTCCCATGCATATAACCTATTTGGGGCATGTCATGTGTACGCAGCACTATAGTACATTAAAGTGGATATGTAGCTTTACTAATCTGTCCATTGCCAACTGTGTTTGTGTTACTGTATGCATATCCCCTATGTCAATCTTTACTGTGTGTATACAAAGGATATACCATTTTGTCTCCCTGTTCCACCCTGTGAACTCAGGAATACATGCCACAAACTTGTCTTACACAGTACCATGCATGCCCTTCCCACCTGCATCAGGGTTGAGTATATGGGAAAGAAATGTCAGGGGCAATAGGTGCTGACACATGAATCTGTCGCGGTCAATCTAATGGCTAAGTTGGTGAGGGACCTACTGACAGAATTCCAATAACCTATTCCATATGTGTGAGCCTGTGGTACTACACAACACTGAGGTGACATGTCTGAAGGCTACCTGTCTGTGACAAGGGGTATGTATGCCAGGTCACACTGTCTGACAACAGTGTCCATCACACACTGTTGCATGCATACACACCTGGGAAATGTACATATAAAGCTGTACCTTGGCTATGAAATGGTCAGTTATTTCCACTCTGCCAAACTCCACATTGGTAATGTCTGCAGGGCCACATCTTGCAGGCATACAGACACCTGGAACACAAACATAATACAGCATGTCAGACTACATTCAGTCAGTGGTACTAACAGCAATAATGCATCATGACTAATAAGATGCATACACCTTTATGTGTACCCATAACAAATGCAAACAGATAGCACCTTAAATAGTATTACATAGCTACACTGTACTATAATCACCCTGTGTATCAGACCCATATTAGCCTGCCCCTGCATCGATGGTATGGATGACAGGGATGTGGCACAGGAATCATCATATGCACAGGGTGTGGAATGGGTTTGACAGAGGCCTAGGCTAAGCCACATGATTGACATCCATGTGTGTGTGTGTTTGGAGGGGTATCCTATAGATGGGCTGTGCAGAGGTGCTGTGTGTATCTTGAGGTGACCTGGCTGTGACACAGATGTGTGTGTGCATATATGCACACAGTCACGCCATGTGGCTGCCCTACACAGGGGTATGTTGGACAGCTGTGGACTGTACAGGGCAGGGTGTCCAGTTCACCATCCCCAGCCATGGACATGTGAACTGGTCCTGCCACAAGTCTCACTGGCACAACCAGGCCCAAGGCCAGATGCGGTACTGTTTCCTGATGGTGACTGCTGTCTGCTGGATCCATGTTCCTGACATGACCGCCCAGGACTATGTGCCCATGGCCTGTTCCTTTGTGATGTGGACAGCAACCCCCCTTCCATAGTGCTGGTGTCACTGGCACTATGGGAATATGAAGGTGCATGGCCCCCTAGACTCTCAGCTGATGTTGGTGCTGACCTACATCCACATAGCTGATGCTCATCTCCCACCATACATTCTAGCACATACATGCCACGTTTTAAGATTGCCAAGGTCTTACCCCACCGTCTATTCATGACCTCAATATTTTGGCGTGTGGCCTCAACAAGGTTACATATGTTGCCATGGAAATCAGGAAGAGTTGTATTCGCCACCCTGAGTATTTGTCTGGTGTTGCATTCACTATGTGCCTGTAGATCCATGACAACCCAAAACATGCATCTGGTGATACCTGCCGTGGCACTTGCAACAGCGGCTTGATAAGCAGCAGTCCTCCTGCAAGCACCCCTGTCCATCCGCCTGTGTGGGACCTCACCTGCACTCTGGCTATGGACAGTGTCTACACTCACACCTGCCATAGTCACCACACTAGCCTATTTCATGCCACCACCTGCCAACTGTCCATCATCTGTGGCTGCTGAGGACTGGGCATCTGTGAGCATTGTGACTGTGTGCGGGGACATTGTGGATGACTGTGAGTTGCCAACCAATGGTACAGATTCAGCCTCTGACAACAACACCTGTGCCTGAATATGACCATCATCATTGCCAGAGTCTGCAGAGTCACTGACATTAGATACTGAGTGGGAGGACCATGACCACCATGACCACCTGTGGGGGAAAGACAACATATGTAAATGAATACCTGCACCATACTTTTTGCTGCTACACACACACGCACACACATGCAAACACACACACACACACACACACACACACACACACACACACAAACACACACACATGTGCACATGCACACACACATACAGATGAGGTGGCAGACAGGCATTACACAGACCTCACAATAGCCAACTGGTGACATTCACAACACAGTCAGACCACTACATACACTTCTGGACAGGCCTTCAACATCATGCAGTGCAGGCCTTTCCACTTCCTGTTACATCTTGAATACATCTCTGTGATATGTAAGTAGTGTTAGTAGGTGATGGGCCTTCATGTAGCACACACTGCACCCATGTATACATAATTGCTGTTCACCTGTATAGCACGGTGGCAACTCCTACAGAACATACCTCTCAACTGTGCAGAGTGTCGCTGAATGTCTACATGTGTGGCTCATATTTCTGGTCTGTTCGTCATAAATCTTGTATTTGTCTAACACATTACTGGGATGATATGAGGACCGGTGTCACTATTTAATGACATATTTTGAGTCTCACACTTCAAAACCTGCAGTACATGTATGTTACAACAGAACCCTTTACACTAACAACCTTCTAAGCTTACAGTGGATATTATAAGTGTAGACACCCCTGTTAACATGCCAGGTTTGTCTGATATATAACATGAGATCACATAAATCATGTGATAACATTTCCCACCTTTAATGTGACCTATAAACTGTGCAATCCAATTGAGGAACAAACAAATAACTTAGGGGTATCATGTAGAAGTTGAAATACATACAATAGGCTGGTTGCATGACTGTGCACACCCTTAAACTAATAGGTTCATAGGTTCATAGGTTCATACTAGGCTATCTGCTCTAGGGCATTTATAAGCCTAGCCAGAATGTGTTGGGCTTTCGCCACCCATTTTAAATTTATTTTGCTATGCCCTTTTTTGAGGTTAGTATACTGTGCCTCTGTCTAACAGTGACACAGAAGTGATACCCGGGGTAAACCTACAATCTCCCATCCACTCATCAAGATTCCTCTTGAAGAGAGTCAATGAGGGACTCTGCCTAACCTGGACTGGGATTTTATTCCAGAGTGAAGGGAGCCTCTGGGTTATGAATCTGTCCCTCCAGCATGTCCTATTTATTTCAGTGCTGACGTAGCTCGATGGGATTTGGATTTTCTGAGGTGCAGCATGTCCATTAATTCCGGGTTGGACATGGCTTTATACGTCAGGCACAGATCGCCTCTGAACAGGTGGTATGCCACTGAGTAGAGCTGGAGTTTCTTTAACCGGGCAGCATATGGCATCTGTTTGAGCCCTTTGATCCTCTTGGTGAGGTACTTTTGGGGTCTTTCCAGTTGCTGCAGGTGTCTGGTAAGGTACATCCAAAAAGGGGCATTGTACTCAATTATGGGCCTGATGAGGGATGAGTAAAGAGGCACGATGACCTCCCTGATCTAGATGTGAATCCCTTCATGATTAGGTGGGCTATATAAAATGTTTTTCTAACCACTTTGGCCACGTGGTTGTCAAATGAGAGATTGCTATCAACTTGGGTCCCCAGGTCCCTAATGACTTCTTCTGTACTTAATGGATTACCACCTATGTGGTAATTTGTGGGCACTTTTTTTGCCAAAGGGGATGACTATACACTTTTTGGCATTTAGCTTGAGGCCATGGCTCTGGCATCAGTTGTCTGTTTCTATGAGGCCCTTTTGGACATATAATACATTGTTAAAGCACCTTTTGATTTCATAACAGCAGTCAGTCCTCTTGGAAAGGTGTGTTTTACCATGGCACATCTCAACTTAGCAATATTTGTACACTCTCCCTTGCAGAAGCCCTCCAACTCTGTCAGATTGGGAGGGCATCACTTTTGCATAGGCCTCTTCAGGAGACCCCACAGATTCTCTATTGGATGTATGTATGGACTGTGCCTAGGCCATTCCAAAATGTTGATCGTCTTCTGGTGAAGACATTCTTTTATGGATTTTAATCTATGGTATGGGTCAGTGTTGTGTGGAAAAGTGTAAGTCTTCTCCATTCACAGCTTTCTAGCAGACACGTGATGATTTTGTGTTAAAAGAGACTGGCATTTTGAACTGTTCCTAATCCCCTCCACCTTGGCTACAGGCCCATGTCCAGCTTATGAACAGCAACCCCAAAGCAGGACACTGCCATCACCATGCTTCACCATGGGGATGGTGTTTATTTGGTGATGTACAGTGTTGTTCTTGTGCCAAACAAACCTTTTGGTATTGTGGCCAAAAAGTGCAACCTTGGTCTCATTACACCATAACACATTTTACCACATGGTACTGGGGAACCTGATGTATTTTTCTTGATAAATTCACCAGATCTAGATGTTGTTTGGTGTGTGAGAAGGCTTCCATCTTCCAAACCTATCCCATAGGCCAGACATGTGGAGAATATGGGAGATTGTTGTCACATGTAATACACAACCAGTATTTGCCAGTGATTCCTGCAATTCTTGTAGTATTGCTGTAGGTCTCCTGGCAGCCTCCCTGACCAGTTTGGGTCTTGTCTTTTCCACACATTTGGAGGGATGTCCAGTCCTTTGCAATGTCACCGTTGCCCCATATTTCCACCACCATTTAATGACTGTCTTCACTGTGTTCCATGGTATATGCACTGCTGTGGAAATGTGTGTGTACCCTTCTCTGGGGTGATACCTTTCACAAATGAGATCCCTTTGCTGCTTCGTAAGCTGCATCCAAACTATGGCTGTTGCTGTAGCAGGCAACCGAGTAAATTTGGGATAATTCTGGTAAGACAGTTGACCATTATTTGCTGTGAATCAAAGAGTCTCTGTAATTGATGGCAGGTGTGTACCCAAGAAGATGTAATGCTGTAATAATATCTAATAATAGCCTGTGCACATGTATACATCTAGCTTCTTGTAAGTTTTTTATGTGTCAGAACTGTTCCCCTAACAGATTTATTTGTTTTACAATTGAATTGTACAGGTTATAGGTCACGTGACAGGTTGGAAGGGTTTGAAAATGTGTTATTGTACTCTCATTTTTGTATTTCACAAATACATGGCATTCTAACAGGTGTGTGTACACCATTTATATGCACTGTATAACACTAATTTATAAAATATGTCCCTAGTTTTGGGCCTCCCCCCCCACCATTTTGTCAGTCTTTGTGCAGATTTCTTGCAATGACAGGTTGTGAGGTATGCTACAGATATGTGACATCTCCTGCAAATAGACCCTGTGATGACCGCTGTGATGCAGTGCAGTTAACCCCACCACAAGTGAACATACAGATATTGCAAAACAGCTGAGAGTAACAGTTGTGTGCATGGTCACATGCCTGACCTTAACATGCCTGGGGTACTAGTGAGCCTCAACAGGAAAATCTTATACTCACTGGCTTTAGGCTGCTGTCCCACATGCAGACCAGAGGTACCTATGCAGTTGTGAGGGAGAGGTATTTTCAGCAGACTCGCATTTGGCATTGGTACAAGATGAATGCTACGTGTCAGCACAGGTACAGTACAAGCTATGATAGTACACAATTTGCTGTCCCTCACCATAGATGTGCACTTGTGTACATTATTAAATGCCATGCACAAATGCAGTTTGAACTGACATAGGCATCTAGATACTCTACTGAAGACAGTATGACTAATACATAAATAAATTGATGTGCACTGTGGCCTTACCTGGATGCTCCTCGACTGTTGCCTAGGTCCCACCCACCACCACAACTGGTGTTTCCTGTATTGGGTGTTGTGTGGGGGCTGCCCAAGTTTGGCAAGGAGCTCCTCTATTGCTATAAGTGGGGTGTGCGTGGCTGGACCTCCACCTTTAGCAGTACAGTCACTGACCACAGCAGCAGCCTTTTGCCAGGCATGATATATCAGGTCAGTTGCATGATGCCTGACCTGATCATATGTGTGGCCATGCTGGCCCAAGGTGTTCACTCCTCTCCCACAGATTTTGTCGGCTCCGGCCAAACAACACTTCATGGTGCTGTATTATTGCTTCCATAATAGCTGCAGTCTCCTCTGCAGTGTATGCTGGCTGACACTGCATGCCATCTGGAAGACATAAACAGGGAAACACATCACAGGACCTCAGACATTGCCCAGAGTTATTTACAAAGCCAGCACATCAATATTGCCTATCATTAGCCACCACTTACAACCATATCATACCCCTGTCATCTATCACCACAGTATGAACCTGCATTGTACTCCTGATCCTGATGTGTCATGTTCCCCCCAGTGAGGGCCAGTACATTGCATAAACCACCATTCATCATTCACATTTGTGTAGAGAGATGACAGTGGCTGTCTTCCTTGCAGATGGGATGTCAATGGTGCTCAGACTTTGCTTGCATACAGTGTGTAATGGAGCTGGAAGCATATGCCTGGGTTCATATAGGATCCAGACAGGAATGTTCTCAGGTCCCATGGAGACTTGCTTCTGTTGACTTTTATTAGGCAGTATGCACCTGCTCCCTGATGATGAGGCGAGGGGGTGTGGGTGCTGTGCATATCCACCTACACTGATGGTGAGCCAGGGTGGTGATATTTGCCCTAAACCTGTCTGCAGCAAGTTGGCTATAGCTATGGAGTGTGTGCAGGTTGTGTGATTGACAACCATTACAGGGTGGGTTGTGTTGTTGCCTCTGAGATTGCAGACATATGTGAAGATGGCCTTGTGATTGGCCTTGGTGGATGTGTCCAATTTGTACTCATAGTTAGCCTTAGAGTAATCCACCTGTGACCTTATATGCTCGTTCAGGCAAAGGTTGACTCGCTACCAAGTTGGTCCCTGCTCTTATTCTGACCTGTACAGCTTACATAATGACCAATTATGTGGTTTGTGTATTGCTGCTGTCCAGCAAAGGGGATTACTCTACTTTGGTGGAGACAGGTTTTACAGGTAAGGTATTGCTGAGTCCATACAGCTATGTCAGTGGACATATGGCTGTTTGTAGTAGGCATGGACACAAGGTCATAACACAGCTGGACACCTCTGAAATTTCAACCTGATATCATGCTTATTGTAGTACCCATGTCTGTGTCAGAGCAATGCAACAACCAGTATTAACTCTGTTAGATGCACAGAAACTGGCTACATGCCCACAGAGTGGCGCACAGCAATGGTTATTCCACTCCACAAAGGTGGAGCCACAACAGACCCTGGGAACTATCACCCTATAAGCCTGACTAGATTGGTCTGCAAAGCTATAGAGTGTATCATCATGGATTTCATTAACAGAGACATTGGAAACCTCCAAACACTGGCCTCTACCCAGTTCAGCTTTGTTAAGGGCAGACCATGCCTTCTAAAACTGGTGGACTTCTTTGAGACAGTTACCAAGGCTTTAGACGTGGGAAAGGTGGTCCACACAGCTTACCTAGACCTCGCAAAGGCCTTCAACACCATTCCCCACTCAGGTATTATAGACAAGCTCACCAGCCTGAAAATAAAACCCTACATCGCGAGATGGGTTGCCAACTGGCTCATAGACAGAACCCACATGGTAAGAGCTGCGGGAGCTAGGTCTGACTCTAAACCGGTTACAAGTGGCGTTCCTCAGGGCTCAGTCCTAGGACCCCTCCTGTTCGGCATATACTTCTCAGAGGTACAGGCAAGCACAGGAGGACTATGGCTCACCAAGTTCACAGACAACTACAAACTAGGGGCTATAATTGACTCTTCTGCTGACACAGACATCCTCCAAAAGGGTCTCACTGAGACAGATACCTGGGGTCAAAACCCTGGCCTCAAGCTAAATGCCAAAAAGTGCATAGTCATTCCCTTTGGAAAAAACAAAGTACCCACAAACTACCACATAGGTGGTAGCCCCCTAAATACGGAAGACGTAATAAGGGATCTGGGGACCCAAGTAGATAGTAACCTCTCCTTGATAATTACATTGCCAAAGTGGTTAGAAAATCCTTCTATGTGGCCCACCTAATCACAAAAGGGTTTGCATCCAGATTGAAAGAGGTCATTGGGCCCCTCTATGTATCACTCATTAGACCCATCATAGAGTACAATGCCCCATTTGGGATGTACCTTACAAGACACCTGCAACAACTGGAAAGACCACAGAAGTACCTCACCAAGGGGATCACTGGCCTCAAGCAGATGCCCTATGCAGCTCGACTGAAGAAACTCCAGCAGTACTCGGTTGCATACCACCTACTCAGAGGTGATCTCTGCCTGACATACAAGGCCATGTCCAACCCAGAATTGGTGGACATGCTCCACCTAAAGAAAACTATATCCCCTCGAGCCACACATTCCAGGGATCTAAGCCTCACCACAACAATAAATAGGATGTGTGTCCCAGAGACTTCCCACGCTCTGGAACAAGATTCCAATCTACATTAGGCAGTGCTCCTCGCTAAACCTCTTCAAGAGAAACTTTGACAAGTGGATGGGAAACAGAAAGTTTACCCCAGATATCACTTCAATGGCTCTGCTGGACAGAGGCACAGGGAACTAATCTAAGGGGGCATCGAAAGCCAACACATTCTGGCTAGGCTTATAAATGCCTTCAGGCAGATAGCCTAGTACCTACCTATGAACCTATGAACCTATTACACACATGTACAACATGTACAGCTTATTTACATGACATTTTGCATCCCATGTCTGTTATGAGGCAGCCAGGCACACCTACTCATACATAGATGTGCACAGGTAATACATGATATACATTTCTGTTCTATGTCAGTATGGCACGCTGTATTTGCACTCTTGCTGCTCAGTCATTCCTGTCAACCTGTTAAAGCAGGACATCTGGAGTACGCCACACATACATGGGGGGAGATGGGTTAAAATTAGTGACACTTTCTTAATATTGATGTAACACACAAGTCATTTGATAGCACAGTAGCCTTTGCATTCACAGACATACACTGGGGGATGTCTGATGCTCATATGGCAGGAAGAGAGGAAAAGGCTAGGAGCATGTTAGTGAGGGGTAGGAACTTTTAATGTTGGCAGTATGACTGGTATGGGGACAGAGCTAGCTGATATGATAGACAGAAGGAAGGTTGATATATTGTGTGTGCAAAAGACCAAATGGAAGGGGCATAAGGCTAAGTGTATCAGAGTCAGGTCCAAATAGTTCTATCATGGTATGGATGGGAGTAGAAATGGTGTAGGGGTTATCCTGAAGGAACAATATGGCAAGGGTGTTTTTGGAGGTGAAAAGAGTGTTGGATAGAGTGATGTTAATGAAGCTGGAAATTGATGTAATGAAAACTGTTGTTAGTGCATATGCTCCACTACTTGCGTGTGCGATGGATGAGACAGAAAAATCTTGGAGTGAGTTGAATGAAGTGGTGATGACTGTATCCAAGGGTGAGAGGGTGGTGATTGCAGCAGATTTCAATGGGCATGATAGTGAAGGGAACAGAGGGGATGCTGAAGTGATGGGTAGGTATGGTGTTAAGCAAAGGAATGCAGAATGTGAGATGGTGGTGGAGTTCGCAAAAAGGATGGTCATGGCTGTGGTGAATACATATTTTAACAAGACAGAGGAGCACAGAGTGACATACAAGAGTGAAGGAAGATGCACACAGATGGATTATCTCCTCTGCAGGAGGGCCTGCTTGAAGGGGATTGAAGACTGTAAATTGGTGACAGAGGAAAGTGTAGTTAGGCAGCATGGAATGTTGTTCTGTGGGATGATGTTGGTTATCAAGAAAAGGAGGAGGAGTGTGAGGGCAGCACCCATGATCAAATGGTGGAAACTGAAAAAGGGTGATTGTGAGGTTGAGTTCAGGGAAGAGTCAAAACAGGCAGTGGATGGCAGTGAAGAGTTATCGAATATCTGGGTAACTACAGCACAGCTAGTAAGGGAGATGACTAGAAAGGTGCTTGGTGTGACATCTGGATAGAGTTAGGAGGACAAGGAGACCTAGTTGTGGAATGAGGAAGTACAGGGGACTATACAGAGAAAGAGGTTGGCAAAGAAAAAGTGGGATTGTAAGAGAGATGAAGAAAGTAGACAGCAGTATAAGGAGATGAGGTGCATAGCAAAGACAGAGGTGGCAAAGGCTAAGGATGAGGTGTATGAAGGGTTGTATGAAAGATTGGACACTAAGGATGGACAATAGGACCTGTACCGATTGGCTAGACAGACGGACCAAGCTAGGAAGGTTGTGCAGCAGATAAAGGTGATAAGGGTGAGGGAAATGTACTCACAAACAAGGAGAGTGCATTGAGCAGATGGAAAGAGTACTTTGAGAGGCTGTTGAATGAGAGAGAGTAGGTTGGATGATGTGGGTACGGTGAATCAGGAAGTGCAACAGATTAGCAAGGAGGAAGTAAGGATAGCTATAAAGAGTATATTAAGAATGGAAAAGCTGCTGGTTCAGATGACATACCTGTGAAAGCATGGAGGTGTTTTGGAGAAATGGCAGTGGTCTTTGTAACCAGATTGTTTAATGTAATTTTGGAAAGTGAGAGGATGCGTGAGGAGTGGAGCAAAAGTGTTAGGGTACCGAATATAAGAATAAGGGTGATGTGCGGAGCTGTATTAACTACAGAGGGATAACATTGATCAGTCACAGCATGATGTTATGGGAAAGAATAATGAAAGCTAGGTTAAGAAGGGAGGTGAGGATTAGTGATCAACAGTATCATTTCATGCTAGGAAAGAGCAGTACAGATGCGATGTTTGCTCTGAGAGTGTTGATGGAGAAGTACAGAGAAGGTCAGAAGGAGTTGCGTTGTACCTTTGTGGACTTAGAGAAAGCATATGATAGGGTGAATAGAGAGGAGTTGCGGTATTGTATGAGGAAGTCAGGAGTGGTGGAGGAATCTGTAAGAGTGGTACAGGATATGTACGAGGGTAGTGTGACAGTGGTGAGGTCTGCGGTGGGAGTGATGGATGCATTTAAGGTTGAGGTGGGATTACATCATGGTTCAGCTCTGAGCCCTTTCTTATTTGCAGTGGTGATGGACAGGTTGACAGACAAGATCAGACAGGTGCCCCTTTGACTGTGATGTTTGCAGATGACATTGTGGTCTGTAGTGAGAGTTGGGAACAGGTTGAGGAGACCCTGGAGAGGTAAAGATATGCTCTAGAGAGGGGAGGAATGATGGTCAGCAGGACTAAGACTGAATATATATGTGTGAATGGGAGGGAGGATAGAGGAATGGTGAGGATGTAGGGAGTAGAGTTTACAAAGGTGAATGAGTTCAAATACTTTGGATCAACAGTTCAGAGTAATATTGAGTGTTGGGGAGAGGTGAAGAAGAGAGTACAGGCAGGATGGGGAGGGTGAAGAAGAGTGTCAGGAGTGATTTGTTACAGATGAGTACCATTAAGAGTGAGTGGGAAGGTCTACAAGACAGTAGTGAGACCAGCTATGTTATATGTGTTGGAGACCGTGGCATTGACAAAAAGGCAGGAGTCAGAGCAGGACATGGCAGAGTTAAAGATGTTAAGATTTGCACTGTGTGTGGTAAGGGTGGACAGGAGTAGGAATATGTATGTTAGAGGGTGTACCCAGGATGGACAGTTTGGAGACAAAGCCAGAGAGTACTAGGATTATGTTGGTTTGGACATGCGCTGAGGAGGGATGCTGAGTATATTGGGAAAAGGATGGTAAGTATGAAGCTGCAAGGTAAGAGGAAAAGAGGAAGACCTAAGATAAGGTGTATGGATGTGGTCATAGAGGACATGCAGATGGTTGGTGTGACAGAGCAAGATGCAGAAGACAGTAGGAAATGGATATAGATGATCTGCTGTGGTGACCCCTAATGTGAACAGCCAAAGTAAAGGGAAGGAGATGATGTAATGTCAGTCTTCACAGGTTGCCAATAATTTGCCAGACATAACACAGCTCTATGATAAATGACTACAAATATGAGGCACACATAGGGGTGGGAGGTTGGCATAATGATTAAGGTATTTACCTTACAAACACAAGGTGCAGGGTTTGATTTTCACATGGGGTAATTGGTTAGGCTTAAAATTGCCCATAAGGGCACTTAGCCTAGTACTAATTTATGAACCTATGAACACATATGGTCAATATGCATAACACTGGACAGTTGAATGGTATGAGCTCAGTATATCACATGTAGTTCAACACACACATCTGCAACAATATTTCACTATGCAAATACCCTGTATAGGTCTCTCACATATCTGAGACAAACATGTATATCAAAGTTATATTCACAATTAACATATGGATATGTATGACATCCCAGTAGGTGGCCTAGCAGTGTCACAGTCAGTATTGCCCAACACACACTCCAGTAGTAGTCATATGTGAGCCATCCTTTCCTGGGGTGACTCAGGGGCCTGAGCTGTGATCTATGTCACTGCAGACAGACCCAGTTGCTATGGCCATAGGTTCTGATCAGCAATATATCAGTATAGCAAGTCTTGTTGGGACATATTTGTTGAACTTCCTATTTCCCATTATTACATACCCCCTACTGCATTATATTACATGCTTACTTGTTTGATATACCTTTTTTCTTTTTCCAAGTATGGTTGGTTTTATTCCAATATGTGTAGCTTGTTTTTTTTTTTGTCTATCTGTGTCTCTCTATCTCTCTCCTTTCATCTCTCTCTCTCTCCCAGATGTAGGGTATGCATCTGTTTTGCATAGGCAGCATCTTGCCTTTTGTAAGTAATGTTCATGAGCAGCTGATGGCCTGTGCACCAACTGGTGTCCCCCACTTGCTAATTGCATGCAGAACAGCTGTTGTGTTATTCCTATAGCCAATGGCATGGCAACACACCCCTATAATTGAGTACTTCATGTGGGCATTGCCCCTTTTCCTTGCCTGTGAGGAGAACTTCATGGAGGTCTGTGAACAACAGACTCACAGTGGGTAGTTGGAAATATCTCTTACAACGAAAACTGTGGAGACAGCCCAACAAACTGGGGGATAATGTTCCAGACATAAGGATAGAATGTAAGTATTGTTGCTATACAGTTGAATTAATGCTAGTTTAACAGGGTTTGTGTGGACATGGCTTTTCTGCATGATTTTAAGTCTGACAGTGTTATGTGGTTTACATAACTCTCAACTGTAGGGCTATCCGCAGAATGGTCAGATATTTGACTCTCATGTTAGGTGTGTTCCTCAGATATTTTTTGTCTTTGTAAAATCAGTAGCATACTGTGGGGATTGCAGTCAGTAAATGGTATAATCCAGTTGTGTTTCTGACTTCATATCCCTCAGAAAAGATATGTTACAACAAACCCTGTTACACCAGCAACTGTCTCAGTTTATAACAGCAATATTTCACATATGCCCCTATTTTGGGGCTGTCCCCCAAGTATGTCAGGCATTGTCCAGATTTCATGCAGTAAGAGGGTGATAGGTAGGTATATCATTATTTAGTGCCTTCATTCCTGATACCATCCCAGTGATGTATCAGGCTGCCAGACATGTTATGTGTAAGAGGCCTTATATATGAAGACAAAGCCTGGACATTCTGTGGGACTTTGAACAATTGAGAGGTCTGTGTAGTTATGGTGATTGTTGACAGACTGTCAGGACTGTGTAGCAGTGTAGTGTGTCAATGTTATTTGGCCTATTTAGGGAGGGGGGTAGATGAATGTGTAATGGTTCCTTTTCTATCTGCCTGTGCAAGCCGCTCCCATTTCTGGTGGTCTATTGGCTGTATAAGTTTGTAGGGGCAGACTGATACATGTCCCATACCATGGTCAGGCATCATACTACACTGTGAATTGGGTCAGTATATTTAGGGGTAGTGTATGAGTGGCAAACATGTTGAGATGTTTTTGTTCACACAGTCCTTGTACTTCCTTTGGCTTACCGGTATGTCACTGTGACTGTGGTGGAATTGGTTGTGGGTATGCACTTTCACACTGGTGTCTGTTTTTCAGTGCTGTTACATCCCTGTAGTGCCTGATATATTTGCAAATACATGTGTAATTCCCCATAGCAGATTTGGGTTAGTGTTCTGTCAGTCTGACTGTAGTTTGGATGGGGCTTGGTGACATGCTTAGTAGCTGAGTGTAGTTTCCCTAATGCAATGTTATGTCCATATATTTGTAGGATGTACTGTTGCTTGGCCCCATAAGTGTTGTGTATTTCTGGCACATCAGTGGGATGATGCAAGGATTTCAGTCACTAGCTAGTGAGAAGTAATTGAGTGTTGGACTTGTGCTATTTCAGTCAATATATGTTAGGACAGACATGAGGGTGTTACTGCAGCAGCTGTGTCAGCTTATCTACTCCAGTATTTCAGATATGTCCCTGTTTTCATGGCTTTCTCCCCCCACTTTGTCAGGCTTGGTCCATATTCATTGCACTAAGGGGTTCTGAGCCTACCTCTCGACTGGCTGGATTGTTGCAGAATGTCTAGGTTTATCGCTTATATTTCTGGTCTCTTCCACAGATTCATTATTTTTATTTCCCTGGTAAATCGTTACGATGATCTGAGAATTTTTGACAGTAAATGATGACATACATTTCAGTTTCAGAACTCACATCCCTCAGAACATGTATGCTGAAACACACCGTGTCACTCTGCCAACATTCTACATTTATAAGAGCAATATTTAAAATATGTCCCTAGTTTGGCCCATTGTCCCCCCATTTGGACAGCCTTTGGTCAGATTTCTTGCACTAAGAGGTTGAGAGGTATGGTTCTGAGGTATGACTCCAGTACATGTTATGAGCATATCTTCTTATTTCGGCTGCTCCCATCAGGGGTCGCCACAGCAGATCAATTGTTTCCATGTCTTCCTGTCCTCTGCATCTTGCTCTGTCACACCAGCCACTTGCATGTCCTTTCTCACCACATCTATAAACCTTATCTTAGGCCTTCCTCTTTTCCTGTTACCTGGCAGCTTCATCCTTAGCATCTTATTTCCAATATACTCTACATCCCTCCTCAGCACATGTCCAAACCAATGTAATCTTGCTTCTCTGGCTTTGTCTCCAAACCTTCCAACCTGGGCTGACCCACTAATATACTTATTCCTAATCCTGTCCATCCTCGTCACACCCAGTGCAAATCTTAACATCTTCAACTCTGCCACGTCAAGCTCTGTCTCCTGCCTTTTTGTCAATGCCACTGTCTCCAGCCCATATAACATAGCTGGTCTCACTACCCTCTTGCAGACCTTCCCTTTCACTCTTACTGGTACTCGTCTGTCACAAATCACTCCTGACACTCTTCTCCACCCACTCCATCCTGCCTGTACTCTCTTCTTCGCCTCTCTTCCACACTCACCATTACTCTGAACTGTTGATCCCAAGTATTTAAACTCATCCACCTTCACCACCTCTACTCCCTGCATCCTCACCATTCCTCTATCCTCCCTCTCATTCACACACATATATTCTGTCTTAGTCCTGCTGACCTTCATTCCTCTTCTCTGAAGAGCATATCTCCACCTCTCCAGGGTCTCCTCTACCTGTTCCCTACTCTTACTACAGATCACAATGTCATCTGCAAACATCATAGTCCACGGGGACTCCTGTCTGATCTCGTCTGTCAACCTGTCCATCACCATTACAAATAAGAAAGGGCTTAGAGGTGAACCTTGATGTAATCCCACCTCCACCTTAAATGTATCCATCACTCCCACCGCAAACCTCACTGCTGTCACACTACCCTTGTACATATCCTGTACCACTCTTACATACTTCTCTGACACTCTCGACTTCCTCATACAATACCACAACTCCTCTCTAGGCACCCTGTCATATGCTTTCTCTAAATCCGCCAAGACACAATGCAACTCCTTCTGTCATTCTCTGTACTTCTCCATCAACACTCTCAGAGCAAACATCACATATGTAGTGCTCTTTCCTGTCATGAAACCATACTGCTGATCACTAATCATCACCTCCCTTCTTAACCTAGCTTCCACTACTCTTTCCCATAACTTCATGCTGTGACTGATTAATTTAATCCCTCTGTAGTTACTACAGCTCTGCACATCACCCTTATTCCTAAAAATCGGTATCAAAACACTTTTTCTCCATTCCTCAGGCATCCTCTCACTTTCCAAGATTTCATTAAACAATCTAATTAAAAACTCCACTGCCATTTCACCTAAACACCTCCATGCTTCCACAGGTATGTCATCTGGACCAACAGCCTTTCTGTTCTTCATCCTCTTCATAGCTATCCTTGCTTCCTCCTTGCTAATTCACTGCACTTCATGATTCACTATCCGCACATCATCCAACCTTCTCTCCCTCTCATTCTCTTCATTCATCAGCCCCTCAAAGTACTCTTTCCATCTGCTCAACACACTCTCCTCGCTTGTGAGTATGTTTCCCTCATTATCCTTTATCACCCTTACCTGCTGCACATCTTTACTAGCTCGGTCCCTCTGTCTAGCCAATCGGTACAGGTCCTTTTCTCCCTCCCTAGTGTCCAAACTTTTATACAACTCATCATACGCCTTATCCTTAGCCTTCGCCACCTCTCTCTTTGCCATGCATCTCATCTCCTTATACTCTTGTCTACTTTCTTCATCTCTCTGACAATCTCACTTCTTCTTCGCCAACCTCTTTCTCTGTATACTCTCCTGTACTTCTTCATTCCACCACCAGGTTTCCTTGTCCTCCTTCCTCTTTCCAGATGTCACACCAAGCACCTTTCTAGCCATCTCTCTTACTAGCTCTGCTGTAGTTACCCAGCTATTCGGTAACTCTTCACTGCCACCCAGTGCCTGTCTTAATTCTTCCCTGAACATCACCTCACAATTACCATTTTACAATTTCCACCATTTGATCCTTGGTGCTGCCCTCACACTCATCCTCCTCTTCTTGATCACCAATGTCATCCTACAAACCACCATCCTATGCTGCCTAACTACACTTTCCCCTGCCACCACATTACAGTCTCCAATCTCCTTTAGACTGACCCTTCTACATAAGATATAATCCACCTGTGTACATCTTCCTCCACTCTTCTATGTCACCCTATGCTCCTCCCTCTTATTAAAATACGTATTCAACACAGCCATGTCCATCCCTTTCACAAAATCCACTACCATCTGACCTTCTGCATTCCTTTGCTTAACACTATACCTACCCATCACTTCCTCATCCCCTCTGTTCCCTTCACCGACATGCCCATTGAAATCTGCTCCAATCACCAGTCTCTCACCCTAGGGTACAGTCATCACCACTTCATCCAACTCACTCCAAAATTTTTTCTTTCTCATCCATCACACACCCAACTTGTGGAGCATATGCACTAACAACATTCATCATTACACCATCAATTTCCAGCTTCATAAACATCACTCTATCTGACACTCTTTTCACCTCCAAAATACTCTTAGCATACTGTTCCTTTAGGATAATGTCTACGCCATTTCTCCTCCCATCCACACCATGATAAAACAATTTGAACCTGCCTCCGATACACCTAGCCTTGCTCCCCTTCCATCCGGTCTCTTGCATACACAATATACCAACCTTCCTTTGGTCCATCATATCAGCTAGCTCTCTCCCCATACCAGTCATACTGCCAACATTCAAAGTTTGACCCTCACTATCACAGTCCTAGCCTTTACCTGCCTTTGGCCATGCCTTTCACCTCTTCTCCTCCTTCGGCCAACAGTAGCCCAATTTCCGTCAGCACCCTGTTGGCCAACAGTACTGGTGGCGGTTGGTGTTAACATGGGCCTCGACCGATCCGGTATGTATATGTGTACTTTTGTCTCCATGTATGATTTGGCAAAATTTTACGCCGGATGCCCTTCCTGACGCAACCCTCCCCATTTATCCGGGCTTGGGAACGGCACAAAGAAATGCACTGGCTTGTGCATCCACAGTGGCTGGGTTGTTATGAGTATATATATATATATATATATATATATATATATATATATATATATATATATATATATATATATATATATATATATATATATATATATATATATATATATATATATATATATATATGTATATATCTATCTATATATATATATATATATAGTTATATATATTTATATATGTGTGTGTGTGTGCGTGCATGTGTACATTTTATATGTATATCTCTATTTATATTGTGTATATATTTTCCATATATATATATATATATATATATATATATATATATGCATCTCCATTCATATATACATGTGTATATGTATATATACAAACCCATACTGAGTCTACAGAATCTTTTCCCTACTGTTGAATGACTCTACTGAATGATATGTTTGAAAAAGCATCCACAGCCCTTTCAACTGAAATGGTGTAGTGGTATATTGCTCTGACTATGGTGTACATGGCTTGACAAGACTTGGCAGCGATGATTATTTTGTTGCTACACGGAACAGTGGCTGATGGATACAGAGTGATTAAAGCAGTTATAAGCAAGTTTGTGCAGGTTTGTGTAATGCTAAGCGATGCCAACACACGGTTAAATGTACAAATGCTTAATCTGTGTTGGCTTCATTTAGCATCGGGCAAACTCATTTACTCTTACACCGGAGCTAATTTCTTTAAATAAAAAGAAAAGGGGGTGATAGGAAAGTGGTGAAAAAGGGATATGCAGAGGGAAAAACAATATGAAAGATAGCTAGAGATGTGAAGGGTGGTGTTGGAAAGGTCCATAGCTGTCCATTTCTTATACAGCAACAGTTGTGCATTTCTGCAAAATTTGGAGGTGAATTTGGACAGTCAAACCCCAGAGAGAGGGGTGAGGACAACAGAAATGTGTTGTCAAGTCAATTGGACCAGATTACATGTCCAGTGTGTGAAATGGACAGCTATATATGGGGTGATTTTTTTTTGGGGGGGGGATGCCCTTTTCTTTTTTTTTAAGTGAGAGTGGGATGCTGGGGAAGGATTGTATGTATGTCTAGAGAGGTAGATTGGGTAGGGAGACAGACAAGACAGAAATGACAGTAGACAGGGTGGTATATGACATGTGAGGGGGGGTAAACACATTTGATGGGGAGGGTGGTTGGAAATCCGAAGCCCATGGGCCCTCATGAGGTTACAATGGGACTGAGATCCTCACTCATGGGCAGTCACCACTGCACCTTCATGGCCCCAAAGGTGGCTGTGCTGGGGGCTGGACAGGAGGGACGGCCTGCCCCTCAAGATGCACCAGTTGGCCCACAATCTGATGCAGCTGCTCTCCAAACTCAGATCAAGGGGTGTTGTGCACCAAACCCCAGACTCGATGACAGGTGATGGCCTCCTGTCAGCACCCACTTCCATGTGGAGTCGGGCCCCATCCCCTATAGTGGTTCCACCTGAAGGTGGTGTAGGTCCAGCAGACAGGGAGATCCAGGTTGGTTCCCAGATGTGCTGGGGCCCAGTGCCACAGCCAGATGAGGTGGGACAGGTGGATCCACTGGGATCTGTCTTCCCGAATGTGCTATGGTGTTGAAGTTTTACAAAATATGTTGGTTAGTCGTGAACAACACATTTCAAAAAGAGTTATAACAACATGCATGAGTGCTTCAATTAACCCCATAAAAAATATGAAACATTTGCATAGCAAACAGAATGCATGCATAAATGGAACAACAGTATGCATCGTAACAGCATGCCAGTAATGTTGATGGCAATAGACCTCCAACAATGGCATTTGAACAAGATATGTTAACATGCAAGCAATCAAAGATATTAACAATAATATATCACAAGTCCAAACATTGGATTGGAGCACAACATACCCGTAGTATATGAGTAATAATTATTGATGCAGATGAGGGGGTGAGACAGAAAATCTATTAACAGCTGTTTATGCTTCTATTTTCTACAACAGTACTGCTCAATACTCTATGGGTCTGCCCTCACTTTATATCTACCTATGGCCAGAGCTTCTGTAGTACAAACATACCTATTAAACTGTCAGCCTGGAATGGTATGAGGCAAACTGTGACAACAGACACCTGATGTCAAAGTCATGATCTCAAGCTAAATGCCAAAAAATGCATAGTCATCCCATTTGGGAAAAACAAAACACCCATGAATTACCACATAGGTGGCAGCCCCCTTAATACAGAAGAGGTAATAAGAGATCTGGGGACCCAGGTAGATAGTAATCTCTCCTTTGACAATCATATTGCCAAAGTAGTTAGGAAATCCTTCTATGTAGCCCATCTAATTACTAAACAGTTCACATCTAGAAATAAAGAGGATATAGTGCCCCTCAACTCGTCACTCATCAGACCCATCATAGAGTACAATGCTCCATTTGGGATGTACCTCACAAGACATTTCCAACAGCTGGAAAGACCACAAAAGTACCTCACCAAGAGGATTACTGGCCTCAAACATATGTCCTATGCAACCGGACTGGAAAAACTGGCTGTACTCAGTGGCATATCGCTTATTCAGAGGTGGTCTCTGCCTGACTTACAAAGCCATGTCCAACTCAGAATTGATGGACATGCTCCACCTAAAGAAATCCAAGTCACTGTGAGCCACTTGTTTTAGTGAGCTAAACCTCGCCACAACAATAAACAGAAAATTCTGGAGGGATAGATTCCTGTCACAGAGACTCCCCATGCTTTGGAACAAAATTCCTAACTACATTAGGCAGAGCCCCTCACTAACACTCTTCAAGAGAAACATTGACGAGTGGATGGGTAGCAGAAAATACACCCCTGGGATCACTTTATTGGCTGTTCTTGACAGAGGCTCAGTTAATTAATCAATGGGGCAGCAAAAGCTGACACACTCTGGCTAGGCTTATAAATGCCCTCAGGTAGATAGCCCAGTACCTACCTATGAACCTATGAACTCTGGGTACATGACTAGAGGGGACTTGTACATATCAGGGTTACATATCTGGCACAGGAGTGGTACCCTGGACTGCTATGTGAGTGTGCTACAGGCATACATCAACTGGTTTCCTATCTGCGTCCAGGTTTATTTGCAGCAGTGACCACTAGCTGTGACAGCGTTACACTTGAGAGACATGTATCGGAAAAATACCTCTCATCCTCTTAGAACATGAGTTCTGGACAAAACCATACATACAAGTGGGACAAAGGCCCATAAATAAGGACAATTTTTAGATATTGCTCTTATAAACTTAGAAAGTTGATAAAATTATAGCTATTGCATTTGCATGGCTTTCCTGATGGATATGACATCTGACACTTGTATGTCTATCATTATTTTCTAACTTCAGTCTATAATGGTTTGCCACTGATTTGCCATGACACCACTACTTTATGTAAAATGGACCACAAATCTGAGACAAATATCTGGACATTCAATGAATATCTGTACAGTTGAGAGGTATGATTTGTGAAGGGCGCGTATTGTATGTACCTACTCTGCTGTCATTTGCAGGCATGTGGTGGGACAATTGAACAGTTGTACACAGTTTATTAGTATACCCTTCATACAGCTACTGGCAACATTTACTTAACTGTAAAACCTGTGGGGAAAATATCTATTAACACTACCTGACTGTTTTTACATTTATTCTTGATTCCTTGTGTATAGATATGCACACATCTTAGTACCACTCCATGCATTCAAACAATGTCTGGGTGTGTAAAAGTAACGACTAAACTATTTCTCCCCACACTGAGCTACTGGGGAACTGCTGTTTCTTGTTTCAATGATTTCTTCCTAATAGTCTCTTGGTTAGACAGTCTAAACTTGTAATTCTGTGTTGCATGTATGACAGATAGTTATTGTACTGTGCATTACTCATTTTGATTACTACAACCTGGAAAGCAAAGGTTAACACAAGGCAATGCTGGATGGAACACACTTTTAAACTTGACATATTACTATTCAGGGTTCAGAGCTTAGTGCAGTATATATTTCACATTTTAGTTATATCTTGTTTTACAGCTACACCATCTATGGTTTCTCCTAACAGCTTGTTTATAGATGCACTTCTTAATGTATACTGTCACAGCTATATTTGCTGTAAAGAACCTGCATACATTCTATATATATCTAGAACAACATACCAGAATAAATACATCAGTTTTTTAAAGGATTTTATTGGACTTCAATATTCATCAGTCATACTTTTTTATTTATTTAGTTCACAAAGTAAAGGAATACCTAATAGCAGTAAGCAATGTACTCCTTCTTAGCTATTTTAACCAAAATTGCAAAATAGATTTGTACTCACCAGCCTGTCTGTGCAGCCTCAGCAGTCTGTCACCATGGGCTTCCACATTACTAGCCCTCTCTGCTGCAGCTGTAGGGGAGAAATACACACATTATGCATATCTGTCTATCACATTCTCAGGCTAGTATTTGCTACAATCTATTTGATAGTGATACTTACACACTACTGGAGCATTCTGGGTCCATCCATCTTGGATCCACTGGTCCAAGAGCACCGCCTTTCTATGCTTTAGGTCAGCATAGTGGTGCTGTACCTGCTCACCAGTCTGGGGGATGCCAGTAGCACTGGTGAGTTCATGTGAGAGATGGTCCCAGGCCTCTGCTTTGTATTGGGACCCTGGTACAGGCCCTGAAGCAGTCTCTCCTCATGGTTTTTAACAAGGAATTCAGCCATGACCCTGGACTCCCAAATGCTCCAGCATTACATCTGAAAGTGCATTCCCTCTCCAATGCCAGCTATTGTATCTGCACAGATGGACTATAATAGATTATGGCTGTATTCCCACCTACGCTGCTTAGATAGGGTGATATTCCCACCCTTTGCTGTCATTGGACCATTTTGAAAAGGTTAAGCTTTGCTAAGCAGTGCACAAACCACTGAGACAGTTTTAACACTGCTTAAAGGAGAAGTTGTTGAGCAGTGTTTAACTGTGCACAAATCCACTTAGCTGAGCTACCTGCTGCTTAGCATTCACATCCTAGCAGTGGTTATACTTGCTAAGTATAGCTGAGCATTGCTAACCATTGCTCACTTTTAATTTTTTAAATATATCAGAGAACTGATTTAATTTATTAAGTGTATATCATATCCTTTACATGACATCCCTGTATGTGCTTTCCATACATTGGCAAGGGGTGTGACTATAATGTATGGGGCACTTGTATGTACATGGGTGGTTTCATATGTTATATGCACTCACACTTACATTGTACACCAGCTACACTACCCTGGTTGACAAAAAATAGTCGCTACATAATTTAAGTTTACAAACATAATTTTAACACTACTTTCCCATAGAAAAATAAGTTGCCTGGCTTGGTACTTGAACCATGAATGCCTGCATGTACAGCTGGAACTCTAACTACTACATTATCTCAGTTTGGAAAGTTCAATTGTATATTTGTATTTATCTCCTATGGGATGTTTAAGCTATGGTAAGCGGTGGGCCATAATGTTCACACCTGCTTAGCTATGCTTAAATATTCCTTAGCCTAGAAAAAATTATTTATTTATTTATTTTACATTTGTTTACTGGGATAGTCTGACTGGATACATGTCCATTTTCAGTGGAGGCCCGGGGAGAAAAGCTCCACAAAGACAAACTTACATAGATTACACAGAAGTTAGCAAATAATTATAAAAATAAAGTGATTACATACAATGGGTTAATAGTGTTCCCTACTAGGGACTCACAATTGTCATGGACAGACAATTAAAAGTAAGAGATATCAGATTGGAAGCAGAGCTTGGTGATGTAGTTACAAGTTATGATAATTGCAGAATATGCTTTTAGTTTATAACTTAATCAGGGTTGGCACATGGGCATAGCCAATTCACTTTGAGATACTGTTTGAGTTTTTTTTTTAAGAGACTTTTGGAGGATTGTAGGGTTATATAGTTTGGCAACGAATTCCAGGTTTTGCCAATGAAGTTGGCAAATGGGGATTCACCAGCAGAGTTATTAGCTTTGTGGGTTTGGACCAGTAGTTTATCAGCTGACCGTATGGATCTTAGATTGCTATATGGCTTAATAATATTTTTAAGTGAGGGGGTATCCTCAGGGTGGTACAAAATTTTGTACGCTATTAAGAGTTGATTGAATTGAATTAAGCTGGGCAGTACTAGCCACTCTAGTTGTTTAAGGTTCTGGCAGTGGTGGGTTCTATAGTTGGAGCCAGTGGCGAATCTGGCAATATGATTGTAGCTATGGGACAGCTTACCTAGTTTGGATTTGTTGAGGTTTGAGAGTACAGGCAAGGCAGATAAGAGAGTAGGTGTGATCGGGCGATTGCAGTCCTTGCCAATGGGGTTAAAAATGTCTTGTTTCTATACAGTGATCCAAGCTTCTTATTGATGGTCTGTATGGTTTTGTTGACCTGTAGGTCAAATTTTAGATTATTGTCTATGATAACCCCTAGCAGTTTGGTGTGATTATCTGGGGAAATAGTGGTACCATTGTTAGATGTGACAGAGAATGAAAGTGTGGTGGATCTACTAGTGGGAGAGACGAGTAGAAGTTTAGTATTATTAGGGTTCAGAAGTAGGTGTTGATTGGTGAGCCAGTTCTTGATAGTGTTAAATGTATTTTGGGTTAAGATTTGCAAGTCAGATGGGGAGGTGGCTGAGCAGATGAGAGTGGAATCATCTGCGTATTGGATGCAGGTGGCATTAGGGATAGCAGTGTGGAGGTTGTTGATAAAAATAGAGAAGAGTAGTGGACCTAGTATGGACTCTTGAGGGACACCAAGTGTGAGAGGTAACTGGCTGGAGAGTTTGCCCTGCCATAGTACCGCCTGCTGTCTACCAGTCAGGTAGGACTAGAACCACTGGATAGCAGGCTTGTTGAGGGAAATAGATTTTAGTGAAAGAATGAGAAGTTCATGGTTGAACATGTCAAAGTCTTTTTATAGGTCAAGAAAGAGGGCAGACGTTAGCCTATTGTCATTCCTGTTTTGGTTTATGACAGTAGTAAAGGAAAGGAGGGCTGAGGTGGTGCTGTGGTATGGCCTGAAACCATGCTGGGAGTCGGATAGTAAGTTATTCTGTGAAAGGTATTGCATTAGTTGCTTGTGTACACATTTCTCCATTATTTTGGCTAGTGGGGAAAGAATGGCAATGGGTCTATAGTTGGATATGTCTGAGGAGCTACCACCTTTATGGAGTGGGATGATGGAGGGGATAGCATTTTTGGATAAGGTTCTGTTGATGAAGATAGATATGGGATATGCAATGGCATCTGCAGCTATTTGCAGGTACTCTGCAGGGAGGAGGTAAGCAGCGAGGATGGTAGGTTTTAGATTTTTTAGAAGTGTTTTGATAAAACTAGTGGATATTGGTTAGAAGCCAAATTCCGGGTGATTATTAGGTAGATTAGGCATGTGGTTTAAGTTAGAGGGGGTTAGTTGATTTGCTAGGGATTGGATTGTTTCAGTGAAAAAGTTATTAAAGGCGATAGCTATTATCTCTGGGGAACTATGGGTGTAGTTAGCCGGGACTAGGATGGTGGAGTGACCTGGACAAAGTAGTTGATTTAAGCCTGCCCAGAACTTTTGAGGGTTGTTGTGGTGTTTTTGTAGGAGATTTTGGTAGAAGCTTTTTTTATCCAGTAAAATACATTTTTTTGTATCATTCCTGAGTTGACGATATTTTAGATGGTCAAGTGGGGCTTTAGTTGTTCTCCAGCTGGCCCAGGCTCTGTTTCTAGTTTTGATTTTTGCTTTGGTATCTTTTGTGAGCCATGGTGCTGTATTTGATCTAGTTTTTATTGTAAGTGCTGGAGCATGGGAATCAAGGATACTTAGGAATTTGGTGTTAAAGTGATCTGTGGTCTCCTTTAATGTTAGATTTTTTTAGTTTTGACCAGTCAGCTGTTTTTAATTCATTTTGGAATATAGCAGCATCAAAGTTTTTCCTGTTTCTAAATGTTTTATACTTGTGCTGGTGAGGGTTTCCTGCCTTATATTTTATGATATAGGTTAGACAATGGTCACTGAGGTTATCAGGGAGAGTACCAGCTGTGTACAGTTGGGGTTGGTTATTAACTAGGATCCAGTCTAGAATACTTTCCTTGTTGGTTGGTTTGTTTATCCTAGTGGGAGAGGTTATGGTCTGTTTAAACCCAGATAAGTTTATATGAGTGAGGGGGGGGGGGTTGGAGGAGCAGGGGTGCCAGTCGGTGTTAAAATCACCAAGAATATAATATTATTATTATATTATTATGTTATATAAGTGAGTATTGTGGTGTCCTGACAAGTCATTAAGGACTGCAGTCAGGAAATAATGGCATTCATTTGGCTTTCAGGCTTCAATCTTTCAGAGGCTCCTGCTAATACATATCCTGTTTTCTATCAACTTTCTAAGTGTGTGAGGGCAATTTTTCAGACGTGTCCCCATTTTATTGCTTTTTCCCCTGTTATTTGTGCCTTTGTCCACATGGACTGCTGACAGGGAATATTGGCATATATTTGCTTTTAGACCTCTATCCTTTGGTAATTCATGCTAATGCATGACCTGTTTTCTATCAACTTTCTAAGTTTGTGGGGCAATATGTATGTTGTGTCCCTTTTGAGGGATTTATCCCCAATTATTTGTGCATTTGCACACATTTCCTGCTTTAGCAGGTGTCATATAGCACTTTTACAATGCAGGGTGTGTGTCACAGAACCTGTAACACACCCCCTGCATTGCTTTCCTCATGCCGTGTGTATTTCAGTGTCCGTGGACACTGAAATGATTATTTATTTTATTTCAGTGTCCAGGGACACTGAAATACTGGCATAATATTAGAGTAACTCTCTAATATTATGCCAGATCCTACCTACTGTGTTACTTGTTGTATTGATCGCAATCTGTGTATGTGAGTACAACTGAGGTAAAATCCGTCCCCAAAGAACTAAGACATGACACCCACATAAATGTATGTATAGCCAGACACACTGACTGCTACAGTATCACAATGCTGATCACAGTAAGCCTATCTGCACACTCCTCTACTGTGGAAACTGTGGCTCCCACCACCACGATGTATGGCATGATGAATGCCTGGGAGCTGTCTTGTGTGCCTAAGTTCACCAGGAATTCCTCAGTGGCCATGAGTGGTTGTTCTACTGCAGGCCCTCCACTGGTGATGGCACGATTCCTGGCTACATCTACTGACCTTCGTCATGTAGTATTGATAATGTCCATTGCACGATGTCAAACCTGCTCATATATCCTGCCCTGATGGCCCATGCCATTCACATCACGAACAAGGTCTTCCCACAATGCAGCCTGCTGTTCCCTGTTTTGCCTCCCCCAGAACAGTAGGATGTGATGATGATGCCTTAGTCCTTCCAGTATAATTTCAGTTTCTGCATCAGAGAAGGGTGCATGGCATCTATGTTACATGATTCCTGAAAGATAAAAAAAGGGGAACACATTACAGGATCACATATGTGGAAGAACACTATGTAGCGATATGGCAAGGACAACATAGCTAGCACTATCCACTGCTTTGTCACACATGTCATACTCCACAGTGTTCAAACATACATAAGTGTGTGGATATAGCTGAGATAGTAGCAATAGTCAAGCATTCCTATGTGTGCCATAACAGATACTGCTATATTATCATACACCCAACAGTCAGGTCTACTGTGGTGTGTCCTCTACGAGCAACCCTGGATAATATGTCATAGGAACAGTGCCACACAATTAGTAGTGTGCTATTACAACCACTATAAAGGGACAGTTCAATGAGACCAATGTGCCTCAATGACAACCGACAATGCACCCTTGATGTATTGTATATCCTGTGTAGGCGTAAGACAGCAGGAGATCAATGACATGTCATTATCACAGGTCTATGACAGTCTTAATGCTGTAATCACTATTCCCTGTAGGTCTATTCACTCATATGGATCCTGTTGTACACAAAATAAGTTACATACCTGATGGAGTGCAGTACTTCTCTGTTGATATGTGGTGATAGTAAAGTTTTCACAAAGGCATGCTCTGTGTGAGGAAATTCTCGTACAGACTGGTTCCCCATAGCCAGCTGCTTGCCTTTTAAACATGCTTCTCATCAGCAGGTGATTGCATCTAAACCAATCTGTGGGTCTGAAATGTTAATTGCAGCTAACACAGCTGATTTGCACTATCATCAGCCAATGGCATGCAACCACTGTACAATATATAAGGCTTTCGTGTAGATTAGAGCCTCTTTCTGATATGTTGTGCTAGACATTACTGTGGTGAGGAGACTACATCATCACAGAGGGTAGGTCTGTAGCAGAAACCTTTACATAGAGATGTGTGTGCTGCAGGCTGCAGCTGCTGCTGCTGGTAATAGACATAGGCAGAAAGTGTGAACACATTGGAGGACAACAACCTGTAGGAGTAACTGTGGGAGCTATGTCATCCTTTTTGTAGAAGCAGAGCCAGAGTGAGGCTACACTTTTCACTCTAAATGAGGCATGTGTTTAAGGTAAGTATGTTAGGCAATGGTATCACTACTAGGCAACATGCTTCATGGGTAAGATGGGGTATAAATATAACAATATGTCCACCATTTGGGCAAGTGCCAGGCCATGTGTTACAGTCTGCTAGTTATTTGCAGCATGTATGAGGGCAGGCCTTGTTACAAGCAGGGACTTCCAATGTGCATGTTAGCTTTGCTGCTGTGATAATCTGCACAGTGACTTTGGAAGGATTGTGTGGTACACTCTGATATTAGTGGTTCTCATTTGCAGTACCTGCATTGACATTCTGTGTGAATCCATATTAATGCATGATGTGACACTTTATGCACATATAGTACTTCTATAGGGCTATGTGAAGTGTGTTTCTACCCACAGGCCTGTGACCTCTATCAGTGGAAAGCAGACGTCATTTGAAATGCATTATGTGGATAAAGAATGCATGACTCAGTCATTAATTGCTGCCTTCACAATACTGTAAATTCACTTCTACATACCACTGGATTTGAACCCAGGACTGTGGGTGGCAAAATGTACCATTTGCAAGGCAATTAACAGACTGAGATACTGAGTCACTGCTACAGCAGATGTATTTGCAAGATATATGTGCACCCATACAGGCTGTGACATAGATTTTCTACATCCATCAGCATGTGCATGGCTTTATATGGATGTATGTGTGCACCAGGGTTCCAGTTGAACATGTATTTTGCCATTAATGCCTTAGCAGATGTTTTTCTACATCTTGCTGTTGAAGGGCACATTTACTTGCTATCACAGGCCTCACTTACATCCATTATTATGTCTTTGGCTTTCTAGTGGTGTACTATTGCACCAGAGTGCAAGAAACACTCACATTTTTAATCTTTTTAATTTAATTACATTTTAATCAAGTTTGTGCGACGAGGCGTGCAGCTCCGCTGAAACACACTTAATGACTGCTACTGGCAATTATTATGTTTTCTTTAAACCACCACTTTTAATAAAAAGTTGTGCGGTGTGGCAAGTTAGTGCAGTAGTCTTCAGTTGTAATGGTCTTGGATTTGAAATATGGGACAGGTATTTATTTTGTAAGTGTGTATTACAAGTTTAAAAGCACATATAGTCAATATAGTTCTATTTAGCTGATTTGAGCAAAGCTGAACGATGCAGTGCTCTGTACAGCCAAGTGCTAAAAAAATAGAAAGAAAAGAAAATAGGGAGATAGGAAAATGGTGAAATGGGGTGCAAGCAGGGGGAAAACATAGTGAAAGCCAGGTAGGGTTATGCAGGATGGGTGTAGGAAAGAACCATAGCTATTCATTTCTTGTACAGCAACAACTGTGCACTTTGACAGAACTTATAATGACTTTGAACTCTCAACCCCAGAGTGAGGGGTGAGGACAACATAATTGCATTGTCAAGCCAATTGAACCAGCTTATGTGTCCACTGTACATGTGTGTGAAATGGAGAACTATGTACAGGACAATATTTTTTTTTTTGGGAGAGGTGGGTGTTTTTTTTTTTTTAAAGTGAGAGTGGAATGTTGGGGAAAGGATATAGGTGAGAGTGGAATGCTGGGGAAGGGACATAGGTATATGTGTGGGAGATAAATTGGGTAGGTGAAGATGCATTTTGAGACATACTAGACAGCAGACAGGGGTGGTGTGTGACATATGAGGGGGATGAACATCTTGGATAGGGAGGGTGTTGTGGAATCCAAGTCCCATGTACCTCCAGATGGCAGCAGCATGACTCACATCCCCACCCATGGGACTGTTGGCACTGCTCCTTCACTGCTCCGAGGGTGACAGTGCTGGAGGCTGGGCACTGGGGCAAGGTTGCCCCACCAGGTTGGCCAGCATGCCCTCAATCTGGCATAGGCAGCAGTTAAACCCACTGTAGACTATCCTGCACACCAAGACAACCAGCTGATCCTGGGTGACAACACCCCCTCCACCACCACTCCCAGAGGGGGGACCAGGCCCCATCCCATGGGGCAGTACCACCTGATGCCACAGGTAGTGAAGGGGCAGCAGAGGGGGTACCACCAGTCTGGGTCCCAGATGTGGTAGGACCTGGTGCCACAGCCGATTGAGGCAAGGTAGGGGATCAGCCAGAACCAGCCTACCTTGACATGCTGTGGTGAATGAGGTATAACAATAACTTAAGGTTAGTAATAACCAAACCATTGCTAATATTTACAGAATGGAACATCATTTTAATTCATCAAAACTCATATTAATGTATAGTATGTATAACACAACAGTAAATAACATAACAGTCAGTGTGGTAACAGAATACCAGTAAGAAGTAAACTATAAGGGCTACAAAATAGTTAGTTTAACAAAGTATATTAATAGTGAATCATAATAACACATACCAATATTACATTGCATTTTGCAAAAACATAGTTAGTTTAACAGCATATGTTAATATTAAATTATAATAATAAATAACATTAATAAATAAATGAAGTTAAAGGGTGGGGAGAAAGAGAAACAATCCATTACTGACAATGCAGACTATATCCCTGAAATCACTGGTGCTAATACTCTACAGGCATGTGGTGTCAGTTCTGAGTAAAGTGACTGCAATTCTCCTGTAACTGATGTAGCATGTACATACCTCTCAAGCTGTTAGCATGGGTCAGTATCGGCCAAGCAATAACAAATGCAGGTACACTACTACACAGAACACTTTCACATAATGTGGTCTTCAATAACTACCGAGGTGTACTGTTAGCAGATTTGGTAACACATTGCATTCTAGGTAACCACTTTTCTGGTAATGCTGTGACAGATGGATTAGGCAGTTTTAAATCAGCTGGAGTGCCTTCTGTGTGGAGTCTGCATGTCCTCCCTGTGGTCGAGTGAATTTAAATACATGCAGGTAGGTGCGAGCGTGTGTGGGTGTGCCTTCTTTGAAGGGTGGGTGCCGGGCTGGCAACCCGACACCGTAAAAATTCACTGCCAATCATTACCAGGCCAGAGTTCTGCTGTGGCGACCCCTAACTGAGAAAAGCTGAAAGACAGTTTTAATTACATTACGTGAAATTGTGACACTTGATAGGCATGTTTGTGCACACTACATAATCTAGACTCCGTTATGCCTTAGATGACAGGGGAGATCTGCAAAAAATGTAACTTTATTAGTATTGCTATTGGTTAGCACAATCATATCTGCTCATAACATGGTCTACCTCAGCCATATACCATATGCCATTTGTTCCTGGAGTGGAAGAAAAAGAGAGCATTATGTGACAGAATTAATTTTGTATTCTAGAACTATAACAGTGGCATAGTGACTGCAGTGTCAGTAGAATACACATGCATGGCATACAGCCATAATGCATTTATTAAATCAGATTTCTGTAGGAATCAACAGTGCTGCTTAACACTTTATTGGTATTGCTGATATGTGCTTGTAAAATGTAACCACAATCATATCTGTTCATAACATGGGCTACCTAACCCATATACCTTTTGTTCCTGGAGTGGGAGAAAAGAAAGCATTGTGTGACTGAATTCATTTTGCATTCTAGAACTATTGCAGTGGTATACTTGAATGAAGTGACAGTAGAACACACATGCATGGCATACAGCCATACCGCATTTATTGAAACAAATCTCTCTAGGAATCAACTATGCTAATTAACCCTTTTTTGTTATTGCTGATAAGTGTCTGTGAAATGTAACCACAGTCATATCTGTTCATAACATGGGCTACCTCACCCATATGCCTTTTGTTTCTGGAGTGGGAGAAAAAGACATTATTATTATTATTATTATTATTATTATTATTATTATTATTATTATTATTATTATCCCTCTCCATAAAGGAGGAGCGACTACAGACCCTGGAAATTATCGCCCCATTAGCTTGATAAGTCTGATATGTAAGGCTATGGAGCGCATCATCATGGACCTAATTAACAAGGATATAAGGAATCTCCAAGCGCTAGCTCCCACGCAATTTGGTTTTGTGAAAGGTAGATCATACCTACCCAACCTGGTTGACTTCTTTGAGTCAATCACCAGAGCAGTGGATGAAGGTAAGCAGTTCATACAGCCTACCTGAATCTGGCTAAGACCTTTGATACCATTCCTCACTCAGGAATTATTGATAAACTCACCAACCTAGGCATCAACTCCTATATCATTAGGTGGGTTGCAAATTGGCTCGCAGATAGAACCCACAGTGTAAAAATAGCAGATTCCAAGTCAAACTGCTGACCAGTCACGAGTGGAGTCCCACAGGGATTGGTCCTAGGTCCTCTCCTGTTTGGCATCTACTTCTCAGAAGTCCAGGCCAACATGGAGGGATTCTGGCTGACCAAATTCACAGACGACTACAAGCTGGGAGCTATTATTAGCTCCCCAAGTGATGCAGACATCCTACAGAAAGGTCTCACTGAGATCAATGACTGGTGTCGAAACCATGGCCTTACGCTTAATGCCAAAAAAATGCATATTTATCCCCTTTGGCAAAAACTCAGTTCCCACCAATTACCAAATTGATAGTAACTCACTGAACACTAAAGGCATTATAAGAGATCTGGGGACACAGGCTGACAGCAACATCTCCTTCGACCACCACATTGCCACTGTGGTCAAAAAGTCCTTCAATGTGGCACATCTCATTACCAAGGGTTTTGCATCCAGGAAGAAAGAGGTCATCATTTATCTCTACTCTTCCCTCATTAGACCGATCATAGAGTATAATGCCCCATTTGGTATGTACCTCACTAGACACCTGTAATAGTTGGAGAGGGCACAAAAGTACCTCATGAAGTGGATTCTAGGCCTTAAACACATGTCCTACATAGACAGACTCAAAAAAACTCCAGATGTTCTCTGTCTCATATTGTCTACTAAGAGATGATCTCTGCTTGACTTACAAAGCCATGTCTGACCCAGCTCTGTTAGAAATGCTACATCTAAAGAAATCCCAATCTCTCTGCAACACATGCTCCAGAGACCTCAACCTCATTACCACAATCAACAAAACATGCTGGAGGGACAGGTTCATAGCCAAGAGACTACCCATGCTCTGGAATAGACTTCCCATACATGTCAAGCAGAGCACCTCACTAGCCCTCTTCAAGTGAAATCTTGATGAGTGGATGGGTAATAGAAAGTTCACCCCGAGGATCACTCCAGTGGCTCTACTTGATAGAGGCACTGGGAACTAACGACAGGTGGCACAATCCCAGGGCACTTCTATGGGTTAGGCTTGCCAAGGCGCTAGGGCCATTAGTCTAGTACACACCTATGAACCTATGTGACTGAATTCATTTTGCATTCCAGTACTATTACAGTGGTATATGTGAATGCAGTGACAGTAGAACACACATGCATGGAATACAGCCATAATGCATTTATTAAAACAGATTCTGTAGGGATTAACAATGCTGCTTAACACTTTATTGGTATTGCTGATAAATGTCTGTGAAGTCCACAAAATATCTGCCCATAGATTGGGCTACCTCAGCCATATACCTTTATTACTTGAAGTAGGACAAGCAGAGAACATTATATGACCAATATTAGCCTGGAGACTGATTGTAAACTTTTTGCCTAGTTTCTAGGCTTTATTAAATAATGGAGAGCTGACTTAGTGTGCAGGTTGTTTTGTGTTTTCTGCAGACAGCCTTGGTCCGTACTATGAGTTAAACAATACAGTTTGCAGGCCATTACGTTTGCATTCTGCAGCTATTACAGTGTTACATTTGACTGTAGCAACCTTACCATAGACAAGTAATGCATACAGCTCTACTGCAATGGTTATGACAACACAATCCTGCTGTACACCATTCTGCTTACTGTCATTGGTATTGTTTATTGTTTGTTGTTATTGTCTCTTTATTGCACTATGGCTCTACTTGCCCATTTATTGCACTACAGTTTTTATGCCCCCGGATTCACAAAACCTCCGTGTAAGACAAAAAATGTCTTACTCGGAAACTGCAGTTGAACGGACAGATGTCAGCGTGCCATGCATATTCATGAGGGCACGCTGACAGCAGTCCAAGTCTAACATGGACAGTGCAGGGAGGCAGAGGGTGTGTCCAATTGCCGAGCAGTCCTAGGTACATGCCCATGCAAGTACGTGAAATTTGAAAAGTGTAAAAGTCCGCCCTCATGTTAACACACCCAACACAAAACCCCCTCACAATGTAAATCCCCAGTAGAGTTATAAACTGTAAAATAGAAGTTGAGTACCAATTCCCAATATAACTGCCTGTATTTGCAAGTGATTGCACTGGTGTGCACATAGCTTAGCTAGAGTCAGCAATGCCTACATTGTAGAGCATAATAGCAAATGTTTATGCAAATCAATCCAAATAGCAATAGCGTAGTGGTAGAGCCGTCACACAAAGAGGAGGCATTCATGGTTCGACACCTACCACACCCCTCAATTTTATGTTTTAAAGTAGCACATGAAATAATACCTGACATATAAATGAGCAATATATTACTAAAACGCATTGAAATGGCCTATGTATCAGTGAACAAAATGTAAATATAGAAATGTAAGAAGAAACATCACATATAAATGCCCGTAGCGAAGCAGCGCTTTACCCAGCGCAATATATTTGCCCACAGCTAAGCAGCGCTTTACCCAGCACAATATAGTTGCCCAGAGTTAAGCAGCACTATACCCAGTGCAATATAGTTGCCCAGAGTTAAGCAGCGCTATACCTAGCACAATAAGTTTGCACGGAGCTGTGCACCGCGCTAACCAACGCACCATAGGGCAACGTGGAGCAACATCGGGCAACGTGGAGCAACATGGAGCAACATAGAGCAAAGCTGCCTAAACACAGCCACACCCCCTAGCCTGCCTGGACAGTATAAAATAAAAAGAAATGACAAGGGTCGAACCCAGGACACTGTGCACCATAATCAAAGTACTGAACCACTAAGCCATGACAGATTAGGATAAACATCCACTGTTAATATACATATACTTATAAATGGTATAGTAACCATTGCTAAGCAGATCTGCAGTCAGACGAAAAAGTTCAAAAGCGGCCAATCACAAAAAAGTGCTGGAAATGCGACATGTTTAAGCCCCATAGGCGAGAATACTCACCATATCTGATTGTAGCTCGCATCTGCAGTTAGAATGTCTGGTGTTGGAGAGGATAGTCGCTTCCGAGCGCAACGCTGGGGCATCGAGGAGTCAAAATACATGGTTTGGCTCCTCGTCCACCATCATGAGTCTCGACTCCTGCAGGGCCAGTTCCAAGGAATGGAGTACAAGGCAGAGGCTTGGAACCGGTTGGCTCATGACCTCACCAGTGCCACAGGTGTCCCAAGGACTGGTAAATAGGTCCGTCACCACCATGCAGACCTGAGGAGACGGAAGCAGGACCTACTGAACCAGTGGATCCAGGAGGCCCGTCGGATGCATGATGCCCCAGTACTGAGTAGGTAGCCATAGAATGCAGTATGTAAGACATGCTAAGATAGTCTATTAAATGGATAGGTATGTCTCACTGTCCCTTCATTTACTCCACAGTTGCAGGTGTTAGTGCTGCTAATCAGCAAGCCTATGCAGATAGGCTGCTAAGGCTGCGCCACCAGGCAGGTTAGTAATTATACTGCATGTATTGTTATATAATAAATGTCAGTAAGCATGAAAAATGTGTTGTAGCCTAATAATACAGATATAAATTGCCCTGAATAACTTCACTGCATGTACTGTTGCATAACATAAGTCAGAGAGCCAGGAATCGAGTGTAGTAACCCATTAATAAAGGTAAAATAAGTCTGGGATAGTATCTTTGCATGTACTGTGAAAAGATTATGTGAGTGAGCCTGAAAATGGGTGTTGTAACCCATCAATAAAGGTATAATATGTCCTGAGTAGGTCATCTGTATGCACTGTAAGTACAAATAAAGGAGAGAGCCTGTAGAAAAGACTGTTCAATGTAATTAATAAAGGTATAAAACGTGGAGTGTGTCTGTGTCACTCACTTTGAAATGTTGTTGCACCCTTGCATGAAATGAATTGAACTGTTGTAATAAGTGCTGTCAACACACAGTTGTGCAGTCCCATATAAAGTGTGTGAAGGAAGTGCTAGTAGCTGTGAAGCATATAACATTTATTCCCTGAATAAATCCTCTGCATGTACTGCCATATAACATAAGTCATACAGCCAGGAATAGAGTGTAGTAACCCATCAATAAAGGTGAGATAATAAATGTCAGAAAGCATGTAAAATGTGTTGTAGCCTAATAATACAGATATAACACGCCCTGAATAACTCCTCTGCCTGTACTGTTACACAACATAAGTCAGAGAGCCAGGAATAGAGTGTAGTAACCCATACATAAAGATAAAATAAGTCTGGAATAGTATCTCTGCATGTATTGTCAAAATAATGAGTGAGTGAGCCTGAAAAAGGGTGTTGTAACCTATCAATACAGGTATAATATGTCCCGAATAGGTCTCCCATATGCACTGTAATGACAAATAAAGGAGAGAGCCTGTAGAAATGAGTGTGCAATGTAATTAATAAAGGTATAATACTTGCAGTATGTCTGTGTCACCCACATTGAAATGTTGTTGTACCCTTGCATCAAATAAATAGTACTGTAGTTATAAATGCTGTCAACCCATGGTTGTGCAGTCCCATATGAAGTGGATGAAGGACGTGCGAGTAGCTGTGAAGCATATAACAGTCCCCAACAGTAGCTAAATGGCTGGAATGCATAGGTAATTCTGGCACATGAGTAGCATGTCAAGATGTTATCTAGAAAAGTGAGTGTGCTACATGAAATGTAGGGTACAGTAGAAATGTAACTGAAAATGTTATGTGAACACATCCAGATATGTAGATATTGAAATATAAATAAACTACATAAGTATGTAGCAGTAACATCTGCAACCTGGACAGTTAGTATGTCAGATTTAGGTCAGGTCTATAATGAACTGTCCAAAACCATTACACAGTCTAATGCAAGTTGCCTAGTGTAATAATACATGTAGGGGATATACACCTGCAGTCAATAGTAATGTAGTGAAGAGTAAAAGTACTTATAAGATGTTAATGGAGGTTTCTTTTTACACCCCAATCTATGTGCATAAACAATGCAATTCCACACCTCAATGGGTATGTGTAACCTGAAAACATTTGTTGGGACATATGTCCTATTGTTCTATAAATAATTGCATTTACTGTGATGCATGTGCCCTGTTCAAACACCATAATCTTGGTGGCATGTTGCCACCAATCATCCCTGCATGTCATTGTAAAGTCCACTGTCGTTCAATATATGCATGTGTTATTCTTGCTGTTCAACTGTTGGAACCCTGGTGTGTTGGGTTAATGGGAATATTATTGCTTGCTGTTACAACTAATCTGGAATGCTGTTGTCTATGTTGTAAATTAACACACCTAAAAACACAGAACATATGGGAAGGCTGGTCCCAGCGGACCCACCTCTCCCTCCTCAGCTGGTGATTGCACCTAGCACCAGCAGGTCTGGTGCCCAGCCCGGGCCACCCTCCTCTGTTGGTCCTGTGCCACCTTCGGGTGGAAGCACTTCAGGGGATGGGGGTCATCCCCCCCTGCAAGTGTGGGTGGAGAAGGGCCACCTGTCACCCACCGGAGGGTCTGGGTTGTGGTGCGTAGGGAAATCCAGCATTTAGTCACTGATCCTCTACGCCAGCTCAAGGCGAGAGTGGCACGTATCTCGGGTAAGCCTGCCCCTCCTACGCAGCCCTCATCACAGCCACCCTCGGGGCTGTGAAGGTGTAGTGGAGACTGCCCATGGGTGGGGATCTCAGTCCCACTGTTATCATCTATGGGCTCATGGGCTTGCGATTTCCAAACATCCGTCCCCATCAATTGTGTTCACCTACCCTATGTGTCATACTCCACCCCTGTATGCATCTTGTTTGTCTTGTCTGTTTACCTACCCAACCTACCTCCCCAAATATACCTACTTCCCTACCTCACATTCCACTCCCACCTGAAAAAAATAAATAAGTAAAAAAAGGGCAATCTGTACCCGCAAAAAAATTACGCCCCATACATAGATGCCCATTTCGCACACCTGTCCACTGGACATGTAACCAGATAATTACAATTGGCAGTACAACATACTTTGTTGTCCTCACCCCTCTCTCGGGGGTGGAAGGTTCCAAATATCACTCCAAATTAGTATCATATGCACAGCTGTTGCTGGTAAAGAAATGGGCAGCTATGGACCTTCCCTACACCAATCCTGCACATCCCGAGCTTGTTTCCCTACTGTTCTTCCCTCTTTGTGTCCCCTTTTTCACCACTTTCCTATCTCCCCATTTTCTTTTCTTTCAAAGAAATTAGCAAGGAGGTTAGCGGGAGTAAGCACTTTTAAGCAGAAATAAGCAGGTTTGAGCGAGTGTGCGCATGTGTGCACTTAGCTAAGCTCAGCTAAGCATCATGCAAACTCACGCAAACCCACTTACAATTGCTTAAAAGTGCCTTAATCACTCTGTATGTCAGGGCCCTTGTTCTGCTCAGCAGTAAAATAAAACACCTCTGTCAGTCTCGAATCCCAAACCTTGGACACACTAGACTGCATGAAGTACCACTAAGCCATAGCAAATATACAATAACCTGCTGCTGAAATAAATATGTCATGCATTACAATGAGTGAATGTAAAGGAAAAATAGGAAGGCCATAAAACAAAGCTTGTTCTGTGGATCCATACCAGCTGTTGTTGTGAAACTGCATTACATGAGTGCGATGTGTACAGTAAGATGTTGCTGAAAAATATATATCATGTACCAGAATGTGTGAATATAAAGTAAAGGTAGGAATGCCATAACACAAAACCTGTCCTGTGGAACTATTCCAGCAGTTGTTGTGGAATTGCATTACATGACTGTGATAACAGAACCAGACATTCTAGCAGTAAATACTGTTACAGCAGCACTACACAACCCCCACACAGTTGAGTTTGTGAATAAATGATCACAGTATACCAGTTCACAAACTGTTCATGTGCCAAAAGAATACATCCCACTAACTACTTATGTATGGCAGTAAATTGTAGCAGTAGTGAAGAAACTACATACCCCCATGTATCTTGTGTTAGCAAATGTAGGGGTGAGTACAATTTTACACTGACAACTGTGTAGTGGAAGTGGCAACACCCAGGTCAGAGTACAACATACATATCACTAGCTACACCCCTAGCATCAGATATAAGAACCATACCAACCTTCTGACTTACACATCGGTCTCCACAGCAAAGAAGCATGGGCCCCACTCTGGAAAGCTGAAAGGGCTATGCCTACCTGACATAGCAATTTATAGCATTGGGTTGCTATGACAGTGAATACTGCAATTACCACACAGCAGGCTGCATGCAATCACCAAATGGCAGACACCAATTGGTGCAGAGGCCATCACATGCACATGTGCAGATACCTATATAAGCAGGCTGTACTTGCTGGCCACACATGCAATCATCACATTGCAGCTGCAGAGTGAGAGAGAGAGAGACAGAGACAAAGACATAGAGAGGGACACCCCCCCCCACCCACACCAGTGGAAAAATAAATATCTAAAACAATATAAAAAAAAAATAAAACAAAACCATCAACCAAAGCTGAAGACACAGCAACGTGGGAACTACAAACACATACAAAGGAAAGGTATGTAACAGATATGTATTTACTGGCATGTAGTAGATGTTTTTGAAGAGTACACTACATAGTTTGAAACATCAATATGTGGCAGCAGTATGTATCTATGCACAGATGCCTTGCAATTTTACTGCCATGGACATTATAGTGTGTAGCTGTGTGCAGTGGGACACAAGTGTGACATATGTAGCTCAGCATTAAATGTCAAACATCTGAACCATGTCATCTGTGTCCTGTACAGTAGTGTGTACAATGTCTGTTTGGGGGTGTAGCGCATACATCACTAAAACCATGGATGTGACAGAGTAACAAATGCATGATAGCCATATCAACATGTAGGTTAGTATTAGCAACAGCTGTACCAGGCTAGTATGGCAAAGAAGTAGTGTCAGTTGCATATACACCCTCTAATATTACTGTGTGCTCACATGTGACACCTGTTCATGTTGCAGCAGGGCTCAGCAGTTCAGCTGTGAGGTCCATGGACACAGAACAGTGTGGACCTTATGTGTGTATGGCACACACATATGGAGAGATCTGTCTGTGTCACAGACAGTAGCATCTGTACATGTGCATAGAGCAAGGGACATACTGCAACTGTATGTGAAGGGTGGACATACAAATGTTGTTGAAGGCTGTTCTGTGCATACTCCACTGTAGGTTGTAGTGTGTGGCAAACAAGTCAGCATACAGTACTGATATATGAACTGTTGTTAAATGTAGTGGGTATGAGATGTCAGGCCTGCAGTGTTGCAGCCAGTGAGGCCTGCTAAAGCTACGTGTGCTAAGTACACCTCAAATGCATTCCGCACAACACTGTGGAATATGAATACATAACAGCATACTTCGCAGCCTTCGTATAATTGACATTCCCACCATGAGAGGTGGACCGTGTATGTGTCTATATGGATATCACTAAGTACACCAATGTTTGTTTGTGTATACGTGTGTAGACATATGTAACAGAAACACATATATATGTATATATGTGTGTATATATATATATATATATATATATATATATATATATATATATATATATATATATATATATATATATATATATATATATATATATATATATATATATATATATATATATATAGAGAGAGAGAGAGTGAGAGAGGAACAGGGTCATAATTACTGTGACATATGGCTGTTGACAAAGCCGTGGACCCCACTTCAATGTAGACACTGCTGTGGCAACCCTGCTGGAAAAAGCTCCACACACATGAACCAGCACATAGGTGGTAGTCTACCTAATACCGAAAGTGTGATAAGAGACCATGGGACACAGGTGGACTGTAGTCTCCCCTGCGATAATCACAGTGACACACTAGTCATGTAATCTGTCTACCTGCCACACCTCATCACAAAAGGTGTGTCATCCAGGGAAATATAGGTCAGTGTTCCCTTCAACCCATCACACATAAAGCCCATTACAGGGTATACTGCCCCATGTGGCATGTACCTCACAAGACATCCAGACCTACAGGAAGCGACAAAGATATACCTCACAAAGAGTAATACCAGCCCCAAACAGATGCATTACGCAGACGATCCCACAAACCCACAAGTACACTGTGTCGCATACCACCTACCCAGAGGTGATGATTGCCTGACATACTAAGCTATGTAAAAACCAGAGCTGTTGGACATGCTGCACATAATCAGATCATAATCCCTATGTGCTACAAGCTCTAGGAACGCAAACCTTCTGACCACAATAAACAGCACATGCTGGAGGGATAGGTTCCCATCACAGAGACATCCCATACCCTGGAACAAACCAACTGTCCATAGCAAACAAAGTTCCCAATCAGCAGTCGTCTTAATTGATCATGAAGATTGTATGGGAGATAATGAATACAGCCAGGCATTCACCCCTGTGACACCGCTTGACAGGGCCACATGACATGCAATGACTTGTGTGTCACAGGCCAGGGTAGCGTATGGCTTGGCTTCCATAGGCCCTAGGGCCAATAGCCTCATACCTACCTATGAGGTGATACACACCCACATGTACCTGTAACCAGAAGTGCTATGTGAGCTTGACTGAGTGCGATGGTGCATGTGTTGTTGAATGTGTCAGAGTTAGGTTTATGTGTGCTAGCGTAGTGTGAAACTGTATTTGACATGGTAGTATGTGTCCTAGCTGTGATCCCAGCAAAAGCTGTGTATACAATTGCTAGATCGACAAAGCTGTATGCCATATGTCCTGACATAGTCTTTTGTTGTTGACTATGGCGCCCATTGTAGGTCAAAGCAGTACATGCATGCTTAATGAGTGCTACTGCTGGTGAATCCAACCCCTGTATGAACTGCAATAGTACCTGTGGCTGTATGCCTAAACAGCACAGTATGGTCTACGTCCACACTGATTGGTACCACTGTTCCATGTGTCCTCTGTAGTCCTCAGAGATTGCATACCTCAGGCAAAGAGTCTCGTAACTACTGCCACACAGCACTGTAAGGTACACAAGTAAGGGTCACCTGTGTCGCCATGAATGTGTCCGGTGTGTATGTCTGATGTGTGTGTGTGTGTATGCCTGTACCATGGCCTTGGTCATATGTGTGTTACAGGATATAGGTGTGTATCCGGAAACATGTATAGGGTAGTACAGCAGTATGCCACCTACATTCATCAATGAGCACATGTGTTAGGCAGGGTTCTGCCACCAATAACTAGTGTGGTACACTAGTGAGACTGTCACTGGACTTCACAATCATTGCAATGGATAACACTTATCATGATGCAGTAGCATGATATATACCTCCTGTGTTGGGGTCGTACATTGTGCTGCATACAGTGTGCCATGTACTGTAGCGTAGTATTACATACTGTTGTAAGATTGATGCTGTGCAAAATGTAGTTAGATATATATATAGTGTGCTAGGCACTGTCATCCGGTTGTGTGTTGAGTACTGTCATGCGTTGTTGAAAGTGTGTATCTTCTGACAGCCAATAGGTTGCTAAACATGGTGGTTAGTTGATAACTGTACATTAGTAAAATATGTGTGCCTCATGACTTGCTCACACATTTTGTTTCATTGTCTTCCAGGGCTATGTCCCACCATAGAAATCCTGCCTACAGCATGGCAGAGGAGGAGGTAATAACTGCAAGCCTGGTGCAGCAGTATTCCCTGCTGTTCTCCAGAACCAGCCAGGACCAGCAGGAGCGGACTGCGCTGTGGCAGGAGCTTGTCCGTCAGGTAAATGACATATGCATGCATAACTGGACATATGGGCAGGTATGTCATCACTGCAGTGATTTAATTAGACATGTCCAGCAGCATGCATCTGATATCCACAGACAGCAGCTTGCCACAGGTGGGGGTGGGTAGCCATCCATCCCCCCCTCACCAGAGTGGAGGAGCTGCTCCTGAGCCAGGTGGCTCCTGGCCAACAACAATTGCAACAACAAATGTGTCATCATGGAGGCCGGAGTCACTCAGCAGGCGGACATGGAGCATGCAGGTAACATGACATAGCTGTAGAGTACTGTTACCACAATTGTTACAGCATGCTTATGTGAGATGTGTACTGTGTAATTTTTACGACGTGGTGCCTAGTGTTGTGCAATGTTGATAAATAGGAATACAATCTGTAGGCCTGTGACTGTCAACCATTGTAGTACTGTATGACTGTGAACACACAGTAGCAATCACACGGTTGTTAGCACTGACAATGTGTCTCATATCGTTGTAGGCCCCTCTGGTGTGACAGCAAGGCAGACGACCCATGCTGGTGAGTGTGTTCTACCTTTAATACTGCTAATTAAATGTGCATGTCATAGGTGAGGTGTAGGCCATGTACACGTAACACACATATGCATAATGCATGCTGTGGATGTTTGCTGTGAGACTATGCATGTCCCAGTAATGTGGGTAGCTGCCTAAAGCACATACAATACAGGGAGCAGTCCACAGAAGTGTGTCAACACTGATGTGGCCATTGGATAGGCAGAGTTGATACACACACACACACACAACATACACAACACTGTCATACGCAGTACACTTTAAGATGCCACACATGGCGTATTCAGACGTCCACTGTAAGGTCACACTACAGTATGCCACACTTCATCCACATGGCACACGTAACAAACCTGAGGGGCAGATGCCTCACATGTGGCTGTGTGAAACTCTTCGACACAGTACGCATTCATGGTACACAATGCTCCCTATTGTGCACCCTACAAATCCATGTAACAACTGGCTGTGAAATGGTGAATGTAGCCACGGTACTGCATGTCTGGTACAGCAAGGTATGTGCTGGTCTGGAACACATTAGTAGCCTTGAGTGACCACGTGATGCTGCATGATGATGGCCCATGGTAGTACACCCCATCCAGTCACAGTGACCACAGTACTACACATAGCATGACCTGCTATGCACCTCAGTGTTGTGTGTGTGCAAACATAGGCAACAGTACACGGTATGCATAGCAGTCACCATTTGTACCATGTGACACATATATATCTTGTCATGCTATTGAGTGTATAGGTCACATGACACACACTGTGTCCGTGTGATGTGTAATGTTGCAGTTGTGTTGTACCATGCCATGTCGGGTACTGGCATGTCCACATACTGTTCTACACGCACTGTAACCACTGTACAATGGGCTTGTTGAACAACGGTATGCCATCAGGTAGACATGCACTACCCATTCCATGTGTATACATTGCATGCATGTGTTAATCCTGTGTCCACAATTATCTGCTGAACACACAGACGCTCCCATCAGACATGGCTATCCATGTGACACACAGATACATATCCAGCCATGGTATGTAAACCTGTGTGAGATGATGCACTGAACATTGCAGAGCTTATAACACTTGCACAGCACTGTCGTGTCCATGTACACAGTGCATTCCAGGGTGAGTCCAAACAATTAACAACAACATACATGCATCAAACACAGGCATAGTGTTATTGGCAAGGGCATTCTACACATGCACTGCATGCTGTTGGGAAACACACGTCCTGCATGCTGACACATGTGATATTACTGCTTGCCTTGTGATGCTGTACCCCACCATCACACGCTACTGAGTATGTTCTGGACTGCTTGCGTGTGTGTGAGTGTGTGTGTGTGTGTGTGTGTGTGTCTGTGTGTGTCTGTGTGTGTGTGTGTGTGTGTGTGTGTGTGTGTGTGTGTGTGTGTGTTGTGGGCATGTGTGCCTGTGTGCATGTGTTCATGCATGTGTGCATGTGTACATGTGTTCATGTGTTCATGTGTGCATGTGTACATGTGTTCATGTGTGCATGTGCTTATGTGTGCATGTGTGCATGTGTGCATGTGTTCATGTGCTCATGTGTGCATGTGTGCATGTGTTCATGTGTGCAAGTGTACATGTGTGCATTTGTTCATGTGTGCACGTGTTGCAACATCCTGTACAGATGGTAAAATGTGTTTCCCGTCTCCCTCTCACAGGTCCTGAGGTAATGTTGGATGAGTGCAGCAGGGAACCTGACGTCACTGCCACAACTAGTGGACATGATGATACATGTGTTGTGGCACAGGCAGGTTTGACAGGGTGCATTGCTGATCCACCAATCAACAGTACACAGCTTACCACCCCGTCTATGCGCACATACATACTGCCGATACATCCCTCGACACCAATGGCCTTAGGTGAGGAACAGCATACAGTAGGCATTGACCAGGATAGTGTGGTATCAATGGCACATGCAACCCCACACAGCAGCCATGCCCAGACACTTGGAACGGTAGCACATAGGCATATGTCCAGGGGTTCTTGTGGGAGCACTGCTGGTCATAATGCCCCTAGCAGACGTGCCGCCACAGGTATCACAACCTCAGGTATGTTCAGCACTGTAATGCAGGCACAGGCACGTATGGAACGGTATACCAGGCAGAGACTTAGGGTGCAGAGGGCCCATAATACCGCTATCAATGACAGTATCCGTGACCTTGCCGGTGCCATACGTAATTACACTGAGGTCATTGATAGACGTTGGGGGGAGACACTAGATGCCCTCTGCAATGTGATGCCCATGCACCAGGACAGTGCAGGACAGCTGAGACATCAACGTGGATGCATGCCATCAACTTCATCGGCTGGCAGTCGTCACAGACAGCACACAAGTCCCAGCCACTCCCGTAGTGGCAGTACCAGCCCCAGCACTGTTGGGGCTGGCCTGTCGATAGACCATCCTAGACGACCACGTGCACATGGCTCTGGCCATTCCCAGCAGGGACATGGGTCTAGTCAACATCCTTCTGACGATAGTACCCAGTCTGTTGTAGTACCCGATACTGTCCGTGTCACCCCTGCCAGGCACAGGTACCATGTCCATGGCCGGAGACAGTGATCTATACAGCCTGGCAGGTACAGTATGTGGCTGTCCCACAACCTCCCATATTAGGCAGCCACAAGGGGGAACTGTGTGCATGCAGACACACACACATAATCCAAACACCTAGGGCTAACACATACACACACATCACATCAACACTGACCCATACTATGCTGTTGTCCCTCACACACACACACACACACACACACACACATGTTGATTGGATGGGTCAATGTCGGGCTCTGGCAAACCAATAACACACCCTGTGCATATGATGAAACTGTGCCACCTCCTGTCATCTGTGATTGTGATGCAGGAACAGGCTAACATGGTGCTGATGCACAGGGTGACCTAATAGCAGTGTAGCAATGTTAGCATGTTGCCAACAGTAAAGTGTAATGCTATCCTTGTAGGTATATCTGAGCAGGCATGATGCATTAAAGCTGAGAATATCACTGTAGTATTGTTTACACCAGGGTTAATTCCAAACATGGATTGTCCGCCCATGTGCCACTTGGCTGATGTGTGTGGTACTGGCAACATGTGCTGGTGAGTGGACGGTACGTATGTGATGTATGCAGTACAGATTTGCAGGTGTACATTTGTGAACATGGTGGAGGTGCACTGTCTGCATGTATGTGCATGGGAAAGGTGACATGCCCTGTATTACACAGTGTTAACACTTCATATGTTCTATTGGTGGCCAGTACACACGTGTGTATGACATGGTTTGACACTATGCTGTGGGTGGTAGCGTTAATATCGGTCATTTGTTTGCAGTCTGGTAGTGTACATGTTCTCAACAGCCTGATCTTAACCAATTGTTAGATGATGTTTTGACAACTGACACACAGCTGTAGGGTACACAGTACCATATGAATCCTTCTGGTACTATACTATACCAGTTACCAGTGGTATTGACAGCCACATATTCCCATGACCACTCCTGTAGGCATGTGACCATCCTAGGTACTAGCAGACACACTAGGGATATGTCCGTCCACATCTAGTAATGCATACAGTGGCCTACAATGTATTCTCTGGATTAGACACTCATCCTCCACAAGGGTAACATACAGACAGATACCTGTTGACAAACCCATACTGTGAAGCTATGAGCCAGCTATAGCATAGTCATCCACATTTAATACTCATGGTATCCTGACAGTACCACATTGGTAGTAGCCCATGACATGTAGCAGGGGTACAGATGTGTATTTACTGCCACATGTGATGTCATCTGTCCTCTGATGTTCACATTCCCAAACATATGCTGATGTCCATCAGTGTATCACATAAGCAATAAGGGGTCTGTATGCATATCCACAGAGTTGTTGTACACCTATACTGAATGCCCATTATTGACAGACTGTGTTGTGTTTGAACATATCTGTGATATGCCCCAGGCATGATCCCTCACCCACACTATTCTATACAAACTGTCATGTGTGTGTGTGTGTGGGACACAGATGACCTAGGGCACAGATCCCTGCAGTGGCTGGCCATGTCACATATATACATATGTGACCTACTGTCTGTGAAGCAGCAGCACAGACTGTCAATGGTAACAGATGTATTAGTGTAGAAACAGGATTCACACCTGTGATGTGATTGTGGTCACATGTACATCAATGTCTTTGCCACACAGTTAAAAATTGAGGTCACATGTACTTTTGTGTATTTGCCACACAGATACCTGACGTGTGCATTGCACATACTGTTGTTTTACTGATATGTCATACATTATTAAAAGCAAAATCCACAACAGTCTGATCAACGGTTTCACACACACACACAAACACACACACACACACACACACACACACACACACACACACACACACACTTAGGAATTGCAGGATTCAAACCCCTACCTAACTATGTTATGATAATTGAGAGATACGCATTAACATGACGCGCTATATGCTTTAGTAGGAGTTTACATCTCCACTGCTGTATTTGTGGGATACTGACATCATCAGATTTGACAAAGGGGAATCCACCTCTTTGATTGTGTTTTGCTAGGCTCCAAAAAGGCCACTCCTCTCAAAGGAATCACACACATACATACACATACACCCCCACACACACATACACTCAGCATTTGCAGGATTCAAACCCCTACCTAACTATGTTATGCTACTAGAGAGATACGCATTAACACAATGCGCTATATGCTTTAGTTGGAGTTTATATTTTCACTGCTGTATTTGTGGGATACTGACATCATCAGATTTGACAAAGGGGAATCTATCTCTTTGAATGTGTTTTGCTAGGCTCCAAAAAGGACACTCCTCTCAAAGGAATCACACACATACACATACACCCCCACAGACCCATCCACTCAGCATTTGCAGGATTTAAAGCCCTACCTAACTATGTTATGATACTAGAGAGATACGCATTTACACATCACACTATATGCTTAACTGGGTGGCTTCAAGTCTCCTGCTATATTTGTAGGTTACTGACATCATCAGACTGGACATAGTAATGTGTGTGCACTTTGTTTAATGCAATCCCAGGAATGAACCACGTGGGTCAGCAGATGTTATCAGCTAGTAGAGGACTCCACTATTCATGGCTTGTGTGCTCTATCCGTGGACAAATTGCCATTCCTTCATATGACATTACATATTTATGCACAAATTGTTGACATTGTGGATATGACATGTGTCTGGTATGTTGAGTAAGGGCTATTCAGAGTCTATGTGGGACGTGTGTTGCTCCTTACAGTGATATATGTCCTGGGTGGGTGCCTTGCAAACAGCCTAGCAGGTTTGTGACCCATGTTCTGCCCATGAAAATACCATGGTTGGTAGGGTTGTATGTTTGTCTGCATGCAATAGCTCTGTTTATGACTTCAATCATGATGGACTACATGGCATTGAAGTTCAGACATCATAGGCTTATAGGACATTAGTTCCCATGGTCTGGTGTGCACCAACACTTGTGGGGTGTGCCATATGTTGCTGTGACACATTCAACAGTTTCAGATCCGGTAGTGTGGGTTGGGCTCGACAGACTGTTCGGGTGCAGGGTATGTTTGTTCTGTAGTTCACTTATGTCACATATAGAGGAAGTATGTAATCCAACTGATGCCATGATAATGGCTTTGGGTGGTGCTGTATACCCATTCCACATGTGGTATCTCCTGGTATGATGATAGGGCCTTTTGTCAGTGGGAGGTGGGTATGTATGTATGGGTCCATCTGACAGGTTGTCAGCATTGTCAGTCAGGTACAGTTGTCCCTGACTCAGGGCATATATAGGTGTACATTGCTATATATGACATATCTGAAGGCAGTGTCATGGTTCTGTCTGGACTCTTTCGCAGATGATCTTCCAAAAACACTGACAAGCATGAGCACTACACCCCTGTTGTGCTCTTTTACACACTTATCACCCTACTGATCCTATGTGATCGGGCAACAGAGTATGTCATCATAATATCCTGTCATGTCCAAAGGTCGGTGTCATGTGTACTCTCCAGTCCAGCGTGTGATGATTGGACTTTTGACGCAATGTTACAACTGCCTCATGTACACAGACAACCCTCTCCTCCTCCCAACAAACTCAGATATATGAGAGGGATGCAACTATATAGACGAACAGGGGGCTGAGCTGTCTTGACCTATGACTGGCACGGTCTATCAGGTGGTGAAGGTAACCACATACACCACAACTCCAGTCTCACATAGACCTATAGAGACAGCACAGACAATACATTACCACACATCGGAGGCTCTACATAAACATGGCCTAAGCAGCGGTGACCTCTAAAGCAGTCACACAACCAACCGCTAACCCACAACATTACCCACATATCACATAGTTCACAAAGTCAGTGTGCCACACAATCACTGCCCTTAGGGCTAAGGAACACTCCTAATACATGTCTCATAGGTGACTCTTATTGCCAGACACACTGACGTCCCACTCACCAGGCTGTACAAGGTGAAGGTCACTTTGAACTGTTTGTCTGGTGCCAAGATCCACCACATGGCACATGCACTCAGGTCACTCCACAGCAAGTACATATATGGCTCCATCATTGTCCATGCTGGTGTGAATAACCTCAGACGTTCCTCCCTGGACTACATGACATGTGACATAGATGGGCTCTCTGATCATGTCGCCCAGGACAGTATGACCCTGACCTTGTGTAGCATCATACCCTCACCAGGACTGATGTCACAGTATACAGACAAACTGATCACTTATAACAGTTGGCTGACATATTGGTGTCATTCAAAGGGGATCCAGTGTCTGTCATCCTGGGATGACATGCTCGACATGCTGTGTAGCTTTGCTATGGGCAGCTTGCACTTGTCACACCTAGAATTTTGAATACTGGCTGAGGCTCTTGCCACCCCCATAGTGGCTTTTTTAAGCAAGGCTCATGACACACCCCACCTCCATATACGTTACAAGGTTATAGACAGTAAGGGTTATGCTGCTCAACACCTGCTGTCTAACACTCAAATGCACACACTCAGGACTCTCCTCAGTATGGGGGATGTCGATATCTGTGCATGACAGACACCTGGTTCAGGCTCATGACAGAACAACAGCACTACCAGGTTGTACTTCATACCATGCTTTTCTGACACATGACTCAGACCGGCCAGCATTACTGGGGGTGTATACATATACATCATAGATACACACACCTCCGGGTTATTAGCTCTGCACGAAGCATCAGAGGCCGTTCATGTGCATCTGACTGTGGGCAAACCTGCCTTTCAGTTTGTAGCCTGCTACAGTCCACCCTCCCTAACCCGGGTACCACACTCAGTATTCCTGGGAACACTGGGGGATATGTAAGTCTCCCCAACAAACATTGTACTGGATGACTGCAACTACCCAAATATTGACTGGGAATACTACACAGGCACCAACACCCTCACACAACTGTTGCTAGCATATATAGACTCAAATGCTATGGCACACCTGGTCACCACACCCACAAGTGGAGAGAACATATTGGACCTGCTCATCACCGGCATGGGGACTCTATGTTCCACACCAGCGGTATGCCCCTCATTGGTGAGGTCAGACCACACATTTATCTCACTGGACATCCATATCCCATCCCAACACCCATAGTAGGTTTTCCCTGTGTGGAACGTCTTAGAGCAGATGTCACACTTCTACAATCCAAGGTGGTATCCTGCAAAGACTCTGGGACTGTGGTAACTACGGCTCAGACCGCTGATTCCTTTACGTACGCATTCTCTGGACACCTACTGGAATGCATGGATCATGCTATCGCAATTTACAACATGTCTCACTCCTCCAAAGGCAGGGGACCTGTCCGGTGGACCCCAGACATTCATAGGCCATACAAGGTAAGGGGGAGGCTACTACATGATAGAGCACATTACCAACATGGGAAGACATCTCTGATCAGTACTGGCAGAAAGCTATGATCACTCATGTATTCATGGAAGGGCCGCTGCTAACAGAGATCTGCACCAGACATTGAGGACAATCACAAGGCCTTCTTTGGTTATGTGGGGAACCTGGGTGGGAACTCAAAGATATGCTGTGAGTTACTGCATATTGACAATACATACACTGACCCACAGACATTGCTAACATCTTGGCAAACAGGTTCGGTGCAAATGTCTCCACCCCCCTACACAGCAAATGTCCATCCCAACAGGGTGTAGCCTCCCAGACATCACAGATGTACAGGTGTGTGCTGCCCTCTCCAGAGCAGACATCACAGCATCAATGGGACCGGACAGTGTCCCGGCCTACGTGTTACACAAGCTTCATGACGAATGTAACCCTCACATTAGATCACTGTTCATTGTCAGAGTCACTACTGGATGTGTACCCATGGAATGGCGTACAGCAACAGTGTTCCCGCTCCACAGGGGTGGCAGCACAGTGGACCATGGAGAATGTAGCCCTATAAGCCTAGCTAGCCTGGTCTGCTAAGCTATGGAGCGTATCATCATGGAAGTCATACACATGGACATCGGGAACATACAGACACTGGATCCTACACATCTCGCCTTAGTTGTGGGCAGATCTTGCCTCTTGACCCTGTTCAACTTCTTTAAACAGTTAACAGGTCCATAGATGTAGAGAAGGATGTCCACACAGCCTACCTGGGCCTCGCATACACCTTCCACACATTACCCCACACGGACATTTTACATAAGCTGACCAGCTTCGATATCGACACATATGTCACAGAATGGATTGCTAACTGGTTCAGGGTTAGCACACACATGGTAAATATTGCAGGTGCCATGTCTGACTATACACCAGTTACACATGGCATCCCACAAGGCTCAGTCCTGTGACCTGTCATGTTCAGTTAATATTTCTCTGATGTACAGGCTATCACAGGAGGGATATGGCTGACCATGTTCACAGATGACTGCATACTGGGTGCCATAATCATCTCTCCAGCTGACACAAGCATCCTCAAAGAGGGTCTCACAGAGATGGATAACTGGTACCAGAGCCATGGCCTACAGCTAAATTCCATTAGTTGCATAGTCATCCCCTTTTGAAATTACAATGTGCCCACACATTACCATTTTGGTGGTAATCCATTATGTACAGTAGGAGTTGTTATGGCTTTGTGGACATGAGTACTTAGTACTCTCGCCTTTGACAATCACATTGCCAAAGTGGATAGACAGACCTTCTATATAGCCCACCTTATCCCATGAGATTTCACATCTAAATCAAGTGGGTCTTTGTGCTCTTATAGTCATCAGGCCCATGCTTGGATACAATGCCCCATTTGGGATGTACCTTACCCGACACCTGCAGCAACTGTAATGGACACAGATTACCTCACCAAGTAGATCTAAGGATTCACACAGATGGCCTGCGCACTTCGGCTGCCGTATCTTCAGCTATACTCAGTCACTTACCGCCTACTCAAATGCAATCTGTCCCTGTTGTTTAAAGACATGTCCAACCCAGATGTCATGGACATGATCCACCTCAGGATATCCACATCCCTTGGTGCTACATGTTCCAGGGATGTAAACCTCAGCACGGATGTTAATAAGACATGCGGGATGGACAGATTGCTATCCCGGAGGCTCCACTCACTGTGGAATGGAATCCCAGTCCCGCATACACAAGGCCCACCAATGACCACCTACAGGAGACATCTTAATGAGTGGATGGGTGATCATATGTTTACCTCTGGGATATCTTCTGTGTTGCTGCTAGACAGGGGCACATTAAAGTAAATGTAAATGGGCTATCTTGTATGACCTGCATTCACAGGCACAGTCTACTAATCTAACAGGGTTACAATAGCCAAGCACACTCTGGCTAGGCTTGAACATACCCTAGGGCAGATAGCCTAATATCAGCCTCTGGACCTGTGATACTGTTTGAGATTCACATTGTTTATTGATGATACTGATTGCAGGTTTTGTTTCTTCTTTGCTTTCCCACTTTCTATGAACAACCTATGTATCTGCATAACATGATTGATTTTGGCAGGGTTCCTCTATATTATATATGTGTCTGTTGTCATTTAACTGTGTGCACAAGGCATACTGGTGGATAGTGTGAGGTTCCTGGGTTAACACATGCAACTGCTGGATATGTGTGGCCCAATGCTGTACTCAGTCATGGCCTAAGTGTGTGAGCATGCCCAGTTCTGCCTTTCAGTGTTTTGTTGCCTGACATTTGTCTCATTTATTCAAGTGTGTGAGCATGCCCAGTGTGACCTTTCATTATGTTGCTGTCTGAGGTCCACTACATTTGTAGATGTGTGTGAGCATGAGCATTATTGACATTTATACTATCTGTGTGTTGAAGATCAGGTTCTATTCTTACTGCAGGGCACACCTTTGTGTCATAACTCGATGGGGATTATGCTATGCCTGCAGGGTTTCCATGAGATACTTTGCATAGACCTATCAACATTTCTTCATACAGGCTGACCACTGACATATTGTCGTGGTTTAGTGGTTCAGTACTATGACTGTAGTGCACAGTATCCTGGGTTCGAGGCCTGTCACTGCTTTATATTTTCATACTGAGCAGACCTGACTGCTTACGGGCCAGTGGGCAAATATGAGCATGTTGGCTTTTATTCGGACATGCCCAACTTGGACCACGCTTGTCCAACATTGCTCAATGTTAACCAACATTGCTGAACGTTGGGCAATATTGGTCAACATTGACCAAAGTTGTGCTAGTTAGTGTGTGCAATTTTGTTTACATATACTGATTGGTGGTAAAAGCTGTTTAGCACTGCTTTATATTGCTTAACAGATGGCAATCATGCCTCGGGTGGTGCTGCAGGGCTGCCTATGTCGGATGCACATACTACACTCCCTATACGTGTTTGAGGACAGGTAGTGTCATGTTAGGCATCCCTTTTACTCTTTGTGCATGTTGGAGAGAGGTATCATTTCCAGGGTTCCTACTGGGCCAGTTTATGTGCTATGTGTTGCCTCTTTGCCAAGGCTAGGGCATACTGGGCTCGCCTCCTTCTGCCTACTGGGGCAGGCTCAGCTTGTTCCTCCTCTGAGTCATGCTCTGCCTGTGACGGCCTTGGCAATGGTGGGGGGCTGTTTGGCCCAGGCCTATGCTGGTCCTGCTGCAGCTGTTTTCACAGGATCATATTATGTAGCATAGCACATACCATGACAATTTGGGTACATGTAGTTGGTGAGTACTGCAAGGCTCCACCAGATGTGTCCAGGTGCCGGAACTGTGACTTGAGCAGCCCAAACAAACACTCGATTGCATTTCGTGTTTGTGCGTGTGCTTCATTATGGCATTCCTGTTCAGGTGTGTGTGCGTTTCTGATGGGTGTCATCAGCCACGGCTCCAGTGCATAGCCAGCATCCTCCACTAGGTGACCTTGAGGGATGTCCCCATTGGCAAATGTCTGGTACAGCTGTGTCAGATGCCAAATATGGGAATCATGGTAGCTTCCAGGGCAGCCAGCACACACATTCAGTATTATGCCCTGGGCATCACACACAACCTGGCAGTTGATGGAGGGGAAGCCCATGTGGTTAAAGTAGACCGTACCCCACTCACCAGCTGGTGCTTTGATGCATATATGCGTGCAGTCGATTGCACCCACTACCTCAGGGTATTCCGCTATTTGCTGGAAGTGAAGCATATTGCTTGCCAGTACCTCAAGGGAATTGGGGAAGTATACATGATCACCAACATGTGCTGACATGGCATCCAGGAACTGGTGCAGTACCCTGGATGCTGATGCCTGTGATATCCTCATCATATCACCAGTTGGTCTCTGGAAGGTACCTGTTGCTAATATTCTTAGGCCAACACATACCTTGATTTCCACTGGGATGGGTTCCCCTCTGTTGGTTCTGTGTGTGAGGCATGGCCTGCACAGCTCAACAATTTGTTGCATGAGGTCTCTGTCCACTCTATAGCGCTCCACTATCTCCAGCTCATGTAGCCCCTGATAGGTTACCCTGGGCCTGTACACTCTTCTCCGTCTCCTCACTGTGGGTTGTCCAGCAGCATTTGCATTGTCACCACCCTCAGCATGTTGCATATGTCGCCTTATAACAGCAATGGCAGCCCCTAACATTTCTTTGTCTCAGTAAAGCTTTTTCAGTTTTCACTTCTATTAGCTTACTGCAGTGTTGCAGTGTCTCTGAGACAAACATAGCGGAATGTTGTTTGCAGAGTTTTAAGTGCTGGGCTGGGCTGGGCTAGTGTACTGCCTGTGTAATTGCCTGATTCTAATTGTTTTCACCTGCTAGCTCTGCTAGTACTCCCTGGTTAACTTCCTACTATTTGTTGTGCTTCCTTTTCCCTTTCTGTTTCCTCAGGGGGGCAGCGCCGTGCACACAAGCACAAACACGTGCACACTAGCTCACACACGCGCACACATGCTTACACGGACTAACACTTGCTTATTCTTGCTGAAACGCATGCACACAGGTGCAAACGCGCTTACACAATGTTAAACAACCTTACACATGCTTACTCTGGTTTAAACGCACGCACACAGGCGCACACACGCGCACACAGTCTTACTCGGTTTTACATGCTTACACACGTGTGCATACATGTTGCAAGCACTTCTACAAGGAACTTTGTTATCCACAGCATACACCTTCAATTTCTTGACTTTAGCTGGGATACCTGTTGACACACCTCTTCCAGTGATGGGCAACTGACAGCATACACATGCCACTCTGCTCCAATGAGCTTCACTTCTTTCATATATATCCCCTCGTTATGTCACCTATCTTCTACTCTGATACTCCCTTTATCCTACTCCTACACTCCACTGACTGTGCTCATTTGCTATGTAAACTTGGGATTCACTATCCTTACCCTCATTTGCATAGGATTGCCTACTAATGCTTGGTTACATGTCTTAGACTGAGCTTCCCCCCTTAGCAACCACTACTCGGTAGCCATGTTGTCTTTGGACTGCCATTCCCTTGCATTATAATTTAAGAATTGCTATAAAATCCACATTTGTGGATTTTAATTCCTGTTTTTCTGTTTTTTAGAGCACACCACATTTACCCAGCGCTGTGCTCCGCTTAAACATTGGCGATCAGCATAAAAAAATATATATTTTATTTTTATTTCGCTTCGGTGAACATTGCCAATGGCGGTATTTTTGGCCATTGGCATGCTTCCTCCACTGTATGCATCCATTTTGTGGGGCTGTCACAGCTCCATTTTGCTATTTGCAGAACCGTGCTCAGTTGCCAACTGAGTACATTTCTGCAAATAACACTACTCTTACTCGAACAGGTTTGGGTTTCCTGGATCGCAAATTTACCTTATTTGCATAGCTTTCAGCTGTAAATGAGATAATTTGCATATCCTAGCCCTGTCCATTTAAGACTCGTTTTGGGTGCTCTGTTGCATGCCCCTACCGGCTGTTCCTGGATCACTCGGCAGACATGATGGCTGCATGGAGTCTTACTCTACTCTTAGACTCCGTGCAAGCCTTCGTGAATCTGGCCCACTGTGTATACTTTATTGCAGTAAATGCTTTACTCTTTCTTGCATATTGCACTACAGTTAGCATAATAAATCCATACATTCCACACATACGGTGCAACCTGGCCAGGTGCCCGACATGGGACTTGACATTGCCAGCCCTCTCAGTTGCAGCTGTTTGGAAAGAAGCACACCATTATTCCTATCAGTTTTGCAGACATTCAGCTTGCCTATTGGTAAGACAGAGGAAAATGTACTTACATATCTGTGGTGCATTCCCAGCTCTAGCTTCTTGGAACCAGTGTCCCAGATTCTCCTCTTTTTCCTCTTCAGGACATCATAATGGTGACAACACTGCTCATGTGTGCAGGGGATACCAGTATCACTGGTGAGTTCCCTGGCCAACTGGTCGCAGGCCTCTGCCTTACACTCCGAGCTCTGAAAAACCACCTCGCAGCACCCTGGGTTCATGATTTCTTACCAAGAGTCCAACAAAGACCCTGGACTCCTAAACACCCCATCCTGCACCCTAAAATGCACACTTTCACCAGCACTGCCTGCCATATCACCAGTTGATCAGACTCCAAACACTGTTGCAGAATTCCCACCTATTGTGCATAATATAGGCTGTTTTCCTGCCCTTACACATCACTGAGCAACATTCAAAATAGTGCTGCATTGCTTAGCAGCACATAAACCAGCTACGTGCAGCTAAGTAGTGTGAAGACTCACACAACTGGGGGTTTATCTCAGCTTAGCACCCCACAAACAAAAGTAGCCTTTAGCATCTTTAAGCAGTGCTCATCCCAGCGCAACAGTATCATATTTCACAAATTTGTTTTTAAAATTAAGCATACATAATACATTAAATTATAGACATCTTATCATTGTTATGGACCCAAACCCAGGACCTACTAAACATTAGGCTGTATCTCTACCCATTTAGCTACCTCGATATTATGAAAGCTAGTATACCTTCACATATACTACTGGGCTACATGGCATGCCACACAAATAGACCAAGACAAAAATAATAAATTACACCTGTTTTTATTTTTAGATGTCTAGCAACTATCAGCTATGTTTATATGAGTGCTGCTCAGCTCTGCAGTGCTCCATGTAGCTCCGCACACACAGCAATTAAAAAAATAAAACAGAAAACATAGAAAAATATTTCAAATAACAAAAATATGTATGTATGATAATTAATACAGCCACTTTCAATTTTTAGATGACTGGCAGGTGCCACCTGTCTATAAGTGAGCACAGCTTAGCATTGCTGCCCTCTTTGCTATGCAAACATGCAAAAAAAGGGAAAAAAAGGAATTAAAATAAAATATTACACATTTCACCCAATTCACAGCATTTCAACAGTAGTGGGGAGTAGTACACAACCTCGGGTAGCCTCTACACTTTTTCCTAAACTGATTCAGTAACCTTGTTCATATGCTGTCCCTCGGCAGAGCACCATTATTAATATGCATGGTGAGCTGCCAAGGGGGAACCGTGGCCATGTACATGGATACATTCCATGTAGGCTCTATATGGAGCCTATACAAATTTTATTAAATCCTGGGGTTTAAGAATTCTGTAGTGTTATTTATATAATTAAAAAAAGTTTCAATAACTTCCATTGGACCTTTCCAGAAAATAAAAAATCATCTAAAAATCTAAGCTAAATTCTACAATACTGATAAAATCTGAACACAAAAACAAAATTTTTGTTCCAAGAAGCTAGTATTAAATTAGCAAAAACAGGGGTACTATTGACCCCCATTGCTACAACTTTGATCTGCTTGTAAGTCTCACCTTCAAAATACAAAAAAATTGTTGTCCAGTACTAAGCCCATCGTGTCAACTAATAAATTCATCCTTTTGGTACTCAAAAACATCACACTTTATAAGGGAATCATGGAGAATTTTAAGACTGACTTGCTGTGGAATACATCTAAACAAATCAACTAAGTTTATGGTCAGAAAATTAAATCTCTGTCCCATATTTCATCTTTAAGTCTCTCTAATAGATCGCAGGAATCCTTAAGCTTTTGTTTATAAATACCAAATACATGTTTCAATTCTCTACCAATAAAACCTGCAAATGGGTAAGTTTTTGAGTTTTTTGCTGAAACAATATGTCAAAATGGTGGATTACACATGTCTTTGTGAACCTTAGGTATCCCAAAAATATTAGGGGTATAAGGTTTCTTGTTTTGCAAAAAATTATATTCACAACTAGTAATCTGTTGCTGACCAAATAATCTTCAATAGCCAAATCTATCTGTCTATTGTCTATATTTATCTCATTTTTAGAAACTTGCAAATATGTCTCTCCACTGTTTAAAAAATTAAGCATAGCCCCTGAATAATCTTCGCTATTAAATAACAGTACTTCCCCACCCTTGTTGAGTTTTGTAAGATGGATTGTTTTGTCATTTACTAAATGTAACAAATCATTTTTCACAATGTTTAAACTATATTCTTTATGTAATCCTCTGAAATCCAAAAAGGTTTGCCTGATATCAATTTCACAGACCCTTTCACGTGCTTTTAAGATTGTGTTTAAAGGTGGGTTAAAAGTGTTTCCTTTTCCTTTTTTTGAATAGTGGCCCTAGAAGTGATCAGTTCATCTTATTTATTTTCAGAAAAAGAAGCTAAAATTAGTTTTCTAATGTATAATCTCAATTCAAGTAAAACATCCATATAATCAAAATAATAATGATTAAGTACATATTTAAACATCTTGTGATGATGTGAGGTATTGCCAGCTATGTCAGTAGAAGTAAGGCACTGGATGTGCATCATATGCCAGCACAGCTAGCTGGAATTTTGAAGTATATGTTATTTGTATATTAAACTGATTTGAACAGATGTTTGTGTTAAAAATGTATTTGTAAAGCTGCTTGTGTTAAAAATGTACCAACAGTGGGTTCTGACTGTATTGTAACTGAAATAAATATATATGTTAACAGAGGATACTGGAAGAGAAGAGGTTAATCTTAATCTGCCTAACTTTGAAAATAGTTTGAAATTAAATTACCTGGCTTAGGCCATAAAGATTGTATCTTGTAGTTCTCAATGCAGCCAGAGACAAAAAGTCTGTATTAGGAAGCTTTTTGCATTGACTTTGGGGTGAACTAATTGCTACTCTGGAAGGGTGGAGGTTTAAAATTGTTTTATGACTTCCAGGAGCTGCAGCTGATCTTAGCAAGGTTCTCTGTGTGCATATTATTTATATATATATATATATATATATATATATATATATATATATGCTAAATTTGGAGAGCATCTAGCCAGATGACCAGATGTATGTGATGTCATTCTGTAATCTATCATTAAAAATTATATTTTAATACTGGGTGAGACCAAACTTTCTTGGCAATCTGTTTTTGGAACTTGACAGAGAAGGACCTCTCACCTACTTCATCTTGATTTGCTCTAGTAAGTGACCAGGGAATAATAATTCTTTAGCTCAGTCAGGAAAGTATAGTGAGATTAGTTAAGTACTGTTGCTCTGTATCTGTGTTAATCTGTTCATCTCTGTTATTTTTAACATTTCCTGTGATTGAAACTCTGATGTTTAAATAGATATTTAGTATTTTCATGTTCTTTTCTCATTTATTATTAAACATATTTAAACTTTTCATTGTGACTGGTCTTTTAGAAAATATTTTAATCTCTGAAAGTACTTTATATATTTGGTGACAGCTCTGGCCACCCCTGAAAGCCTTGCTATTGGTCAAACTACCATTTGTATTAGTATTCATTTCACTCAATATAATTGGGTACACTTGAAAGAGTATTAGAGAAGCTGGCTTTGGAGTGTCTGGAGGTGGTGTAACTACCTTATAGTCTGGGCAGAAGGGGGCATGGTTAATAAATCTGTGCGAGCCTTCCCCAGCCGTGTGTGTGTGCGCGTGTGTGTGTGTGTGTGTGTGTGTGTGTGTGTGTGTGTGTGTGTGTGTGTGTGTGTGTGTGTGTGAAAATCAAATCTGAAAGAGTGTGTGTATGAGCTGCTTGGAGCAGGGACACAAGCAGTTGTTTCACAGAGAGAGTGCTGGAGGACTTGGCTTGGAAACTTGGCTGAGGACTCAACTCTATAGCTATGCCAGTGGTGAGTCTTACTGGAGATGTGGAGTGAGACAGAGAGAGAAATCCGGACCCCCGGACTTGAGTGTGTTCCCTGTGTGCTCTTAAGAGAAATTGTACTTGATGCACAGGGCTGCATTTGGAAATGCTGGGTGTATCTATTTTTGTTTCAAGTTAATGTCCCTCTCCAGTGTCAGTGGTGAGGATTCAGGTTCCTTGATTACTGGCCCAGAGTGGGGATATTACACCCCTTTTAAAACAGGGAAAAATAAACATAATTGATCTCCAAATGAGTGTAATTAAAATGTAAAAAACATTCTTAGAATATATAATTTGTCTTTGATCCTTATCTCTACTAGTGGGGTTTAAGTTTTACTCCCTCCCCTCTGATGATATCACTTGGATAATGTTCCCATGGCAGCTTCATCCCATGGGGTATATTGACACCGTTTTCCTTTTCTGCCTCAACTAGCTATCCTTTCTGAGCAACAAAGAGGGGGAAATTCTAAACGGTCATTTGTAATTACTGTCCATACCATCCTGCCTATCAGATGTCACTTTGTGGTTAACTATGTGTTCTCTTTAATTTTGTGAAGATACCCCTGGTCTGTGGTTATTAACATTCTTGTTTACCCCACCCTTATTATTATTACCTACAGGGCAAACATTTTTAATCTGATACTGCCCTAAATCTCTCATAATTTTTTTTTTAATTTTATGATTTTCAACATGAATGCATTGTTGATCAACTTTATCCATAACAGTATCAAATAAGAAATCATCCTTAATTTTATTAATTATTCTACTTCTTTCAATATTCCTTGAATCAAGTACTCATTATATTTAATTAAAGCCTTCATTAAGTTAAAGCCGTGCCTGTTAAACATATTTACAAGTTCGCTGTAAAACTCTGAACATCCAGCAATATCATTAGGAAACTTGTGACATCTCAAACCTTAAGGCACAGTCTGTAAGGTCAAACATTCAGCTAAGTAACAGTTATCTAAGTGCAGATTTTTAACTTTAAATATTTTTTCTCAAATATATCAAGCATTTTGTCCATAGCAAAAGACTGCCCCTCTTTAGCCCTATCAGGCAAGCTAAAAGCAAATATTTTCTTAACCCAGTCAGTGAAATTAAAATTGCTGTTTGGAACTGAAAAAGAGGAATTAAGTGCAAAATATGTGTTTTGCTCTGTATAGTGTGAGCCATTCTGACCATTTTGCACAAATATATCATTTTCAGTAGAAGGAAAACTGGCACAGTACCTTTCCGTGTAAAAAATCAGGTCCAGTATGTCCATCTGTATACTTTAAATTGTGCACAGCCAATCTTCCTCATCTGTCCACCCATTCACTATTATTGTGAGCCCCTGGTCGCAAATCAACAAATCCATCTTGTGCCAAAAATGTATTGACTCGGTCATTATTTCTTCCATGTTGTTGTTGTGAGCCAATTGATGATCTCACAGAGGATATCACTTCTCTAGAACAGATACCCCATCTGCATAAAACAACATTCAAGTCCAACTTGGATCTATGGATGAGAATCAAAAAAATTACCCAAGGACTGCCCTCTCCATACTACTAATGAACAAAGGCAGTCCTAAAGACTTTATCATATGCATAGGGTCCCTCAAATTATCTATGCTATGATCTTAGACATTAATGTTAGGGGTAATATGTACTTATCGACCATGGGATGGGTAAGGCCAATCTCTAACCAAATGGGATAGGTTAATTTGAGCATAAAAAGGGAAAGTGGATACGTTTAAAATGGCCCACAAGGGCAACTACCCTAGTACTTATCTATGCACCTATAGACTTATAATGTCTCACAAGAAAGTCAGGCAAATTAAATGTGGATGTCAGCCGCTTGTCACCATTTACTAACAAGAACCTTCTTATCAATTAATAAGTAAATAGAAGCCAGGTCACAAGCATTTTGAAACTGAATAAATCAAAATAATTAAATTAAGAAAGAATGAGTTAAGCAGTACAGCTAATTGTTTAATATACAAAGAAATATGAAATTGCAGAGGGAAACAGAAAATAATCATTGGTGGTAGCTCAGGTGGGTGTAAAAGATTTCACAGCACCTATCAACAAAAATAAGGTAAGTTCCTTGGTGCCCTGGCCAAATTTCTCCTAGTAGTATAAATACCAGTTAGGTGTCCTTTGAAAAGAGCTTACAGCCTGGTGGGCCTAATCAGTTAACAAAGGATAAATAAAAAAAAATATTTTTGGACAACAGATTACAGAAAGAAAGAAAAAGGGGTACTTGCATATTATCGCAACCACATTTGCAGCATGACAAACAGCTGTTTTCCAAGGCGCAATCATGCCAACAAATGTTCTGAAAAGCAATGGAACTGTATATCACTGAGAAAGTTAAAAAGAGCTAGTAAGAGTAAGAAACATTGTGCTTAATGTACAGAAGTGGCCCAACCCTGTCTGCTAATCACTGCAGGTACACCTTTTGCTTCAGTAACGTTAACTAGTTCTGCATTGCTAGTGACAGAGATGTGGGCAACACACCTCTGAACTCTCTCTTCAGCATTTTGCAGAAACTGCACAGGTTTGTGTCCTTTTTTATTTATTTATTTATTTTTTTTGCCCTGTTGGCCTTACTTCTGCTTTACAAACCACACTTTCAGCAGGGAGACATGCAAAAATTAAAAGGATCAAGGAACGGCATTGTGTGACTTATTCTGCATATACCTCTAATGTGATCACAGGGCTTGTTTTATCTCTAAAGCAGTAGGCAGTTGGTTTAACTATTTGTACTACTTCCCTCCCGACCATTTTCTTTTATTTATTTCTTCAGTGAGTCTTTCCTTGACTACATTTGTTGCCAGGATAAAACGGAACGTGCATTACACAGATTGCGACTTATACAAAGCAACGTGATATAGTAGCGGTGAAGCGCAAACTTTTCAACAGCCACATTACCCTTTTCATTTTTTTGAGTGATAACCCTGCATTAAATAACCTTCGGTGTGAAAGAAAACACACTGCTTCGCATTTCCACTGCATTAACGGTTACATTTGAAAATTGGGAAACAACCGGCATTATCGCGCAAATGTGGTTGCGATAATACGTAAGTACCGAAAAAGGTTTACGACAAGACTTTTTTCTAACTTGTTCTGAACTGTAAGAAATAATGTTCGCTCATTTGCATAGATGAATTCTCAGAACATATTACAGGCAAAGCCAATGTGAAAAGAACATAAAGTCTATATATCACAAGCACCAGAGTAGTTCTTTCTCCCAGCCTCTTCATTTTTTCATTTCTGTTCATCAGCAATCTGGTTTGCATCTTTTCATACAAACAGCAGATGTAAATGATCAGAATTTCATATTTCCGTACTAATGAATTTGTTTATCTGCTGTTGGGTACCTATCACCTTCAAGAATATTTAAATTGGTCATATAAGGCCCTTTAGCTTACTGTCTTTCTATAATTACCGATTTTATCATAGGGCTGAATAATTGCATTTTCTTGTTCACACATCTACTTGATGTCTCACATCTTTGTATAATTGCTCTATTCCCCAGCAGAAGACAGTTATTAGAACACCAAACGTTCAAAATTTCGAGTGTTCCAATATTGACCCGAAAATATCAAAGAAACAGAAAACCAAATTTTTTCCTAGGGAAAATAATTCAGTTGCCTGTTTCTGCTGCTTCGGTATTTTCAGCGCTGTGGTGGAAAGTTACAGGTCGGATTCAGGTAGGTGTGTGATTGTGTGGGTGTGAGGGTTAGGGCAGGTTAGGTGAGTTAGGGTTAGAGCACGGGTCAGGTAAGTGTGCGATTGTGAGGATGTGAGGGTTAGGGCAGGGTAGGTGAGTTAGGGTTAAAGCACGTGTGAGGTGACTGTGCGATAGTGATGGACCTTAGGGTTAGGGTTTGGGTTAAGGTAAGTGGATAGTTAGTGGTGTATGTATAGTTTAGTGTAGGGTTAGGTGTAAGAGTTTAGGTGTATGTGTGTGGATTGCTGTTTGGTGTGCTTGTGTTGTGTGTATGTGTTTTGGAACAGCAAATTTTTTCCCTAGGAAAAAAATTGCTGTTGTGTATGTTCAATGTGTTAAATTTTCAATTCATAGGGTTCGATATTAGAACACTCAAAATTTTCAACGTTCGGTGTTCTAATATTGATCCTTACTTTTTTATATATTTCACAGATAATTATTACAAGTTCACACATCTTTTTATGACCATACCTCTCAATCTGGAAACATCAAAAATCTGGACAAATTCCATGAAAAATAGGTACAAATATGTACGCTGATTAACATAAAATTTGCATACATAATTATGTTACCCCACCCACTCCAATGGAATTGTGGGATACCAACTTTCAAATGAAAAACTGAAGAACATATAACCAAATTATGGCCCCAGAGTCCCCCTGCAGCCATTCCAATGTCCCATTACCTAGCAATTTTGCCCCATTTACCATAAACACTAATGTGCAGACTGCTTTACTTCTGCAATGCTTTTTGGATTTTTTTTACATATTCCACAAACACTAATAGACATCTGCTAAACAAAGCAATACAGCCTCACAATGAAAATAGACAGCAATAAAACTGTTTTGTCTTTGAAACTCACATTCATTGAAACAGCATTGAAACCTATATCCAAAGGACATGCATCTGATTCTGACCAGTGGTGGATAAAGATTACCTTTGGGCTGTTTTCAAATCATAGGTCACTTGTTGCACACAAAACAAATATGTGTTCTTTGATACACCTTCCTGACTTTATTAAATTATATTCCTTGTATAATACAGCACACTTGTTAGAGCGCATTTTGAATTTATTGTTTGAACATTTTCCAGTAAGTTATGAAACAAAATGCATGAACCAATAATGATAAAACTGCCAAATTCAGAACACTTCCATCATAAAAAGTGTACTCAAACTTCTACAATCCACCAGTATCAGTCAATATGCACAACCTCTGCAGAAGTAAAAGTCATCTAAATACCATGTTAAAGAGATCTGTAACTAGGTTGCTGCTAGCAAACAACTTTATATTTCATTATTCCATCTACAAGTAAAGTGCCTGTTGTTCTTGAAGGATGAATTGCCTATGCTACATTAAAAAAATGATAAGCTAGTAATATTTCAATAGGGAATGGATGGCAAACTGATAACAGGTTCATAGTTAATAGGTATCTCCGCCAAAGGAGAACATTCTCAGGACTACAGCATCCACCCCCTTCAAAAGTATGACAGAGTATATATCAGCAATCCATCTATAGACTGTGGGAGTAGAACTCACAGATTTCTGCAGCAAAAGCAAGTATACTACATGTTGTGCTACTAACAATATGAGTGGAGTTGGCATAAGTAGCACTAAACTTCTCTTTCCCTAAAGAACTGCGCAGAACAAGAAATCAGGAAAAAGCCAAAGTTTATTGGGGGGACAAAGGCCCAAAACTGGGGACACAGTTTTCCATTTTAAGGAGTGCCTCGAGTGAGTGCATTTTGAGGTTTAGACTTCTAGCATTGAGTAGCATTGCCCTCAGATTTTGTTTGTTTGTACCTGTTACAGTGGTGAATTTGTCATTTGAACCTTGCCTAAAAAGGCACTATAGGGGTGGCAAGAGCCTTAGCCAGTAACCAGAATCCCAAAGGCGACAGGTGCTGATGGAAGTGATCTGAATTGGGCAGTTTTGTCATTATTGGTTCATTCATTTTGTTTCATTGCTTACTGGAAAATGTTCAAACAATAAATTTAAAATGCGGTCTAAAAAGTGTGATGATTGACAGACCATGATGCTTTGCCAGAGATGGCCTGCACTTGACACCCTTGGGATTCCGGATACTGGCTAAGGCTCTTGCCACCCCTATAGTGAATTTTTTAGGCAAGGTTCAAATGACAAATTCACCACCATAACAGGTACAAGCAAGCAAAATCTGAGGGTAATGCTACTCAATGCTAGAAGTCTAAACCTCAAAATGCACTCACTCGAGGCACTCCTTAAAATGGAGAACATCGACATCTGTGCAGTGACAGAGACCTGGTTCAAAGCACCAGAGAGCACCCCTGTATTGCCAGGCTATAATTCATACCACACTTTTTGCCACCTAACCCGGAATGAAGCACTAAAGGTGGAGACATGTCCATATTCATTAAGAATATCCACACCTCCAGGCTAGTTGCACAGCATAATGCATCCGAGATTATCTAAGTGCAACTAACTCTGGGCAAGACCACAATCCAAATTGTAGCTTGCTACAGACCCCCCACCATGCCCCAGGATTCCCACCCCTCATTTCTTGATACCCTGGAAAGTATTAGGGTACAACCCAGCACCCTAATAATGGGTGATTTCAACTACTCTGCCATTAACTGGGAAAACTACTCATGTACCAACTTTTTTGCTCAACGTTTTCTGGAATTCATAAATTCCAATGCCTTGGATCAACTTATTCACACCCCCACCAGGGGAAACAATACCCTAGACCTGGTTATTACCAACATGGGCAACTGGTGTTCCACACCAGAGGTCAATTCCTCGTTGGTCAGATCCGACCACAAGCTAATCACCGTAGACATCCACATCCCGCCCCCACCCCCAATTAGGGAAACCACCATAAAAAACTTCTCCAAAGCCAACTTCACACTTCTTAAGACAAAAGTGGCAAACTTCATGACACCTATGTAGACGGACAATAGAGGTACGACTGCTGAATCCTACACAAATGCATTTTATAAGCACTTACATGAGTGCATGGATCATGCTATCCCTAATAGAACCAAGATGCTATCCTCCAAAAAAAGGAAGCCAATCTGGTGGTCCTTTGCCATAAACAAATGCTACAACAGAAGAAAGAAACTGTTGCAAAAAAGAGTAAAATCCCATGACTGGAGGAACTCCCTGGTCAACCTCAGTAAGAAGCTGAGATCCCTCATAAAATCCTCCAAAGCTAGTTATGAAAACAAAATTGCCACTGACTCTAAAAACAACCACAAAGCATTCTATAACTATATCAAGAATCACAATGGCAACAATCAGATCTGCTCTGTAGCACAATGGCACTAAATATACAGAACCAACTGATATTGCCAACATCCTAGCAGATAGGTTCAGTGCTAACTTTACCCCCTCTCACCTCCCCCTAGAGGGCCCATCTCTATATTGGAAGAATGCAAAGTTCCTGTAATCATGGCTGCACATGTGAAAAACACACTCTCCAAAGCCAAGAACACAGCATCCAATATCCCAGGCTGTATTCTGCATGAATTACAGAATGAACTGGCACCCTACCTCAGTACCATGTTCAGTCATAGCCTCACCTCAGGCTTTGTGCCCACTGAATGGCGCAATGCGACGGTTATCCCACTCCACAAAGGGGGAGCCACGACGGACCCTGGGAACTGCCATCCCATTAGCCTGATGAGCCTGATCTGCAAGGCCATGGAACATATCATCATGGAACTCATAAGCAAAGACATTGGTAATCTTCAAACTCTGGACCCTCCCCAGTTCAGGTTTGTAAAAGGCAGATCATGTCTCCTAAACTTGATTGACTTCTTTGAAGCAGTCAACAAAGCCATAGATGAGGGTAAGGTGGTTCACACAGCTTATCTAGATCTCGCCAAGGCTTTCAACACCATTCCCTACTCTGGAATTATAGATAAGCTCACTAAACTAGGTATAAATCCCTATGTCACAAGATGGGTTTCCAACTGGCTCATGGACAGAACCCACACTGTGAAAGTAGCAGACTCCAAATCCAACTTCAGACCAGTGACAAGTGGAGTACCACAGGGTTCAGTCCTGGGTCCTCTCCTGTTTGGTATCTACTTCTCTGAAGCACAGCTAACACAGAAGGTCTTTGGCTAACAAAGTTTGCAGATGACTGCAAACTAGGAGCCATAATCGAAACTCCTAATGATGTGGACATACTACAAAAGGGCCTCACTGAGACAGATGCCTGGTGTCAAAGCCATGGCCTGAAGCTCAATGCCAAAAAGTGTATTGTCATCCCCTTTGGTAAAACCTCTGTACCCATGAACTACCACATAAGTGGTAGTCTACCTAATGCCAAAAGTGTGATAAGAGACTTTGGGACACAGATAGACAGTAGTCTCTCCTTTGATAATCACATCGCCAAAGTGGTCAGGAAATCCTTCTACATGGCTCACCTCATCACAAAAGGTTTCCAATCCAGAAAAAAAGAGGTAATTGTTCCCCTCTACTCATCACTCATTAGACCCATTATAGAGTACAGTGCCCCTTTTGGTATGTACCTCACAAGACATCTACAACAACTGGAAAGGCCACAAAAATACCTCACAAAGAGGATTGCTGGCATCAAACTGATGCCCTATGCAGACCATTTAAAAAAACTCCAGCTTTACTCCATCGCATATTGCCTACTCAGAGGTGATCTCTGCCTAACATACAAAGCTATGTCAAACCCAGAGCTGTTAGACATGCTTCACTTAAAGAAATCACAATCCCTCCGAGCTACACACTATAGGGACCTAAACCTTGTCATCACAATAAACAGAACATACTGGAGGGATAGATTCCTGTCCCAGAGACTTCCCATACTCTAGAACAGACTACCTATCTATGTCAAACAGAGCTCCTCATTAGCACTCTTCAAGAAAAATCTTGGTGATTGAATGGAAAATAGGAAATTCACTCCAGGGATCACTTCTGTGGCTCTGCTTGACAGGGGTACAGGAAAATAATTTTCTTGGGTGGCAAAAGCCAGGGTACCTTTTTGGCTAGGCTTATATAGGCCCTAGGGCTAATAGCCTAGTACCTACCTATGAACATGTGAACATTTTAAACATTGTTTGCATAATCTTAGAAAGTTGCTAGAATAAAATGTGTTGTCATGCATTTCCTAAAAGTTAGGAAGACAAACTTAAATGGCTATCATTATTTAGTGAATTCAGTTCTCAATGATTTGCCAGAAAATAAAATTTATGGTTTTAACATTTGTTTACTGGGAAAGTCTGACTTGGAAGAAGCTAATTTTCAGCAGAGGCCAAGGGAGAAATGCTATAGACCCATATCTTTCTATTGTGGGAGGAAACCAGAGCACCCAGAGAAAACCCACACAAAGACAGGGAGAACATGCTGACTCCACACAGAAGGCACTTCAACCAAGAATCAAACCAGAGAACCTGTTGCTGTGAGGCAACAACACCACCACTGCACCATCCAAATTGTAAGAACAGACCAAACATATGAGCCAAACACATTCCAGACATCATGTGAAAATTTGTACAGTTGAGAGCTATAACTCTTCCACACAAAACGTACTTCAGCCAAGAATCAAACCAGAGAACATCTTCCTGTGAGGCAACAGCACTATCACTGCACCATCCAAATTGTAAGAGGAACATACCAAAAGTAGGAGCCAAACACATTCCAGACATTATATAAAACACTGTACAGTTGAGAGCTATAACTCCTTCAGTCAGAAGTGGTGGTATGGGTAGGGAACTCAGGCTATTGCTCCTTGTACCTAAGGTACAGGGTTTGAGCCTGAGTAACCCTAACCACCTGGCATATCTATCTGGGGCATTTTACCATACACACACACACACACACACACACACACACACACACACACACACACACACACACACACACACACATTAAATTAGCAGTGGACTTCACAAATTGCAACAACAATGAAATTCACAAATTAACTCAGCAGCAACAACAGACTTCACATAAAAAATGGTCGCAATTCAAACTGTGCGCCCGTTCCACACACACACATTAAAATCAGCAGTGGACTTCACAAATTGCAACAGCAATGGACTTCACAAATTAACTCAGCAGCAGCAACGGACTTCACATGAAAACCTGACGCAATTCAAATTGTGCGCTCATTCCACTGAATGGCATAAGCATCTACAGAAAATAAATTAATGGAAAGTTCCAATACAGAAATTAAATGTAGTAGCAGCAGTTCAGTCTTCTTTACCTGGAAGACCAAAATGTGTAGCTCAAGTTCAGGGCAGGCTTCTCGTCTCAGTGTAGTTCAGGGCAGTGGACTTCACATAACAAAAAAAATCAGCAGCGGACATCATATAACAAAATAAATCTGCAGCGGACTTCACATAAATTAAATCAGCGGCAGACTTCACATACAATAAATCAGCAGAGGACTTCATTCACATACAATAAATCTAAGCAGCAGACTTCACATAAAAACCAGACAGAATTCAAATTGCGCACCCATTCCACTGAATGGCATAAGCGTATACAGAAACTAAATTAATGGAAAGGTCCAAGTTCCAATACAGAAATTAAATCTAGTAGCAGCAGTTCAGTCTTCTTTACCTGGAAGACCAGAATGTGTAGCTCAGCTTCAGGGCAGGCTTCTCGTCTCAGTGTAGTTCAGGGCAGACTTCTCATCTACAAGTGTAGCAGGCTACCAGCACAGCAGCTCAGTTCAGGCTTCTCATCGTCTCTCCCGTCTGTCTTGTAAACTCAGAGCTGGCTTATGAATTCCGACAGGCTGAACGATGCTGACATCACTGCTCATGCCTCCACGTGATGACATCAGTTTGAAAAAATAAATTAAACAAAAAACAAAACTGGGAAATTCAGAAATTAGGGGATGTCACTCGAGAATCGTGGCACCCCATTATTTGGACCTCAAAAAATGAGGAAAACCGAGAGATTCGGTATGGTTGAGGGGTATGTTTATGACACTGAAAGACAACATATTGTAAAATAAATCAAATATTGTTTTAGTTTTCTTCCTGTATGTTTTATAAGGCTTAAATGCATCTCATATATATGTTACAGTCTCACTCAGAAAACAGAAGCATCTTCTCCCCTCCCCCCAATCAAGACTTCACTCAAGTTTTCTTGGGGCACCCTCACAAAGTGATGATAGAAATGAAAGTGCACTTTTTTGATCCATTACCCCATTTCTTTTTTATTACAAACCTTCTGCATCGGTATTAACAGTGCCACTCCTATGCTGGACACTCATGTTATTGGACTGCAGTGCTAAACTCCATCTACGAAGCTTTCCATTTAACTTGTTCACCACTACAATGATCTTTCTGTCTTCCAGGTAGGGTTGAAGCTACTGAAGACACCAAACTATGTCCAAACACTTATTTTTCTAGAGCTGCACAGGATACCTCCTTGGACTTAGGTTTGCAGCTGAGATACACTGTTGTGTGCTCTTTTCCTTCTAAGAAAATCCTGTTTAAGCAGAGTTCCTACCGTAGAGTTTGCAGTATCTACCTACACAATACATTTTTAATTGTATTCAGGACTAGTGGCACAGCAGGCCCACTAAAGACTTCTTTAAGCATTCAGAAAATCTGCTCACAGGGTAGAGTCCAACTGACCATATTTGGTCTATTCTTTCTAGAATGGGCTGTAAGGGAGTTGCTACTGAACTATTGTCAGGGGAAAAACTTTCTATACTAGTTCACTATCCCTAGGAATGCCATCAAGTACTTCTAATGCTTGAAAGGCCTCCACCTCAGAGAACTAAGGACAAATCTTGTTACCACCACTCTCTGACCCCCCCCCAGAAAATGCTTCAGCCATTTCTCTTTGGCCTTAATATTTAACCCTGCCATTTTAGTCTGCCAAACACTTCATTATCTTGTTGAATGCATTCTTTCCAGGACCAGCTGTAGATTGCAGTATCATTCAGATTAGCAAGAGCATAGCCCATCCTCCTGCTAGACTGAAGTCTATCAATCTCTAGAAGGTTGGTGGGGCACTCCACTTCCAAAAGGCCATCTTGTTGAACTCAACTCAAAAAAGTCACAAAAGCTTCCTCACTGCAGGTGTTCAGGTTACCTTCCAGAAACCCTCAGTCAGTTAAATAGTAGTTAGATACCTAGCCCCACTCAGCTGTTCTAAGCCTTCATATGTTGTGAGGTTGGAATATGTATATAGCTTTGTGTGACTATTCAGTTTCCTACAGGCTGTATAACCTGGTGCTCACATCTTTCTTTCTTTAGCAACAGCATCATCGGTGAGACCTGGTGACTGTAGGACTCCTGGATTACACTCAGATCCAATATCTCTTGCAGTTCATCTATTAGAGTTTGCTTAAACACTCAGGTACACTATAAGATATTTGTTTTTTGGACCACTTGGGTTTAGTGTCCACACGATGCTCCAACAGGTGGGTACACACTAGCTTACCACCAAGCATGTCCCCAAACTCCTGTAGTACTGCCCAGAACTCATGAACTTCAGCAGAAAATAGCTGCAATGGATACATTGTCCACTGAGATGTTAGATTAAGCTTCACTGAGATGGTGAACCACAAGATCTCCTGCAATTAGTCATGTAACCCACTGTAGATAGGGAACAGCAGGATGTGTCTTGGTAGGGCATAATCGTGGTGTCATATTAGCAGGGTAGAGTTAGTGTTTCTGCCTGGCAACTTTAACAAATGATTAATGTGACTTACCCTTCTCAATATGGCAAAATGACCCCCTCTTACTGCCTGCAGACTGGAATTAGTACCATTATTTTCAGCCTAGCAGAATCTGTGGTGGTACAGTGGTAGCTTTGTTACCTCACAGCAAGAGGTTCTCCCGTTCGATTCTCGGCTTGGCTTGGGAGTGCCTTCTATGTGGAGTCTGCATGTCCTCCTCGCAGTTGGGTAGCATTCAAAAGACATGCGTGCGTAAATGGGCGTGCCTTCGTTGAAGGTTGGGCATCAAGCTGGCACCTCGGCGTTTCATAAAAATCTACTGCCAATCATTAGTGGACCAGAGTTCCGCTGTGGCGACCCCTGACTGTGAAAATCCGAAAGACCAACAACATTTTCTGCCTAGCAGAACACTCACTGACTCTGGCTGTCCAGTCATACTGCACCTTTTTTTGCTGTTGTGCTCGTCTTAGGTGCTCTTTTGCCAAATATACAAGCTCACTAAGCCTTGTTCTAAAGATCAGACCATATTCCACAACAGTTTTCTTGTGGGAAGGCAATCATTGATATCAGTAATTAAATCCAGGATCCTCCTTATGCTGTGACCATGCAGCAGCAGAAAAGGTGAAAATCATATGGATTCCTAGGACATCTGTCTGTATGCAAAGGGAAGATGGGGGAGCTAAGTACCTGTCCCACTACTGCTTGAACTGTCTGAAAATGCTTTCAATAGGGTCTATATTATAAAGTTGAATGATAAAAAGAGTGAACGCTCTTCTATCGAACACTAAAAGTCGAAAGCACTGAATGCCAAATACACAGAACAGTGATTTTTTTCCCCAGGGGAAAAAAAAATCACTGGGTCGTTTTCAGGACTTTGCCATTTCTTCCATTGTAGTGTGATCTCGGAGTTGATATATTTAAGTAGGGGTGTGTGTGGGGGGGGCATAGCCTTTGTGTTTGGGCATTTTTTTTTGTTTTTTTTGTTTGTTTTTTTTGCGGAGCCTGGGAAAAAAATCGCTGTTCCGTGTTTTCGACATTTAGTGCTTTTGAAGAGCGTTTGTTTTTTTGCCGAAAGCCAAATGTTACATCATGATGTAGACCCTTTCAATATGGTCTTTAGTGTATAATTAAATCTCTCCACCAGACTGTTGGTCTGTGAATGGAAGGGGTAGTATTTAAATGCTTTACCCCGCAGTGCTTTCACAAACAACCCAACTGGACTGACTTTAAACTAGCACCTGCAGCCCTACCCTGCCAAATATTTCTATCAGAGCATTTGCCATCTCATCTGCTTCAGTACAGGACCGGACTCTGTGTCAGGGTAACTTCAAAATATCAAAGACATATTTCACAGTGTTAAACAGACAAGGAGAAGCATCCATATCATAACTGCAGATATGGTTAAGTTAAAATTAAAAACTAATGTTCCATAAGATTATTCAATATACCTGGAAAATTCCTGCAAAGAATCGCAGATATTTAATTAACTTCTTGGTAGTCATGTTAAACAAAATTTTAGTGTGTGGATGCATCCCCAGACTGTGGCCCATCAAATTCTAAAGGGAAAGCTTTATACTACTTTATACCTCACCAATGTAACAATCTAATGTGAAAATACACAATAATTCCTTACTAGCGAAATCTTTTTGCTGGAAAATGTAAATTATTCATGTAGATTCCCTGATCTATCATTACATTCTGATTCTTATAGGTTACTATAGAAGTAATCCACAAATGAGTGTGGGTATCAGGATTAACCCACATTTGTCATGGTTTGCCCATGAGAGATAAGCCAGAGTGAAAATAACAATGCCAACCATAGGTAAATCCTGTGATATCCACATACAGGAGTGGTTTGTTGCTATTATACAATCATATAATTAAAGAAAACTATTTCTTATTTTTTCTGTAAACTATCATATAAAGGACCTTTAGTGTTCTTCCATGTTTCCTTCTGATAAAGGGCTGTGTAAGGCATGTACCGTGCATGATGTGTTCAGCTTCTGCAAGCTGATACATGCTCAGTATATAAATAAAAATGACTTAAAAGTGTGAATGGAAAAGAAGGAAGCTGTGTGTGTAATATTGTGAAAGAATGAAAAATATTTGCTGAAACTAATGACCTATTGTTGGAGGAAAGTAGTGAGAATGAAATTCAAAGCATTTTAAGATGGACATATAAAATGTAACTGGCAAGAAACCTTGCAAAATGCAAACATATTTTCTATGGACGATAGGGTCTGAGGTTTGCCAAAAGCCAAATGTTACCATCTCAGATATATAGGATCAGCCTCTGAGGAAAAAAAGAAAGGCTGTTTAATACATGAACACATAACATAAACTAACAATTCTGCAAGCAGGGACACCATTTATCCAGCTGCCACAGATCTATCTTCACCTAGCTAAAGGAGGGATAGGTGCACTTTCCATAACAATGTTGATGAGAACTCTAACCAAATACATCTGTAAAGGGGTTTCAGTCAAGTGTCTGATATAATGACAGACCTACAGGTGACAATTCCAAAAATAAAAAAAACAGTTCTGCTACACAGACTTAAGTTCATGCTCTCCACTTTCCAGAGATGGTTAGAATCTGCTGTTCCTGACAGGACTTAATCTGATTAGGAAAGTTTGATTTCCAATAGACATGGTGATTCGTCTTTTCAATCACCGTTCACATTTCATTTTTGAATATTAAATAGCATGTATTGCATTGTTAGAGGTAGCCTCTATCTGTTCTGTGATGCAACCTTTGATTTGGTTTTATTTGAATATATGTGCATCAAACACACTGCTATATAGCTAACATCAGATTAGGGAATTTAGTCAAAATAAATTTAGCAACAAAAACTCAGTAGATTCAGTATGCAGTTCCTTAAAATATAATGCAACATGTTTCCTGTTACAGTAAGAATTGAACCATTAACATCCTTGAAATAATATCAAGATTATTTGAAGGAAGTTAATGGTTTACTTCTTACTGTAAGAGGAAGCTTATTCAATAATTTCAGAAGTCACTGAACAATGGAGCTGTCACGTTTTGAATACATGCAAATAACTATTTCAGTCCTGCACTTATGTTCCACTATTGCTTAATAGAGGACATTTGAATTGTATTAGCTCTTAAAAACACGTCTTGCTATTTGCTTTGGTTCTTACAGTACCTTTGTATTTCTTCATATATCTAACCCAGGTACCATGTATTTATCTAATACGGTGGCTAGTTTTGTCTACTCATTCAGCTGTGCTCACCAGGCCATTGCTAAAAATGAGTGTGACATAGCCAAATATTCTGGTTAGAAAAATATCAATTGATCAGTCAATCAATAAATAAATAAAATATGCAATGTTTTTTAATCTCCTTCCAGCAAATAAGTTTTCCCATGAACATGCGGCTGAAAAATGTTCATATCCATGCACAGTAACTATGCTGATGTGAGGTATGCCAGCTATGCCAGGAGGAGTAGGGCAGTGGATGTGTAACATATGCCAGCACAGCTAGCTGGAATTTTGTAAAGAATTATATGTCATTTGTATCTCAAACTGATTAGCACAGATGCTCGTGTTGAAAATGGATTTGTAAAGTTGTTAAAAATGTGTCAAAAGTATTTCCTGCTGGACAGAAAAAGAAATGTGCATGCATTATTGTAACTGTTTAAATGTGTATGTTTTGACAGAGGATACTGGAAGTGACGAGGTTAATCTCAAACTTTAAAAACAGCAAGAAGTTGAATTACTGGGTCTAGGCCATAAAGATGTTATCTCACAGTTTTAATGAAGCCAGAGATGCAATGTTTATAAGAAGTATGGTTTATTGGCTCCTGTAGGAGGAGTGTAAGTGTTTTATGGTTTTATGACCTCCAGCAGCTGCAGCAGATCTTAGCAAGGCTTTGTGTGTGTATGTTATTAGGGAGTACACATACATATTGTACATATTTCTTATTTTTTCTGATTTTATAATATATTAGTAGTATATTTATATACATATTTTTAATAATAATATATATTTACAACATAATAGTATATATTTATTTATTCATTTGTACTATTAATAATAATGAGCAATATATGTTTTTTGTTTTTAGTTTGAGGAAATACATTTAAGTAATGGCATCAATGCATAGAAAGGATGTGATATGTTGTTTTACAAGCAGAGCTTTTGCACTTTAATTGTGAATGCACAATTTATCAGTTGTATACTTAACCAATGAAGTGGATGCTTGTGCAATAGATTGATTATTTAAATGAACTTGCCTTGTAGGTATTTGATTCTGATGAAGTCTCTGGATACGAGATGAAAGCACTTAATCCAATATCTTTTGTGCTGTGTGTTTTTTAATAAACTATTGAAGCGAACGGCTGAGACTTGTGGATTTTTTAATTGGACAGCCTCTATTGGATGACTACCTGAAATTCATCATTTGGTGCAGTGTGTTTTTTATGTGTATATGTTATTAGCACATAGGTGCTAAATCCTGGCAGTTTCTAGCATGGGGGGTTGCATGGGAACCAGAAGTCAGATGACCAGATGTATGTGATGCTATTCTGGAATCCATCACTAAAATAATGCTAAATACTAGGTGATACCAAAGTCACAGGGCACTCTGTCTTGGAAACCTGACATAGAAGGATCACTCACCTACTTCATCTTCCCTTGCATCAGTATGTGATCAGGGAATAATAATTCTTTAGATTAGTCAGGAAAATATAGTGAGATTAGTTAAGTACTGTTTTTCTGTATCTGTGTGAACCTATTCATCTGTGCTATTTTAATATTTCCTGTGGTTGAAACTCCTGTGTTTACTTTAAATAGATATTCAGTAATTTCATGTTCTTTTCTTATTCATTATTAAATATATTTAAACTTTTCATTGTGGCTGGTCCTATAGAGAATATTTTAACTTTTGAGAGTACTCTTATCTGTTTGCTGACTCTGTGGTCACGCCTGAAAGCCTTACTGCATTGATCAAAACACTAGCATGTGTATTAATGTTAAATTCACCCAGTATAATTGGGTACCCTTGTAAGAGCCTTAGAGTACCTGGTTTTGGAGAGTCTGGTGGTGGTGTAACTCTGTTATAGTCTGGGCAGAAGATGGCATAGCTAGTAAATCTGTGCCAGCCTTTCCCAGGTGTGTGTCTGCAAATCAAATTTCAAAGAGTGTGTATGTCATCTGCTTGGAGCAGGGACACGAAGCATTGGTTTCACAGAGAGAGTGGTGGAGGACTTGACTTGGACACTCGGTTAAGGAGTCAACTCTATAGCTGTGCCAGTAGGGAGTCTTAATGGGGACCTGAAGAGAGAGAGAGAAACCCAAACCCTGGACTGAGTGTCTTCCCTGTGTGCTCTTAAGGGAAATTGTGTTTCATGCAGAGAGCTGCATCTGGAAATACTGGGTGTATCCATTTTTCTTCCAACTGAACATCTCTCTACTGTGTCAGTGGTGAGGTTTCAGACTCCTCGATTACTGGCCCAGAGAGGGAACATCACATATTGTTGAGCAGTCATGTGGATATTAATTGAACTTCTGTAGCCTGTAGGCAGTTGTCACTAAAGGTGTGACCTCTCAGCAGCCACAAGGTAAACATTCAAAGTTTCATTTCACAACCGTTTTATTTAATATTGTTGTTAGTTTAGTTTATTCAGGGAAGGCAGGTAAAGATGTTAACAGTGGATTATGGCAAGCAATACCAGTTGGCCAAGGTGTGTGAAGCCAAAGGGCTGGTGCATGCCAACCTGACTAGAGAGGAAATGATTTCAGCCTTAGTCACAGCTACAACACAGACCAGTAACCAGGAGGATACCCTGTCTGATGATGAATATTTGCATTCCTCAGAAACAGGAGAATTCACCTTTTCCTCAGCAGACTTAAAAATCCATCTGGAGTTAAAAAGACTTAAACTGGAGGTCAAACATTGAGAATTAGAATCAGCAGATAGACTGTAGTGTTTGGAGGCTGAAGAAAATGAGAAGCAGCATCAACATGAGAGGGAGATGGTGACTCTTCAGCAGGGTCATGGAGGTAATGGGGAAGGGGTAGGTTTTGGACAGGCAAGCTCTAGCCACCACAAGGTGTTGGGAGGGTGGCCTAATGGTTAAGGTGTTTGCCTTACAAACACAAGGTGCAGGGTTTGAGTCTCACAAGGGGGTAATTGGCTAGGCTTAAAATGGCTTGCAAGGGCAGTTAGCTTAGTACTAATCTATGAACCTATGAATCTATGAACCTAAGGGGCTTAGACAGCTATAAATTTACACAGACTGCAGACAGGAAAATTCTGAGCATATCAAAACAATCCTGTCTTGGTTTGTGATTTGTTGTGGAGTTCACTGGTAAGAGAAGTTTTATTTATTTTTACTGTTAAAAGGAGGTGCGACTGCGAGCTATAGTGAGCAGAAGCTACTGCATGTGTAAAGAAATTACAACTTCTGGCTGGCTGGTAGAACTTGTATGGTCAGAACAACTTTATTGTATTTTATTATTTAGTTGTATATTGCTGGTATAATTTTTGTCATAGAAGTTGATTTAAGTTCCTTTGAATTCTTTGTTACTTTGTATAATTTTTTTCCTTTGCAATATTTTATTAAATTAAAGCTGAATATGGATTCCTTAAATGAGTATGCAATTAACAATTTGCTAATGCACAAGTATCTTGTACAGTGTAATAAATGCTATGCATATTTAAAGGTAACAGCTGATAACACTGGTGATCTTTGTTCCTCGTGTCAAAAGATGGATGATTTGCTTGCCATTGTTAGAAGCAAATCTCGACTTGATGATGATTGCACATGTTGAATTGTCATGGCTTAAAGAACTGTTGTATCATATATTAATGACTGGACTGATGAACTAAATAATGTTAGGCATAGAACAAATAGAACACATTTAGGAAATGATGCATCTATTTTCTGCAAAGAACATTCAACTCCTATGAAAGATGATGAGGCCCCTGAGAACTATGGAATTGTGGATGCAAGTACTCAGCAATCTGAGGATCTGATTTGTTTAGAAGGAAACAAAAAAAGAAAGAAAGGAAGAAGTTCTCAACAAATAAGGAAAAAAAAGAAACTGACTAATGACTGTAAAGGAAAGAGAATACGTAGCAAAAAGGATTCTGCTTTGTTATTTAACACACTGGTGACTGGGAATGAAGATATCTGTCTATCAGAAACCCTCAGTCTACAGAAAAAGGGATCACCTTTCCAATGGAAAAGGTAGAAAAAAGAGGCAAGGGGCAGGTGAAAAGGAAGAAATCAAAATTAAACATGGAAGGATTGAAGAACATTACTGTAAGAAAAAAGAAGAGAAAGACAGATGTTGACTACATGGCTCAAGCTGTGGATTTACAGTGCCAGCTGGATGAGAATTTAATACGCAATGAAAACAGTGGAATTAATAAGACTAATAGTGATGAAGAGCTATCCTTCGTAACAATTGATAGAGCAGAAATGACTGTATTAGAACCTGAAGATTCTTGTAATTGGAGATTCAGTTATTAGAGAAACTGATACTTATATTTGCAGAGATGACAATGAACATCAAGTAGTGTTATGCTTGCCAGGAGCAAAAAATAGAAGATGTGAAACAAGCCTTGGAATGCCTTAATGTAAGGAAATATGGATCTGTTTTTATTCATGTTGGTACAAATGATGTCACCAACAAAGATTCTCTGACTGTTAGTCGGGAACTGACATCCCTCCTAGATAGTATAGCTTGTACTGGTGTTAGGACATATTTTTCACAAATCACCTATAGAAAGGATAGTCAGGTCACTGTGAATGAAAATATTTTTTGGATAAACACCTACATGGAAAAAATGCCCTGTTTTAAAAAAATGGAAATGTATAAAGCATCCAAGCCTTCTTTTGGGCACACATGTTCAAACAGGATGGTGTGCATTTGAATAGATAAGGGAAGAGAATTTTTGCAGCAGATATTTTGCAATATTTGACAAACACTAGCCAGGATTTTTGCCAGGTCAAAAATGTAACAGTTCACAGATAGCAACATTTGATGCATCTCTGATGGTTGTTAATGCTAGGAGCATTAATAATAAAGTGTTTTTATTAGAAAATTTGCTACGTTCCCACAAGATTAATGTTGTTATAGTTTGTGAAACATGGTTAAAGAGCAATAACTGGAAACCAGTTCTGTCAGGGTATAAATGTTTTTACTGTAACAGACATTCTAATAAAAAAATCAGGTGGAGGTGTTATGATAGGCATTAAAGATAGCTATGAGACTTGTGATTAATACATGTTCAATGATAATACCAATACTATAGACTGTGTAACTGTGACAATAAAGACAACCCTGGAACACATAACAATTGTTGGAGTGTACAGACCACCAAAGTCAAGTGCAGATGACCTAGAGGAATTCATAAATTTCTTACATGAAACACAGGAGGGAAGAATAATATTAGCTGGGGACTTAAATTTATTAGAAACAGACTGGAATAATATTGATTCAACAATGTTAGTAAAGAAATTATTCAGAGAGTATATTCAGGTACAACAAATGCTTCAGATTGTAAAAACCTACCAGGGGACGGTGTATACTAGATATTGTTTGTGTTCCTAAAGAAATTACTGTAACTTCAAGTCAAGTTTTGCCATCATTGATGCGCAGTGATCATGGGGTCATAAAGGTTAATTTGTTGCTAGATAATTCTGCCAAACTGAAATCTAAGCCAATGCACAGAAGGTTAATTACAGATTATAGGGAAACAAAAAGTTGCTTTATAAAACTATATGGAGTGAGGTGTTCAGTGGAAAAACTGCAGATGGAATGTGGAAAGTTTTGAAAGAGAAATTGTTTGAGTGCAAAAAGTCAAAACAATTTTAACATCAGGATCTAGGCACGTAACATCAGGGGGAGTATATTTCCATAAGAACAAGATACCTGATTAAGGCGAGAGACAAAAATATAAGAAATGGAAGAGAGGTCAAACTACAACTTTGAAAACTGAAATAAATGAGCTGGACAAACAGATTAAGCATAGTGTTAGACAAGATCAAGAAAAATTTGAAGAAAATTTATATAAAGATATTAAGCATAATAGGAAACCTTTTTCTAGATACATAAGATGTGGAAGGAGTAAAGATACACAAACTGATAAACTGTGTGCAGATTCTAAAATTTATTCTCAGACACAACATATTATAGATATATTTACAAAATCTTATGCAAAACAGTTTGGCTCCAAAAAAGGGGTGGTAAGTTGTCCTAGTGACATCCAGGTAACCCCAGATACTGGAATCAAATTAGATTATATTGAAAAAAGAACAGTGCAAATTGGATCCAAACAAAGCGCAGGGAGGAGATGGAATACGTAACAATGATTTGAGAACACTTAAGCAAGAACTTACACTGCCATTACATTTATTATTCACTAGGTCATATAAATATGGAGAGATTCCTCAAGATTGGAGACATGCACTTATTAAACCTGTCTTTAAGGGAAAGGGGAGTAGGACAAACCCAGAATCATATAGACCCTTAAGTCTATTTTCATGTTGTGGAAAAATAATGGAGAAGGTAGTACTGGATAAGTTATTGTTAGAACTGGATAAGTTGGGACTTGAAACCATATATCAGCATGCATATGTTGAAAATAGATCTATTACCACCTGTAACATGATGTTCTATAACAAGTGAAAACAAAAATACCACTCTGGAGCCGATGTTCTACAACCCACTATGACAGTTTATTAATAGGACAATCCAAATGGCGTAAAAAACAATCCAATACATGTAGGTCAAGCGCTTTCGTAATCAAAACTTCATCAGAACAATTAAACGTTAATTGCAAATGAGCTTTTATACAAAGTTCATTCAATTAATCAATAATTAATGCTTATTTGAAAATAAAGTGACAGTGCTAAAATAACAATGTAAAATGTTTAAGTGTAGGTTCAAAACCCCCGCTTTTTTTAAAATAATTGGGGAAACAAATAAGTAAAAAAACACACTGAAATATAAAAAGAGGTGAAAAAGTAGAATCAGAGGTTAAAAAAATTAAACTTTCAAAGTTTTAATGCCCTGAACTTTAGTTCAGGTTTAATGCTGATAGGTTCATTAATACCAGGAAGTTCAGTAGCATTTAGTTTAAGTTGCCACTTAACTTCTGTCCTAAACAGCTTGTTAGTCTAGTCACCACCTCTAAAATTCTTACCAACTACTTCTAGAATACCAAATTTAAAAGAATGTGTAGGATTCATGTAAATATGTTTAAAAAGTGCATTTTTTTCATCCTTTTTAAAAATGCTGTAACAGTGTTCATAGATCCTTCTACTCAATCTTCTCTCTGTCTTGCCCACATAAAAATGTCCACAATCTATACATATTTTCATATGTGATAGGCTGATTGTATTAATTAGGTAATTGATTATGTAATTAATTTAATGCTGGTATAAAAAGAACTGAGTTGAGTAACAATATAATTCTGAGATCGTATTACAGTGAGAAAAGGGTAAATTTCCTGATCCTCACTGCACCTTGATCTTCATTTAAAACCACTGATACAGATTTCTTGTAAGTTGTAGTTAAAGGGAGAATATTCCTTTACGTGCAGACCAGACTTCTAGTAATGTTTACCATTCGATGTTCCAGGTTTCGTTATTGTGAGGGTTCAATGAACTGGAGTTTTGTGGTTATGGTCTTAAAGTTTTGTTATTCGAGTATCTAGGTCTTCGATTTTTTCAGGTAGCCACACACGTATATATATATATATATATATATATATATATATATATATATATATATATAGGCTCATACCATCATAGATAACCTATCCCATTTGGTTATTGATTGGCCTTACCCATTCTGTGGTTTATAATTAATATTACCCCTAATGAGAATAACTGGGAACATACCATAGATAATTTGAGAGGACCCATGTATGGGATAAATCATTTAGGAGCTATATCTGTACATTAATAGTACAGGGGGCAGTTCTGAGGTAAATTTTCTGTCTCTCATCAATCAATCTAAGTTGAGCTTGAATATAAAAAGCAGGAACTCAAATGTCCAATATATTTATTGAATACACAAGGTAAAAAAGCAAAGCTTTTGAGTTAACCAAACTCTTTTTCAATGCTGAAACAACCATTGTTACTCAACTCAGTTCTTTTTATACCAGCATTAAATTAATTACATAGTCAAGTACCTAATTAATACAAAAAGAAAAGCGCAGTAGGAGGAAAGATGAATATAGTCCAAACTTGTTTATTGAATTACCAAAATACACGCCAATGCCAACAAAATAAAACCAGTTAGTCCATACATGCTTTATAAAACAAAGTACGCCTTTTCGTCTTGTTAATTAGACTTCATCAGATGTGTGCCATCATCACGTTAATTACACCCATTTATATAGACTCCTCATCCAACTATAACAGCCTCGTCTTACAAAACTGTTCAAGTTGGTAATAATGCAGCAAAACAACAATTAATACAATCAGCCCTTAAAAACATAGTACCCTAAAAACAACATTGTAAAATATATAATACAAAAAATGCATTTTAGAATGTTGTTTTTAGGGTACTATGTTTTTAAGGGCTGATTGCATTAATTAGGTAATTGAATATGTAATTAATTTAATGCTGGTATATACAGAACTGAGTCGGGACAGCCACGGTGGTGCAACGGTTAGAGTTGTCACCTCACAGCAAGAGGTTCTCCAGTTCGATCCTCGGCTGGGTTGCCTTCTGTGCGGAGTCTGCATGTCCTCCCTGTGGTCACGTGGGTTTCCTCCGTGTACTCCGGTTTCCTCCCACATCCCAAAGACATGCTGTAGGTGGATTGTACCCTCTAAATTGGCCCTAGGTGTGAGTGCGTGTGTGTGTGCCTTCTGTAGAAGGTTGGGCGTCAGGATGGCAACTCGACACCGTAAAACTCCACTGCCAATCATGAGCGGACAAGTGATCTGCTGTGGCGACCCCTAACTGGGAAAAGCCGAAAGAAGATATACAGAACTAAGTTGAGTAACAATAGTTGTTTCAGCATTGAAAAAGAGTTTGTTTAACTTGAAAGCTTTGCTTTTTATACATTGTGTATTCAATAAATCTATTAGATATTTGAGTTCCTGCTTTTTTTTTTTTTTTTTGGATTTCGTTGTTTTTGTATTGGAACTTAAATTGGCACCTGCTATAAAGCACGCTTTAGCGCGCATTAGCGCGATTTAGCGCGGAGTTGCCACTGTTGCACACTAGGGCAGTGCCGGTTAAGCAGGTTTAAACTATTCGGGCTACCTAAAGTCCACTCTTCAAATTTTCCCTTAAAACTACCTTCCTCGAACTATACTACTGATCTAATCAGCGTATCCTATAACTAAAAAGATCATCTCTACTTGACTCCAAGTAGACTATTCTCTATCTGTTAAACCTAGCACTTGCTCCTACAGTACTTATTACCTTGATACGGCACTCTTGTCATAGATAGTACCCCAAAAAAAGGCACCCCCCATTTCTCAGTCACCCACGTCCCCCGGAATCTTTTTTAAAGTTTTTTTTTGTCTATCCTTCTAGCATGTCGAGGGATCAGTTGCTAGTGTCCTCTCCTGCTCAGCTGGTGAACCTGGGAATATTGAGGCAATGCTACAATTGCCTCATGTACACAGACAACCCTCTCCTCCTCCCACAAAACACAAATACATGCGAGAGATGCAACTATACGGCCAAACTGGAGGCTGAGCTCTCTCAACATAGGACTGGCAAGACCAGTCAGGAGGAGAAGGTTACCACACACACTATAGACCCAGTCTCACATAGTACCATTACAACCTCAAATCATACACATAAACACACAAAGACATACTGGAGGCTCTGATCAAAAATCTACCAAAACAGCAGAGGCCACCAAAGCAGACACCCAAACAACCACCACCTCAGAACACAACACCTGCAACACATAGACCTCACAGTCAGAGTGTCAAACAGTCACAGCCCTTAAGGCCAAACACAATGCCAGACACACTAGTCATTGGTGACTCCATAGTCAGACACACTGACGTCCCGCTCACCAGACTGAGTAAGGAGAAGGTCACAGTAAGCTGCCTGTCGGGCGCTAGAATCCGCCACATAACGCAAGCACTCAGGTCTCTCAACAGCAGGTACAAATATGACTCAGTCATTGTCCACACTGGTGTAAACGACCTGAGACGTACCTCCTTGGACTACATGAAAAGAGACATTGAGGAGCTCTCTGATTATGTAGCCCAGGCAGGTATGACCCTGACCTTGAGCAGTATCCTACCTTCACCAAGAATGATGCCACAATACAGAGATAAGATGATCAGCTTTAACAATTGGCTTAAACACTGGTGTCATTCAAAGGGGATCCAGTGTCTGTCTGCCTGGGATGACATGCTGGACAAGCCACGCTGCTTAGCAAGGGACGGCTTGCACCTGTCAACCCTGGGATTCCGGATATTGGCAAAGGCTGTTGCCACCCCATAGTGCCTTTTTAGGCAAGGCTCAAATTCTAAACCTACCACCCTAGAACACAAAAAGGAAAAAACTAAGGGTAATGCTGCTCAATGCCAGAAGTCTAAATCTCAAAATGCATGCACTCGAGGCCCTTCTCAGTATGGAGAACATCGATGTCTGTGCTGTGACAGAAACCTGGTTCAAGGCTCCTGAGAGCACCCCAGCGCTATCAGGTTTTACCTCATATCATGCATTCCGCCCCAAAATCCGGACAATACCAAGAAAGGAGGGGTATCCATATTCATCAAGGACACCCACACCTCAAGACTGGTGGCAATGCACGATGCATCGGAGACCATCCAGGTGCAATTAACCATAGGCAAGACTGCTCTGCAAATTGTAGCATGTTACAGGCCACCCTCACAAACTCAGGAACCTCACATGGCCTTCCTGAAAACACTAGAGGGGATAAATGTATCACCAAACACCATCATACTAGGTGACTTCAATTACCCTAATATAGACTGGAAACACTACTCAAGCCCAAACACCCTAGCCCAAAAGTTCCTGGAATTCATAAACTCAAATGCCATGGAACAACTAGTCACCATCCCCACAAGAGGAGATAACATACTTGATCTCATCATCACGAACATGGGAGCACAATGTTCAACACCGGAAGTATACCCCTCACTGGTGAGATCAGATCACAAACTAATCTCACTGGAGGTCCTCATCCCACCCCACCTGAAGTAAATAAGACCACAGTAAAGAATTTCCCGACATCCGACTTCACACTTCTAAAGACTAGTGTGGTCTCCTTTAAGGCCCCGAGCCATGGAAAACAGTACTCAAGCCGCTGAATCACTTACAAATGCCTTCTACCAGCACCTGCAGGACTGCATGGATAAGGCAATCCCAAGCAAAACAAAGACTCTTTGTACCAAAGGCAAGCATCCAGTCTGGTGGACCCCAGCCATAAACAAACTCTACAACAAAAGGAGGAAGCTACTACAAGATAGAGCAAAATCCTTAAAAGGTAAGACACCCTTGATCACTATAAGTAAAAACTAAGAGCTCTCATAAAATCATCCAAAGCAAATTTCGAGAGAAAAATAGCTAAATACTCAAAAGACAATCATAAGGCCTTCTTTAGCTATGTTAGAAACCTGGGAGGAAACTCCCAGATATGCTCAGAACTAGTTCAAAATGATGTGAAGATTACTGATCCTACAGACATTGCCAACATACTGGCTGACAGGTTCAGTGCAAACTTCTTCCCTCCCCCAAAAGGAGAGATACCTATAACAAACGTTTGCAGCCCCCCAAACATCTCCAGCGCCCAAGTGAGAACTGCTCTCTCCAAAGCAAAAAAACACAGCATCCATGGGACCTGATGGTGTCCCTGGCTGTGTGCTCCACGAACTCAATGAGGAATTAAACCCACAGCTAGGACAGCTGTTTAATCAAAGTCTTACCTCTGGATACGTACCCAGGGAGTGGCGCACTGCAACTGTGGTCCCACTTCACAAAGGCGGTGCCTCCACCGACCCTGGAAATTACCGGCCCATTAGCTTGACAAGCCTTATCTGCAAAGCCATGGAGAGGATCATAATGGACCTCATAAATAAAGACATAGGGAATTTGCAGACTTTGGATCCAACCCAGTTTGGCTTTGTCAAAGGCAGATCATGCCTTTTAAACTTGGTTGACTTTTTTCAAACAGTCACCAAAGCCATTGATGAGGGAAAGGCAGTCCATACAGCCTACCTCGATCTGGCTAAGGCCTTCGATACAATACCCCACTCGGGTATCATTGAAAAACTCATCAGCTTAAATGTTAACCCATACATCACAAGATGGGTTGCAAACTGGCTGAGTGACAGAACCCACAGGGTCAGAGTTGCTGGCGCCATGTCAGACTCAAAGCCTGTCACAAGTGGTGTCCCACAGGGCTCAGTCCTGGGCCCACTCTTGTTTGGCATCTACTTTTCCAAGTACAAGCAAACACAGGAGGGTTATGGCTGACAAAGTTTGCAGATGACTGCAAACTGGGCGCCATAGTAGAAAACACATCTGACACAGATATCCTTCAGAAGGGTCTCACAGAAACGGATAACTGGTGCCAGAGCCACGGCCTAAAGTTAAATGCCAAAAACTGCATAGTCATACCCTTCGGGAAAAACAAGGTTACCCCTAGCTACCAAATAGGTGGCAATCCACTGAGCACAGAAGAAGTTATCAGGGACCTGGGGACCCAGGTTGATAGTAGTCTGTCATTCAACACCCATGTAGCTAAAGTAGTTAGGAAGACCTTCTACATTGCCCACCTTATCATGAAGGGATTCTCATCTAGATCAAGGGAGGTCATAGTCTCCCTTTACTCATCACTCATCAGACCAATGATTGAGTACAATGCCCCATTCGGAATGTATCTGACCCAACACTTGCAGCAGCTGGAGAGGCCACAAAAGTTCCTCACCAAAGGGATAAAGGGTCTCAAAAATCTGTCCTATGCTGCCCGACTGAAAGAACTCCAGCTCTATTCAGTCGCTTACCGCTTGCTCAGAGGTGACCTTTGCCTAACATACAAGGCCATGTCAAACCCAGATTTGATGAATATGCTTCACCTCAAAAAATCTAGATCCATCAGAGCCACAAGGGCAGGAGACTTAAACCTCGACACGGCTATTAACAGGACGTGCTGGAGGGATAGATTCATCACCCAAAGACTCCCTATGCTGTGGAACAAAATCCCGGTACATGTGAGGCAGAGCACCTCGCTGGCCTTGTTCAAGAGAAATCTCGACCAATGGATGGGAGATCGCAGATATACCCCAGGGATTACCTCAGTGTCACTGCTCGACAGAGGCACAGCAAAATAATGGGTATAGTTCCCCATACTAAAGGGGTGGCGTAAGCCACAAAACGATGGGCTAGGCTTGTAAATGCCCTCGGGCAGATAGCCTAGTATGAACCTATGAACCTATGAACCTATGAACCTGTGGATTTTTTCTTTGTTGAGCTTGAATATAGACAGGGACAAACTTTGTTTTATGTGGATGGGGAGTCTATTCCACAGCAGCAGCAGTATCCCCTATGAGATATACCTGTCCCTTCAAACTGTTCTGTGAATGGTGCAGAAGACATTTAGATTCCTAGACTGAGTATTTCTGATGTCATTTGACCTTCTGATGTGCAGTAAGTCCATCAGTAATGGGTTGGAGGATGCCTTGTATGCCAGAAAGAGGTCACTTCTTAGTACTCTGTAGGATACCAAGTATAGTGAGTGGGAAATTATGTCAAAGGATTTGGTCAGGTTGAGGTATGTGGTGCATACCATTCAGCTTCATCCATTGCTTTGGTGACCTTTTCAAAAAATCCACTAGGTTGAGTAAGCATGACCAGACCTTGATGAATCCAAACCGGCACAGGAAAACTACAGGTTTTGTGCGGTTATTCATGTTAAATAATGTCTTTCTTTTGTTTTAAAAATAGATTCAAGTGCTTCTAGACTTGAAGTCCGCATTAACTGCATTTTAAATATACTTGAGACTTTAGTTTCTTTTTTGTTTCTAAGTAATATATTGGCCTTATCAAGTCTCTGATGTCTCATGCCTGGAACACTTTTGTGGACTTTTATCCCTTAGTTACTTGGCCAGTGTGCTGTCATCAGAATTATATGCATAAGGTACTTGTTTCCAGCAGGTGAACAATCTGTCATTATCAGTCCAGTCAGTCCGGAGGGCACTGAGATGAAAGTGACCATATATGTTAATAGGAGTCTTATATTGCTTTGTAGAGAGGTGGCAGAAAAAGTAGCCTCATGACATATGTCTTCTTCAGGTGCCATTAACATCTACATGACATCTCCAGCAGATGGTTTTAGTCCTGGATAAATAAAGAATAGCATATATGAGGTAAATTTCAAGTCCAGTGCACATATATCTTAGCTGGATGCTGCTATGATTCATGCTTGTTGTATATTGAAGCGGTTGAGCTGACTAAATGCTGTATACTTGCCCAGTAATGTTTGAGGACAAATAGAAGAGTATCTTGGAACAATTTAAAAAGCATACAGATGATTTGCTTTGGACCTGCCTGTACTTATAAAGTTCTAGGAATTTATTTAATTAACATTGGTGCTTGTATTGCCTGGATGAGTATGGCTTTATGTAAAGCCTGCAGCAGAACATCACTGATTCGATGGTCATACAAAGCATTAGGCATGGTCTGATGAAGAAAAAGTTCTTGTATCATTAGTTTTTCATCTTCATTACAGCCACAAAAAGAGTACCCATGCTATTATTTTTCTTACACTTGAATATTCAACAAGGGGGTGATGGTCTTTAGATTAAACCCAACCATGTTTTCCAAGATAAATATTAACCCTAAAAGGGAAGACATCTCTGATCAATACTAGTAAAAAACTACAATCACTCATAAAATCATCCAAGGCCAACTTTGAGAGAAAAATCGCCAAGGACTAAAAGGACAATCATAAGGCCTTCTTTAGCTATGTTAGAAATCTGGGTGGAAACTCCCAGATATGCTCAGAATTAGTCCAAAATGATACAAAAATCACTGAACCCACAGACATTGCAAACATACTGGCAGACAGGTTCAGTGAAAATTTCTCCCCTCCCTCCCCCCCAAAAGGAGAAATATCTATCCCAGCAGAGTGTAGCCTCCCAATCATCTCAAATGCCCAGGTGAGAGCTGCTCTCTCTAAAGCTAAAAACACAGCATCAATGGGACGGATGGTGTCCCGGCTGTGTGCTACACGAACTCAATGAGGAACTAAACCCACACATAAGGCTGCTGTTTAATCTTAGCCTTACCACAGGATACGTACCCAAAGAGTGGCATACGGCAACTGTGGTCCCACTCCACAAAGGCGGTGCTTCTACGGACCCTGGTAATTACCGCCCCATAAGCTTAACAAGCCTGGTCTGCAAAGCTATGGAGAGGATCATAATGGAACTCATAAATAAAGACATAGGGGACCTACAGACATTGGATCCTACCTAATTTGGCTTTGTCAAGGGCAGATCATGCCTCTTGAACTTGGTCGACTTTTTTGAAACAGTCACCAAGGCCATTGATGAGGGTAAGGCAGTTCACACAGCCTACCTTGACCTTGCAAAAGCATTCGACACAATACCCCACTCGGGTATCATAGAAAAGCTCACCAACTTAAATGTAAACCCATATGTCACAAGATGGGTTGCAAACTGGCTCAAGGACAGAACCCACAGGGTTAGAGTTGCTGGTGCCATGTCAGACTCCAAGCCAGTCGCAAGCGGTGTCCCACAGGGCTCAGTCCTGGGCCCCCTCTTGTTCGGCATCTACTTTTCAGAAGTGCAGGCAAACATAGGAGGATTGTGGCTGACAAAGTTTGCAGATGACTGCAAACTGGGCGCCATAGTTGAAAATTCATCAGACACAGATATCCTTCAAAGAGGTCTCATAGAAATGGATAACTGGTGCCAGAGCCATGGCCTTAAGCTAAACACCAAAAAATGTATAGTCATACCCTTTGGTAAAAACAAGGTAACCCCAAGTTACCACATAGGTGGCAATCCATTAAGCACAGAAGAGGTTATCAGGGACCTGGGGACCCAAGTTGACAGTAACCTTTCTTTTGACACTCACATTGCCAAAGTGGTTAGGAGGACCTTCTACATTGCCCACCTGATTATGAAGGGATTCACATCCAGATCAAGGGAGATCATTGTTCCCCTGTACTCTTCACTTATCAGACCAATGATTGAGTACAATGTCCCATTCGGAATGTATCTTACCCGACACCTGCAGCAAATGGAAAGACCTCAAAAGTTCCTCACCAAAAGGATAAAGGGGCTCAAAAATATGCCATATGCTGCCCGACTGAAGAAACTCCAGCTCTATTCAGTCGCATACCGTCTGCTCAGAGGTGACCTGTGCCTGACATACAAGGCCATGTCCAACCCGGAATTAATGGACATGCTCCACCTCAAAAAATCCAAATCCACCAGAGCCACAAGAGCAAGAGACTTAAACCTCAACACGGATATAAATAGGACGTGCTGGAGGGACAGATTCATCACCCAGAGACTCCCTATGCTGTGGAACAGAATCCCAGTCCATGTGAGACAGAGCACCTCGCTGGCTCTGTTCAAGAGGAATCTTGACCAGTGGATGGGAGATCGTAGGTTTACCCCGGGAATCATCTCTGTATCACTGCTGGACAGAGGCACGGCAAACTAATGGGTATAGTATTCTTCAACCTAAGGGGTGGTGAAAGCCACACAACTCTGGCTAGGCTTATAAATGCCCTAGGGCAGATAGCCTAGTATGAACCTATGAACCTATGAACAGTTTATTATTCATGTCTCAAAAGAGTCAGCATTAATCTTCTAAAGCTCCATGCATAGTCAAGAATGGATATATATTACTTAGGAGGCTGCTTCTTGCATTATAACACATATAAGATGAACACTGGGTATCTTTCCCCATGTGTCCAGGAGACATCAAGCGTGCATGGCTTCTGAAGTAATAGGAGTGAGGTTAGCCTCCCTCTCCACTGAATTTTGTGACTGGGCAGTAGTATGAATACTGCTTTGCTTTACTAAGGGTAAATGTCCAGTTTACTAGATGTAGCTGTGCAGGAAAAGGCCTCCATTTTGACTTGCAATGTAATTCATACAAACAAGGCTTCTTACATACAAGGGGTGTCATAGATGGAGATAAATAGTTTTAACCCATTGTCTCAAGGATAACAAATGTGATAGCATCCATAATACTCAAAACATATGAAATAATTTTGGATAAATAACCATTTTAGTTAAGGTTAGTTAGAAGAGGTTTCCCCTTTCACTGAGGCATACTTAAAGAACAGCCTGTATTTTCTCTGTGTTAACTTCTTAAGTATTATGCCTTAGGTTACACAACATTACACACACCCATGTGGGAAACAGTACACCCCAGTTCAGTGGACAGAAATATTTCAGCATTTTTAGTCTAATTCTACTGTGTACTAAAGCTATTTAACTTATTTTTGGGGATATTTTGTATAGCCAGAAGTAGCATGAAATGAGAAACGGTTATCTCAAAATAAGGCAAAGGCAGTATTTGTCTCTTTCAAGGCAGCTAGTAAATTATCCATGCATAAAGTTACACAAATTATGGTTAAATACTTCCAAGTATGTGGAAGATATAGTCTTGTAACTATTGAGTACATCCTACACCAACAGTTCTACAGCAATGCATACATGCACACACACCAGTATGCCTGGTCAAATTTTTTTCCTGGTTGATATCAATTCTGCCCTTTGTTAAGTGAACACATCCCCTTCTAACATTCATGCTGCTTGCATGGGTTAATACTTAACCCACAGACATTGCCAACATCCTAGCTGACAGGTTCAGTGCAAACTCCCCCCCCCTACCAAAAGGGCAAATCTCTATCCCAGCAGAGTGCTGCCCCCCTGACACCTCAGATGCTCAGGTAAGAGCCGCCCTCTCCAAAGCAAAAAACACAGCATCAATGGGACCAGACAGTGTCCCGGGCTGCGTCCTACATGAACTCCAAGAAGAGCTAAACCCAAACATAAAACTACTGTTCAATCTCAGCCTTACTACACCTATCGCCCCATAAGCCTGACTAGCTTGGTCTGCAAAGCTATGGAAAGGATCATCATGGACCTCATAAATAAAGATATTGGGGACCTACAGACACTGGATCCTACCCAGTTCGGCTTTGTTAAGGGCAGATCTTGCCTCTTAAACCTGGTCGATTTCTCTGAAACAGTCACCAAGGCCATTGACGAGGGGAAGGTGGTCAACACAGCCTACCTGGACCTCACAAAAGCCTTCAATACAATACCCCACTCAGGCATTATAGATAAGCTCACCAGCTTAAATATAAACCCCTATGTCACTAGATGGGTTGCAAACTGGCTCAAGGACAGAACCCACATGGTTAGAATTGCTGGAGCCATGTCAGACTCCAAACCAGTTACAAGTGGCGTACCACAAGGCTCAGTCCTGGGACCTCTCTTGTTCGGTATATATTTCTCGGTGGTACAGGCCAACACGGAAGGACTATGGCTGACCAAGTTCGCAGATGACTGCAAACTGGGTGCCATAATCGACTCTCCAGCTGACACAAGCATCCTACAAAAGGGCCTCATAGAAACAGACAACTGGTGCCAGAGCCATGGCCTCAAGCTAAATGCCAAAAAGTGGATAGTCATCCCCTTTGGCATAAACAAAGTGCCCACAAATTACCACATAGGTGGTAATCCATTAAGTACAAAAGAAGTAATTAGGGACCTGGGGACCAAAGTTGATAGCAATCTCTCATTGACAACCACATGGCAAAAGTGGTTAGAAAAACATTTTATATAGCCCACCTAATCATGAAGGGATTCACATCTAGATCAGGGGAGGTCATTGTGCCTCTTTACTCATCCCTCATCAGGCCCATAATTGAGTACAATGCCCCTTTTGGGATGTACCTTACCAGACACCTGCAGCAATTGGAAAGACCCCAAACGTACCTCACCAAGAGGATCAAAGGGCTCAAACAGATGCCATATGCTGCCCGGTTAAAGAAACTCCAGCTCTACTCAGTGGCATACTGCCTGCTCAGAGGCGATCTGTGCCTGACGTATAAAGCCATGTCCAACCTGGAATTAATGGACATGCTGCACCTCAGAAAATCCAAATCCCATCGAGCTATGTGCTCGAGACTTGAACCTCAGCACTGAAATAAATAGGACATGCTGGAGGGACAGATTCATAACCCAGAGGCTCCCTTCACTCTGAAATAAAATCCCAGTCCAGGTTAGGCAGAGTCCCTCATTGACTCTCTTCAAGAGGAATCTTGATGAGTGGATGGGGGATCATAGGTTTACCCCGGGTATCACTTCTGTGTCACTGTTAGACAGAGGCACAGTATATTAACCTCGAAAAAGGGCATAGCAAAATTAATTTAAAATGGGTGGCGAAAGCCAAACACACTCTGGCTAGGCTTATAAATGCCCTAGGGCAGATAGCCTAGTATGAACCTATGAACCTATGAACCTAAGAGCATGGGCAAATAAGCATGGGTAAATCAGGTGCTTTTCCCTGATTCCATTTTAAAGGTAGGTTGAGCTTAAAAAATTTCCACTGCTTTTAGGAACCATGTGTGCCTTCCCTTTGTTAGAGTTGTCTCAAATGCAAGCAGCATAAATGTTAGACGGGGATGTGTCCACTCACCAAAGGGCAGAATTGATATCAACCAGGAAAAAAATTTGACCAGCAATACAGGTGTGTGTGCATGTACGCATGCACACACATACACACACACACACACACACACACACACACACACACACACACACACACACACACACACACACACACACACACACACACACACACACACACACACACACACACACAAAGCACTCATGTATATGAATATGATTACTATGTATGAATATGATTGCTACAAGCAAAAATATAGTAATCATATTCATACATAGGTTCATAGGTTCATAAGTGTGTACTAGGCTAATGGCCCTGGAGTCTTTACAAACCTAGCCCATAGGATTACCCTGGCATTGTGCCACCCGACCTTAGTTTCCAGTGCCTCTGTCGAGTAGAGCTACTGAAGGGATCCCCGGGCTGAATTTTCTATTTCCCATCCACTCATCAAGATTTCTCATGAAGAGGCCCAGTGAGGTGCTCTGCTTGACATGTATGAGAAGCCTATTCCATAGCATGGGTTGTCTCTGGGTTATGAACCTGTCTCTCCAGCATGTTCCGTTGATTGTGGTAATGAGGTTGAGGTCTCTGGAGTATGTGGTGCAGAGGGATTGGGATTTCTTTAGATGTAGCATTTCTAACAGAGCTGGGTCAGACATGGCTTTATAAGTCAAGCAGATATCACCTCTAAGTAGGCGGTATGAAACAGGGAATAGTTGGAGTTTTTTGAGTTTATCCATATAGGACAGGTGTTTAAGGCCTATGATCCTCTTTGTCAGGTACTTTTGTGTCCTCTCCAGTTGTTGCAGATGTCTAGTGAGGTACATGCCAAATGGGGCATTGTACTCAATGGTTGGCCCAATGAGGGAAGAGTAGAGGAAGACAATGACCTCTTTCTTCCTGTATGCAAAACCCTTAGTAATGAGATGTGCTACATAGAAGGACTTTCTGACCACAGTGGCAGTGTGGTGGTCAAAAGAGAGATTGCTGTTGACCTGTGTTCCCAGATCTCTTATAACGCCTTCTCTGTTCAGTGGACTACCATCAGTGTGGTAGTTCATGGGAATTGGGTTTTCCCAAAGGGGATGACGGCACATTTTTTGGCATTGAGCTTAAGCTAGTTGTCTTTACATACTTTAAAATCTTGTCTGACAACTTTGTTACTAATATTATAAATGACAAGAAACTATCTTAACTTGCAACATTTACTGTATACACTGTTGATAATCAATATCTTGTTATTGTATTAAAGCCGACAACCTGTAATGTTGTTTACTATTGCTGCAACTTTGTATCTCTATTTATCATGTACATGATGTGGAGCTTTTCCCCCAGGCATCCGCTGAAAAAGGACCTGCGTCCAGTCGGAATTTCCCAGTAAACAAATGTAAATAAATAAATGGTTCTGACACCAGTCGTTGGTCTCAGTGAGGCCTTTTGTAGGATGTCAACATCACTTGGGAAGTTAATAATGGCTCCCAACTTACAATCATCTGTGTCAGCCAGCATCCCTTCATGTTGAACTGGACTTCTGAGAAGTAGACACCAAACAGGAGAGGACCCAGGACCAATCCCTGTGAGACTCCACTCATGACTGGTCAGCAGTCTGACTTGGACTCGGCTACTTTCACACTGCGGGTTCTATCTGTGAGCTAGTTTGCAATCCACCTGGTGATATAGGGGTTGATGCCTAGCTTAGTAAGTTTTTTTTATGATTCCTGAGTGGGAAATGGTATCAAAGGCCTTGGCCAGATCAAGGTAGGCTGTATGAACCACAGTGCCTTCATCCACAGCTCTGGTGACTGACTCAAAGAAGTCGACCAAGTTCAGCAGGCATGATCAACCCTTCACAAAACCAAACTGTGTGGGATCCAGAGTTTGGGGATTCCCTATATCCTTGTTTATTAAGTCCATGATGATGCGTTCCATTGCTTTGCATATCAGACTTTTCAGGCTAATGGGGCGATAGTTCCCAGGTCTCTAGTCGCTCCTCCTTTGTGGAGAGGGATGACTGTAGCAGTGTGCCATTCGGTAGGGACAAAGCCTGAGATGAGGCTGTGACTGAACAGGGCACACAGGTGAGGTGCCAGTTCACTCTGTAGTTCATCTAGAACACAGCCGGGGATATTGTCAGGTCCCATAGAAGCTGTATTCTTGGCCTTGGACAGTGCTGTTTTAACCTGTTCAGCAGTAATACTGGGTGCCTGGCAATCTACTGGTATTGTGATTGGTCCCTTGGGGGGGGGGGTAAAGTTTGCACCAAATCTGTCGGCCAGTATATTGTCAATATCAGTTGGCTCAGTATAGGAGGTACCATTGTGCAGTAGCTCAGAGTAAATCTGGGTATTGCCGTGGAGGTTCTTTACATAACTATAGAAGGTCTTGTGGTTATCTTTACTATCTGCTGCAATTCTGTTTTCATAGCTAGCTTTAGAGGATTTGATGAGGGATCTCAACTTTATGTTGAGGCTGATAAGGGAGTTTTTCCAGTCTTTGGACTTCACCTTATTCCTCATCAGTTTCCTCCTTCTGTTGTAGAGTTCATTTATGGCAGCAGACCACTAGATTGGCTTCCTTTTTCTGGAGGAGAGCGTCTTGGTTCTATTGGGTATGGCGAGATCCATGCATTTGTGTACTTGTTCATACAGTGCATTGGTGTATGATTCGGTGATCATGAAACTATTTTCCATTTGCATGTGTGCCGTGAAGTTAGCCACCTCTGTTCTCAGGAGCCCAAAGTTAGCTTTGGAGAAGTTTTTCATGGTGGTTACCTTTGCGGGGGGTGTGGGGTAGGAGGGATGTGAATTTCCAAGGTGATTAGTTTGTGGTCGGATCTAACCAGGGAGGAGTTGATTATTGGTGTAGAGCAACAGTTGCCCATGTTAGTAATGACCAGGTCAAGGGTGTTGCTACCTCTAGTGGGGTAAGAACGAGCTGGCCCAGGGCACTGGAATTAATGAATTTCAAGAAACATTGAGCAAGTGTATTGGTACATGAGTAGTTTTTCCAGTTAATGGAGGGGTAGTTGAAGTCGCCCAGTATTAGTGTGTTAGGTTGGACCCTAATATTCTCCAGGGTGCTTAGGAACATGGAGTGAGTGTCTTGGGACATGGTTGGGGACCTATAATAGGCTATGACTTGAATTGCTGTCTTACCCAATGTTAGCTGTACCTGACATATCTCTGATGCATTATGTTGGGCTACCAGTCTAGAGGTGTGTGCCTCCTTTATGAATATGGAAACACCACCACCTGTGGAGCTTCAGTCCACATTCTGGGGCCAAAAGGTGTGGAATGAGTTATAGCCTGGTAGTGCAGGGGTGCTTTCTGCTGCCTTGAACCAGGTCTCTGTTACAGCACAAATTTCGATGTTTTCCATTTTAAGGAGTGTTTCGAGCGAGTGCATTTTGAGATTTAGACTTCTAGCATTAAGCAGCATGACCCTCACATATATACATACACGCACACATAACACACACATAATCACATAACATCCACATTCATGCATGCACAAAAAGATAGCAGTCATACTCAAATTTTCATGTCCGCACACAGACTCACAAACACCCACACACTAATATTCCATAAATCATCTCTCTCAAGTTTGTCACATCTCTGCTGCAAAATAATGGCAAAAAGTTAGATATAACAAAGTGGAAAGTTCAAAGCAATGGGCTTCAGTAAAAGCATTAAATGACACAGACTCTTATGTTATTAAAAAAGATATGCAAAAGTAAAACAATAACTAAAACAGTAATAAAGATTATAAAGTACTGACTTGAAAAAACAAAAGCCAATGGATACAGGAAGTCTATAATTGAAAAGTCGTATCCCTTCTCATTAAAACTGAACTAAAATGTTTGTAGTCCATTCATTTGCTGCACATTTCCAGCCAACAATGCAAGTGCCTTCCTTGTGATTGACCTCTACTGGGCAGCTACTGTCATAATGCTACTTCCAGGAACTCAGACCAGTAGGAAGAAGTGCTTAGAATATAAGAGCTTTCGCTATTTGTTTGTTTTGAACTCAGTGAAGTCTCTCTCTTTTTTTTTTTTTTTTTTGCTTTCTCTCTCTCTCCCTCGCCTTCTTTCTTTGTGTCTCTCTTTCTCTCCCTCTCACTGGCTTCCTGACTTCTCACCAAGCCAATGAGAGAGAGAGATAAAGAGGTGAAGGAAGAAATAGTACTACAGGCAATATAAGCCACAAAAACAAGCCTTACTCCGTGTGATTCAGATTGCAAACAAGACATTTTTGTTGTTAACATAAACAGAATGGATTTGAGCTAAGCTTTATAGGCTAGAAGTGTTAACAGGCAGCATCTGGCCTTCAAGCTGAGAGTTTGAGACTCTTACTGCAGGATGTTCTAAATTTTATGGGAAAGCCTGCATGTTGCAAAAGGGCAAATAAATATGGCTATTACAGCTCATCAAATGCAATTACAAAATCCAGTGCTAAAGTGACAGTGATTGTAGATAGGCTTCAATTTCCCATATCTCATTAACACCTATGTAATGTGGAAAGTTGCACCTCTTTTCATCCTGCACAAATCCTTGTATTTCAGAGCATTTTCTGAAAAATCAAAGCAGAAGCATAATATAATCAAGGCTTTTCTACTGCAGGACACCCTAGATTAACAATCTTACTGTCATTTTATTAATACATTTTTGCCCTTTCTATTTCTGCATATTATAAGCTGACAAGTCACTTAGTTAAAAAGCCAGGCCCAAGTAAAGTCTGGACACCATAAGGAGCTATGGAAGAGTACAGAAAAGGTGCTACAGGCTTAAATAAGATATTATCAGTGTAGTCAAAGGCAGATTCCTCTGTGATACCACACTGGTCATCACGGACTATATCTGATATAAAGGACTAAACATGAAGTATCCAAATAGATGCATGTATTTTGTAGTCTGTCTTATGTAATGATGCATGTCTTTTCTAGGATGATCTTGAGAGCTCCTTCCCAGTTTAAGTAATGGGATCACATAAACCTACAACAAAGAGGTGCACAACCCTGCCTTATTTATATCTTCTTGAAATAACCTGCATACTAGTGGCAGCTTGTCAAATATCAAAAAAATATCTATGGAATTATGCAGGAAGACCATGAAGGTCAGAAAACTTGTTGGCTCTAGGACATCTAACAAACTCTACTCTTGTCTGATTCATGATACTTCGCAACTGATAAGATTTTCATGCCTGATTTTTAAAAGAATCTTTGGATCATTACAGGGCATTTTCTGTACTAAAGCCTGTGGCCAAACAGTGTAGTTCTAATTCATTATAAATGACTTTCTTTGCACTAGGTGCACTGGAATACCTTGAGATAGGATTTGATTGAGTACATTGTACCTTTTCATTCTTCTGGCCACACAGCTAGAGATATTGGTGACAAAGATTAAAAATGAAGTCGCAGTTTTCCAGGATCTACCTCTGACTTAACCCAAGCTTTGTTATATCTTGTTTCTGAAGCTTGACAAAAAGAGTGGTTATTAAGCTCCTTGGATTGGTTAGCAATGCCAGAAATCATGCAAAAATAGCTAGACATGTTCAGGTTTCACATATCTGGATTTCCATAAACACATAGCTTATAGTTGTTAATTTGATCTCAAAAATGTCTTTAGGGTATCTCATTGTGACCCTATTTATTGTTCTTCATTCATTCATTTATGCATTTTGCATAAAATCACAAATTTAGATTATAGAATCATAGCCAGAGCTGGTGGCACAGAGGGATGAGGCCCTGACTGTAACCCAGGTAACTGGAGTTTGATTATCACCCCCTGTACTGGAGCCAGGCAGAGAGGGGGGTAGAATGAAGGAGCATGGGCAGTTTGACACTCTCATTGAGAAGGAAAGAAGGGAGGCTGCAGTTTGCATTCACTCAGAGGCACACAAGGTATTGCAATCTCCCTGGTGGAGGTTGGAGAGACTAGTGTCTGTGCTCCTGGGGGGAGGAAATGTCTGCTTGAAGGCTACACCCCTTGCAGAGGTGAGGTGACATCCTTCACTAATAGCCTATTGCATATCCCCTTGGGGAGAAAAATTAAAAAGGCTCAGCCCCTAAATGGCTACCTGAATGATGACTCCATTAGGTTGGTTCTCACCTATTATTGAGAGAAAAGGGGGTGATGAACTGAGGGATGGTCTGATGTTTGGCTGGCTGGAAGGAAGCAAAGAGACACAAAAACATGTCAAATCATTATGGATGATAAAGACTATGATCTCTATTCTTTGGAAGGAGAAGCATTTAGTAGTGTGTAGGTCAGGGAATATTGATCCAGCACTGGGTTTAGGAGTATTATGAATGTTATAATTCTTTCATAAAGTGACAAAGACAGATAAATGAGTGTATCCTGATATTTGAGAGGTAGGGTGCTTTCCGATGACTTTTAGATTTTCATCTCATATAACAGTATGGATATATCTTTCCTAGGCAAATATCATTGGTCACTAGTGTCATAATTATGTGTATGCAGGTATGCTCTCCAGCTAGGAACAAATCTTCAGTTATTAATTCCAGCAAGGAATGAGGTGTCCTTTCATCTTCAGGCATACCCATGTCATGGATTAAATAAACAAAAGCTATACAGTCTCCCTCCCATCAAGATATCCATAGATATCATCCACCGAATCTTGATAAGACTTATGTGGAACAAACAGTTATGGAGCATGCCTGCACAGAATTGATACCCCTCTCTTTTTACCACAGAGGGGGTGGGCTATTGACCTCAACTCATAACCATATTTCTTTGTTTTCCTATGCCTTGATTTTCTGCAGTAGGACAAGACTTGTTGCAATGAGATGCCTCTAAATGAAAAGAATGAAGCAGCTAGCACAGCTATTAAGCCCATTATTTTTTTTTAAATATGACATTTGTGTATGTTTGTTATCTTGATTCTAAAGCAGTTTTTATTGGTATGATTTTTTCCAGAATCTGTACAATAATTCCACTGTCTGAACTCACTGACAGCAACACCCCCCTTATTTCCACCCCCTTAAAAAGTAACTGTTATATGATGAACAGTATGCGTTAAGTGAGTGCCATTCAGCAATGCTGGAATAAAAGAATATGGTAAGAGAAAGTGGAAAAAAAGAACCTAGGTGATGTTATTGGAAACCAGACAGAAAAGCATTCATGATGCAACATATGTTCAGCATATTCTTGCATACAAACAGTTTGCGCTCCCTGGATCACATGGATTAACACACACAAAGATCTTGCACCATGTCTCAATGAACATAGATTCATAAATTAATCCACATAAACAAAATTGGAGAATTCATGTCTCCCTATTGAAATGTCAGCACTCGGCATTTCTAGTGTCAACAAGCCAAAAAAAAAAGACCGAGAACACAGGAGAAGAGCAATTTTCAAAAATCACTTCTTCTCCTTTAAACTTCTTTTTGTGGGGGGGGGGCCTCCTCTACACCCCAAACTAATATATAACAGCTCTGAGATTGCCATACCTCAGAAAAAAGGGAATATTTTGAGAAATGCCATCTTGGAGATAGTATATGTAAGTCCGCTCTTTCGGCCATTCAGTCTCCATATTTCAGGACATGCTCTAGCGGGTTCCAATATTTCAAATGGTTACCAAATTGGATTGTAGAAAAGAATTAGATTATGGACATGTGGCAAACACAGGAAATGAGAAGCTTCTCAGTTATATGAGTTACTACACTGTTTCAGAAAATTAATTTATAGGTATTTAAGGAACATGCACATTTGTGGAGGAGGCTAGGGAAAACAAGGAAAGACATTTTTTTGCTGCATTCTTATCATAGAATGCATTAATATCTACTAGAATTGCAGCAGAATAGAATTTCATTTATACAAAATAATCACTGACACATCCAGACTGGAGAGGAGAGGCCATGTGTATTGTATGAGTGCAATATGTTAACATACATTAATGTGGTGATAATTTTTTTTACATTCATCACAATTATACATCAACGGTGTAAACAAAAGATGGCTCTCTTTTTTGGCATAGTGGTGTTGTACATGAAATAACAGGGTACTAACATGATTACTGTTGAAATTGAATGATATAACTTTTTGCGGACAGTGTATGTATGTTAGTAACAGCAGCAATTCAAAATATGTCACTGGGACTACTATGTCTTTCATTTGCATCTTAATGACATATCAGATGTTTCCAGAAAATGGCTATCATTTGGGCAGCAGATAATGCATGAAGGTAAAGGGCAGTTATAGGATCACTTCTAAATGATTATTGATATGGTTTGTTTTGGGGACAATATCTGAAAAAGTGCAATGCGGACAGTATATTAATGTGACAACTTCACAGTCAGAAGTGGGACACCCATCTCGGATGGGGTACATCCCATTGTGAGTGGGCTAGTTTGTGTACAAAATAACCTGAAGCTAGTGACTGTGTTTTTAGAAACACAGCCCATTTTTGTGTTTTGTTCCATTGCAATAATTATAATTCAAATTCCTCCATAATGTAATATGATATAAAAAGTATACAAACCCCTGTTAAAATGCAAGGTTTTGTGATATAAAAAATGAGGCTACAATAAATCATTTCAAAACTTTTCCAACCTTTAATGTGAGATATAATCTGTACAATTCAATTGACAAACAAACAGATCTGTTAGGGGAAAATATAAATAATAAAAAACATACAATAAGCTGGTTTCATAAGTGTGCATACCCTTGAACTAATACTTTGATGAAGCACCTTTTGATTTAATTACAGTATTCAGTCTTCTTGGGTAGGAGTCTATCAGCATGGCACATCTTGACTTGGCAATATTTGGCTACTCTTCCTTGCAAAAGTGCTCCAAATCTGTCAGATTGCGAGGGCATCTCTTGTACACAGCCCTCTTCAGGTCACCCCACAGATTTTCTATTGGATTTAGGCCTGGGCTTCCAAAACTTTAATTTTCTTCTAGTGAAGCCATTATTTTGTTGATTTGGATGTATTCTTACAGTCATTGTCATGTTAAAAGGTGGAATACCTCTTCATCTTAGCTTTCTAGCAGATACCTGAAGGTTTTGGGCCAAACGTGACTGGTATTTGAAACTGTTCATAATTCCCTCCACCTTGAGTAAAGCCTCAGTTCCAAATGAAGAAAAGCAACCCCAGAGCATGATATTACCACCACCATGTTTCACCGTGGGGATGGTGTTCTTTTGGTGATGTGAAGTGTTGTTTTTTGTGCCAAACGTACCTTTTGGAATTATTGCCAGAAAGTTCAACCTTGGTCTCATCAGATCATAAGACATTTTCCCACAAGCTTTTGGGAGACTTGATGTATTGTTTTGCAAATTTTAGCTGGGCCTGGATTTTTTTTTTTTTTTTTTGCATAAGAAAAGGCTTCTATCTTGTGACCCTACCCCATAGCCCAGGCATATGGAGAATACGGGAGATTGTTGTCACATTGTAGTACACGACCAGTACTTGCCAGAAATTTATGCAGCTCCTTCATTGTTGCTGTAGGTCTCTTGGCAGCCTCCCTGACCAGTTTTCATCTTGTCTTTTCATCAGTTTTGGAGGTATGTCCAGTTCTTTGCAACATCACTGTTGTGATATATGTATATATATATATATATATATATATATATATATATATATATATATATATATATATATATGTGTGTGTGTGTGTGTGTGTATGGGAACAGTAGGCAGTTCCCCAACAGGGGGTGCAGGTAGCTGTTTTAAATTGATGCCACCCACTGTTTTAAAGTGTTTATTTTTCACAAGTTTGAAATGTCCTATTTGCTTTCAGCAACTTATCATCTGACATTTCATAGATGATTCTTAGCTATATTTCACCTCTGTCCTGGGCTATTTTCTAATGAATAAAATACCTTAAGTACAGCTAAATATGCAATAAAATGCTCCTATTTAAATAAAGTACAAGGGGAAAAGTATGGAATGGTTCATCAAAGTGTGATTCACTGAACCATACTTCAACAATCTTTCACATTCAAAAAAACAACAGTTGCCTACAAAGTCAGCTGAAATTACTAAAAAGTGGAGCGTATTTAGGAAATCACTCTACTCAATGAATGGCATCTTTCTTCAGATATTTTACTGTTTTCCTTTTACTGGACATGTAAGCATGTCACCAAGGCATAGCTCTTCTTCAAGATTATAGCAGAACATGAATGCCAAAAGTATAGCACCATATTTAATATGCAACCCATGTTTTATATAGGGAGAGAGCAAGCCTATGCAACTGGTGTTTTATAAAGGGAGAGACCAAGCCAATATGCAAACTATGTTTTATTTAGGGAGATAACAAACCAATAAGCAACCATTGTTTTAATTAGGGAGAGAGCAAGCCATTATGCCACTGATGTTTCACTTAGGGGGAGAGCAAGCTAATATGCAACCTATGTTTCATTTAGGGAGACAGCATGCCAATATGCAACTAATGTTTAATTTAGGGAGACATCAAACCCCATGTACAGGGTCTGTGTTATCACAGGCCCTTTAATTTATTCTGCTTCTAATGTTACTGGTGCTACTCAAGAAAGGGCATGTCGTTTATTTGTGTATTACCTTAAACACACATGACACCTTGCAAAGAAAACTCACAGTCTTTAAGTTGACTAACAGTTAATACTAACCCACTCAAGACCTCTTTCCCTTCTCTGAGTGAGTGCATATGCTATCAAACTACTAGAAAGGTATCTGGGAAAAACTGTAATCCCAGTCCCACATTCACACTGTATCACTGAGACTGAAGACTCAGCTAACTGAAATTCTATCTAAATTTAAGTCTGCAATGGCAGATTTGACAAAAAGTTTGGCAAATGGTGCTTTATTAGCTATTAAAAATATCAAGATTGCCTACTTGAAGGCTTACTTTAAGCTTACAGTTTTGGCTTATCACTGCCGTAGTACCTCCAAGCATAATATGCATTGAAAAAGCATGACTAGCTGATAAAGTTTGCATTACTTGTGGTGCCTGATGTAATATACGTAAGATACGAAAGAGAGGTCCGTAATATGATCTGTCCATCTATAACCATTCATACAACCATATATCCATGCATAACTATCCATCCATCCATCCATCCATCCATCCATCCATCCATCCATCCATCCATCCACAACCATCGATCTATCCAACCATCCATCCAATCATTCATCCATCCATTTGTAAGACTGCTTAATGTAAAATAAGCAACATTGTATACATTAATGACAAGATAAGGGTGCGTGGTTAATGATGCCTGAAAAAAAAGAGAAAGAAAGAAAGAGTCTAATAAGACACAGGTGTTTATATAATAAAATGCAAAAATGTCCCAGATTAGTTATGAAAAGCAATATCAGTAATAATGTAAAAATAAAAACTGCTGAAAAACACCAAAACAAGCTTGCATCACATTACTACAAAATATTTATTCAAATAAAATACTCAAACTGTGGTACGCACTTTTTTCTCATATAAAACCTAAGCAAGAACAACTGCTTTAATTTGATAACAGCACATGATAAAAGTCACATGACAATAAAAAACTAATGTTGCAATGACTCATATTTTAATTCTCAATTAAAACTGATATAATCACTGATATCTGAATAATTCTTGCTATCTAAATTCCTTATATGCCAACCGATTGTCTCTACCCTGTCCTATCACATCAAATGGCTCATAATTAATGCATTTCATTATATTTTGTCATTCTGTTTACTGAAAAACATCCTAGTAGTTTTATCCACATACAACACAGACAAAGTATTCAGAACTCCAAGCACAAAAAACTCAATTGTGCAGACACTTTGCTGTTCACTATACTATAATAGCAGGGTGCAATCGCCAGATACCTATGACAGCTACGTGTTCTGCATTTGAAAGTACCACATATATTGCACTTAATCAAATAATTGTCAGACGGGTCTTTGACATTTGTGGACTTTTTTGTTAATAAACATTTTTTTTTTTTACCAATCTTGTTTTTTTTTTTTTGGTCCCTTCAGACCTCATGCTTACCGGCCTAGCCTTCAGTACCCAATGTCCACGCTGGATCTACCAACTACTTTTCCAGGCCCCAGACTTAGTCCATTATTACTGGGTCCAGTTGTGAATCTTAAGGGTGTTCTGGGGGCTTGGCTCATCTGTGATTTCATCCAGAGGGATTTTTTATGACCTACCCTGCCCCTTTCCCCACCCCCATGCTCACTGATTACATCTGAGGGAAACCCCCCAAACTGATCCATTTCTCCCTTTAGGAAGATTATCTACAACTGCCTTCCTAACTTGGATGGGCATGCCCATCCCTTCCCAACCACTCCATCATTTGTCCCAGCTGCTAATGAAACCCAGGTCAGCTGGGCCATAGTCAGGGCTTTATCCCACTATACGACCGGAGAAGCTTTTTTACCAGTCTTGTTGATAATGGTAGAATCAACTGAAAAAAAATTACCCAGTTATTTTAAAACCACTTTATTGATGGCTAAAATTCCTGTTGTATGTGTAAGTTCCATTACCATACACCAGTCAGTGACTTTGTTATTTGGGTCTTGATTCATGCTACTTTCCCCATTAATTGTATTTTTCTTATTAATAAATAAATAAATAATAAATAATCACTGGCCATTTCTGTAAAATATCTTTTGGATACCCTCAGACATTAAACTTATCTTGCATGCTCCGTAATTCCAGTACCATTGCCTCTTGGCTAGGTGTCAGATTGTCTGTGACATTGCCCTTTAGCAATATTACTTTACTGTATTGCTAATGCATGTCACTGTAATGACAAATGGAATTACTAGCTACAGTAAATTTTTGTAACTACTTTTTACAAAAAGTCCAAGAATTTCAAAATCATGTTTTAAAATTGTTCAATTACTGAACACAGGTGCAAAAAATCTGGTACTTTGTAGTTGTTTGATAGGGGATAAAGGCAAATGCTTGGAGTGCAGAGAATTTGATGGCAAGTGCTATTCAATGCAATCCCCCCCACACACATGCATTAATGATTATATCAAGTTTAAGTGTCTATCAGTGTTTAAGCCTTTGCAATGTAATTCTTTTAATGTTATATGACTTTTATAATATGGTGTTCTCAAGCTATTCAAATCAGTTGTCTAATGAAGTCTCTACTTAGTTTTTATCTGAGACAAAAGTGATTACCACAATTTTAATTATAATAACAACTGATTCGGCAAAATCAGACCTAAGATATATAATAGCTATCTACGTAAACGAGACATGGGTTACAAATTTAATCTTGGGTCAGTATGACCAGAACTGATAGCTCTTATTGTTAAAGAGAGAAAAAAAACTGCAGTTCATAGTGACATGAAGAAACTGAAGCTCGAACATCTGACTGTGATTTATTCATATACCACTTAAAAGCATTGGTATCTGGGAGCACAACAATAACCTGAGAATGTGAGTGATGCATTTTAAGGAAAACCTCAAAATATATATTTTTTCATTATGATAGAGTGCCTACAAAAACTAGGATTGGATATCTGCCTCGGATGTTCTCAGCATAAAAAACTTCATTGACTATTTATTCAGCATGTCTGAAAAATTCTTAATTTGCTGCTTATTGGTTCAAACTGGATTTTTCTACCGTTGTTCTACTTTGTGTCTTTAAATTCTTTGTACAAAGGACAATTCTGTAGTCAGCCATTAGAAAACTAAGGCAAACCCTTAACCGTCCATACAGTAATATAAATAATAATAATAACAATAATAATAATCATGGAAAATTAATTTTGGAAGTTACATTAATGCTAGCTTGAAATGAGGCATTGCACATAAGCCAGAAATAAAGCAGTCAGTATAGCAGCGTCATATATGCTTCTGGAATACTATGCTTTATTTTGTCCTCTTATATACGCAGCTGCCAGAATATGTCAGGCATAAAGGCACGACATCTAATTAGCCTCACATTAGGTGGGAAGCTACTTTTCTCTGACCTACTTCATAGTGGATTCTGCCAAGGTGGTCTATTTTTCTTGCAGTAACACTGATGTGCCAGGCAGTATTCAAATCTCTTTTATCTTTTGACTCACTGACCAGTGTGCCATGGCAGACTTTATAGCCTTGTTTCTATGGTGATTCACAGCATTAACAAGACCAGCAAGCTATGTCTTCAGCCTTTTGTACTAAAAGCACTTTATTATTCCTGTTTCTGTGAACCACTCTGAGAGCAAGAGAAGAACTTATTTTATAAATTTATGTCCCAGATTATCTGGAAACCTGAAGTGCTCCAAACATAGAACAAATGTACAATGATATTGGCATCAAAACAAGAAAGATAAAAAAAGTTCACTAAACAGGCATTCTCCGTATTTTACTTCCTTTCATGATGAGTTACAATGATATTGGCATCAAAACAAGAAAGATAAAAAAAGTTCACTAAACAGGCATTCTCCATATTTTACTTCCTTTCATGATGAGTTAAGCACAGAAACCATGACTTGCTTTTCTGATTACTTTGCCTTGTGAATAAAAAAGAAACTAAACTATCTTGTTCTTAGTTTTCTAATTATCACATTAGAAACTATTATTCGTTATCATGTGAATGATTTGTAACACATACCGAGACAGTGAGACACGTTTATTTTCAAATTAACTGTTATGAAAGATAGTAAAAATGGTACAGCTTCTGAAGTGAAACAGCATGTCTCTGTTCACTTTTTTAAGGCTGAAAACTGGACTGGATGCTACGTCATACATTAATTAAAATGTTATAGACTTCTCTGTTGTCATACACTTCCTGCTATGTACTGAGTACAGATTTGGTTCTTCAGAAATGACTCCGCATTTGTTCTTTGCAATTGAGAACTTGCTGCTACATGGTACTTCAGTGTTGTATGAGTCATGAAAAATGCAGCTGGTAAATAAAAAGTAAGGTTAATGTCAATAATTGTATATAGAGCGATAGATTAGACAGACAGACAGATAGATAGCTAGAAAGATAGATAGATAGATAGATAGATAGATAGATAGATAGATAGATAGATAGATAGACAGATAGATACAAGCTGTGTAAATGTGTTTATTAATATAACTTCAAATAAGTGATCTTCAAAAAGAGTAAGACCTATTTGCAGCTGTATCACAGGGACGGTATACAAAGTTGGATGTGCAAATAGGGAAAAATTGTACAGGTGTGCAGTATAGAACAAAACGAATGCTAGCTTTGTCATGCAACACTAATCATTTAAAAAATTTGAATGAACAAACTACATAACATTTACAACTCATTTAAATTTCAAAGAGCTAGCATGAATCATATGAGCATAGCCAGGCATACACTTTGTAAGCCACTGTATATACATTAATTTTTAAGAGTAAAGTTTTATTTAACACCGAGGGACCCGAAGATCCAGCATAAAATGCATAAATAGCAGCAAAATGATGTATGTGAGCCAGCAATTAAGATAAATGTGTCCTGAGTGAAGCATGTTTGTTAGATTACTAGTTATTTATTTAGAGGCCTCTATTGTAATAATTGTAGCATCTTTAATTCCACATTTAGGATATATCCTGCAGGAAATAACTGACAGTTATGTTAAGGGTAGGCAGAAGTTCAGGTGTTGGACATTTAAATTAGAAATGTTTGCCTACCGCATTAGTATAAATGCAAACATGCTGTCCACACCCCTGATGTATCACCCGGGTAGACGTATGGTGCTGGAATAAGTAATACTAAGAGATGGAATATATATATAAAATATAAAAAGGAAGGTAGAAAGAAAGTAACAGGAACAGGAAATGGAAGAAGAGGGATTTGTCAGGCAGGAAAAGATGTCATTGTGTCTAAGACTGGTGCTATACCCGAAAGAAAGAATTCAGATTCATTATGGAGTTGGTATACAGTAGAGCAGAAGATCCTCAGGTCAAGGCAAAGCTGGACAAGTAGCTGAATGGAATAGCAGGAAATGCAAATGACTAGCTGGGAGACCTGGAAAAGAAGATAGAGTACTGAAAAAAAGATACTGAGGTGACTGCCATCAAACAAGTGATAGGAAAGAGAGACAAGGAAGCTAATGTGAGGTGCTGAAGTAGACCAGAGATCTAAAGTAAAGCAAGTAAAGATTAGGAACTAAAGGCTGGGTAACTCAGATGTGAGGTGTCAATACCAGATCATGATGCAAATCTGAGGCATTTTGCTGGATGTCAAAGGGCTAAAAATGCAGAATAAAAATGAGCAGAGGAGGAAGGTTCTAAAGGTAATGGAAATAAGCAGCAGATTCCGTCACACCTGGAGAGAACTAACTGAATGGGATGGCAGTACTATTAATAAGAAAAGCAAGCCATGATATGAGATGCAGCTGAGACAGCTCTTCGTAGAGAGACACAGTGTTTGATATGGTCACACATTAGCCCTGCTTGGAATCAGCTCAGGAAGACAGAAACATTTGCACTGGATTATTTTCTTAGAATGAAACATGTCCTGATATATTTTCATCTCTGCAACCTTGCTGAAAATAGCATCAGTTGTCTGTTGTGGCAGCACTACAAACATTGTATTAATGCTACTACAAATGTTAACAAAAAGTATAGCTAACTTTTGGGGAATGCAACCTTGAAGTGATATAATTAGAAGGAGTCCTACAGATTGAGCACTCGCACATGAATGCAAGTATGTAGGCTTTTGTGTGACACTGATTTCACTGAAACATTGCTTTAGCAGTCCTGCTGTCAATTAATGTGGTCTGCTTAATCACTGCCAGACTTATTTATTTATTTATATATTTATTTTATTTTATTTTATTTTACATTTGTTGACCAGGATAGTCCAACTGGATACTTGTCCTTTTTCAGCGGAGGCCCGAGGAGAAAAACTCCATACATACATACATACAGAAAGACTGTTAGATTAATCAAGTTAAACCTCTGTTACAGATACAATACATAGGATAAAAGTCAATCATTCTGTAATATATAAATCTGATTCGTTATAGAGTAACAATTAGGAAGCAATGTAGGGGTGGCCAAAACACCTCTTTAGCACATGTTTATATTGTCAGTTAGTCAGGATTAGCCATTGTCTTTTAAAGTACTGTTTTAGATTTTTTTTGAATTGGGTTAGAACGGGTTCTGAAGTAAGCTCAGCAGGAAGTGAGCTCTATATTTTACTAACAGAGTTGGCATATAGAGAGTCTCCAGATGAGTTGTTGCTTTTGAGGGTTTGGACTAGTAATTTTTTGGATGAGCGAAGTGTCTTGAGGTTGCTGTAAGGGGTGATAATTTTTGTAAGTATGGGTGCATTTTCAGGTTGGTAGAGAATTTTATGTGCTACTATTAGCTGATTGTATTGAAGTTGGATAGGCAATTCTAGCCACCCCAGATTCTTTAGGTTCAGACAGTGGTGTGTTCTGTATGCTGCTCCAGTGGCAAATCTAGCAATATGATTAAAGCAGCTAGAGAGTTTAAGGTCAGACTTACTCAAGTTAGTGAAGAGAGGGGATGCATAAAGGAGGGTGGAAAGTAGATGTGTACGGGCAATTACCGTCCTAGCTGGTGGAGTGAGGAAAGGTTTGATCTTGTATAGTGAACCAAGTTTTTTATTAACTTTTTTAATAGTTTGATTAATATGCATATCAAACTTGAGGTTGTTATCAACAGTTACACCTAAGAGTTTGGTACAGGGATCTGGGGCAATGACAGTGCCACTGTTAGATTTTATAGTAAAGGTTGGAGCAGAGGCTTTACGAGTGGGGGAGAAAAGCAGTAGCTTTGTTTTGTTAGGATTTAATAGGAGATGTCGATTATGGAGCCAATTTTTGACAGTATTAAAAAACATTTTGGGACAGAGTCTGCAGACTTAAAGGGGAGGTGACAGAGCAAATCAAAGTGGACTCATCTGCATATTGAATGCAGATGGCTGTTAGGATGACTGTGTACAGGTCATTAATAAAGACTGAATATAATAAGGGTTCTAATATAGAGCCCTGAGGGACCCCAAGGTGATAGGTAGAAGGGAAGATAGTTTGTTCTGCCATAGTACAGCCTGTTGTCTACCCCTCAGATAAGATTTGAACCATTGGATAGCCTGGACATCTAGGGAAATAGTTAAGTATGTGTATGAGTAGTTGGTGGTTGACCATGTTGAAGGCTTTGGGGAGATCAAGAAAGAGGGCAGAAGAAAGCTTATTGTTGTTTCTGTTTTGATTAATAACATTGGAAAAGGAGAGGAGGGCTTTGTTTGTATTGTGGAATGGTCTGAAACCATGCTGCGAATTAGCCAGGAGATTGTGCTGAATGAGGTGGCTCAGGAGTTGTTTATGGATGCACTTCTCCATAATTTTAGCCAGAGGTGACAAAATAGCTATAGGTCTGTAAATTGACAGTTCAACGCTTATTAAGTGCTTCTCAGTCAGATATGGCTGCCCATATGGGAGCTTCAGTGTCAGTGGCTTAACAAGTAGCACACCTGGTTTTGGTGGTCTTAGATTAAAAGGCTGTGGGAGTAACCATTTGAAATGTCTGGAACCACTAGAGTGAGTCCTGAAACATGGAGTGAATGACCAAAAAACTGACTTACCTATACTAAGTTCAATATGGCCATTTCTCAGAATATTCTCTTTTCTCCAAGGTATGGTGATCTAGGATTTGGTATATATATATATATATATATATATATATATATATATATATATATATATATATATATATATATATATATATATATATATATTCAAGTTCTGGATGTGTGGAGGACTTGCACCTCACATCCAGGGTGTAGCAGGGCTTGCAGTTTTGCAAAAAAAGAAGTTTAAAGGGGAAGAGTGAGCTTTGAGATTCTGTCTTTTCCCATTTTTTCAGTTTTTTTTTCAGCTTGTCAGCATTCAGCATTTCAACTGCTGACATATCAATAGGGAACCAGCTGTGGGTTCTAGTCCCAGTACAGGTGTTTGGATTAATTTCCAGCACTGACACTGCAGTATAACTTAAGGGGAATGCTGCACTCCTGAGTGTGCTGTCTTTTGGAAGAGACATTAAACCAAGGTCCCATCTGCCTGAGTTGGTGGTACTTCAGGTGGAGGTAAAAGATCCCATAACACTTTTGAAAAAAGGAGTATGAGAAATTCCCTGATGACATGGCCAAATTTCCCTTAGTGTGATTACCACATTAGATCTCCCCTGAAAAGAGGCCACTGGCCTAGTGCCATTAACCCAGTCAACAAAAGCGTAACTAAAATGTATTTTATATGTTTCGTTTTGTGGGCACATCATCCACAGTCTCGCTAGAAGTAACTGTAACACAAGACCACCTTTAGCAACAACTAGACAAAACTTCTCCAAGGCCAATTACAACCTCTTATGCAATGGCATAAATAGCTTCATAGCTCATCCCCCCCACTGATAGGACAGACACCTATGCTGAGTTATACAATGCTTTATACAAGCACCTGTACAATTGTACTGATTCTGCAATACCTGCTGGAGCCAAAGCAAGATCTCCAAGGAAAAACAAACCTGCCTGGTGGACAACTCTCATTAATAGGCTATACACTAGAGGGAAGAAATTGCTGTTTAAGAGTAGGAAGAAACGGTCTTAAAACTGTAAATACTCCCTCCTCAACTTAAACAAGCAAATAAGACTCTTAGTGAAGTCCTCCAAAGCTAGCTACCAATCCAGATTAGTTTTCCTAACTAAGGATAACCACAAGGTGTTCTTTAATTACATCCATAACCACAAAGGTAAGGCACAGATTTATGCTGAACTCATAGTTAATGGTACTGCATATATAGAACCTGTGGATATACCAAACCTGCTGGCGAACAGGTTCAGTGAAAACTTCACTCTCCTGTTCCCGCCACATATACCTCAAAGCATCCTTAACTCCTATCCATCACCTAGAATCTCCAAGGAGCAGGTCTTAAATGCCCTCTCCAAGGCCAAAAACACATCCTCTATGGGACCAGACCACATCCAGGGCTGTGTTCTACATGGGTTAAAGCAGGAATTAGCATCACCATTGGGCGCACTTTTCAATCACAGCTTAAGCAATGGCTTCTTCCCAGCAGAATGGAAAACAGCTACTGTCATCCCTTTGCAAAAATGGGTGGATCCATGGACCCCAGGAACTATAGACCCATTAGCCTGACCAGCCTTATCTGCAAGGCCATAGGATGAATCATCATGGACCTTATTAACAAAGATATAGGAAATCTCCAAATGCTCAACTTCACCCAGTTTAGCTTTGTTAAGGGGAAATCATGCCTGTTAAACTGGATGGAATTCTTCGAGACAGGGGTCAAAGCTCAAGACCAGGGCAAAGCTGTGCCTACAGCCTACCTAGACTTAGCCAAGGCCTTTGACACAATCTCACACTCAGGCATCATTGATAAACTCACCCAGCTGGGTATCAACCCATATATTTTCAGGTGGGTTGCAAACTGGCTCACTGACAGAACTCATACAGTCAAAATAGGGGACTTCACCTCCTCCAGCAAACCTGTAACCAGTGGTGTTCCACAGGAGTCATTTCTGGGACCCCTACTGTTTAGAATCTACTTCTCTGAATTACAGACTAAAACTAAAGAACTGTGTCTGACAAAGTTTGCTGATGACTGCAAACTGGGAGCAATCATGGAAACCTCTACCGATGTCAACATCCTGCAAGAAGATCTTACCCAGATTAATGACTATTGCCAAAGTCATGGTCTTAAACATAATGCAAGAAAATGCATTATCATCCCTTTTAGCAATGGTGATGTTCCTGCAAAGTACCACATCAATAGCAATACCATAAGCACGCAGTCACTGGTGAGAGATCTGGGCACACAGGTTGACAGTAGCCTTAACTTTGATCACCGTGTCTCCAGTGGTAAGAAGGGCATTTCATATTGCTTATCTCATAAGTAAGGGCATTGCCTCCAGAAAAAAGGAGGTTATAACTCCCCTGTACTCTTCCCTCATCAGGCCAATAATAGAGTACAGTGCTCCCTTTGGTATGTTCCTTTCCAAACAGCAGCATCAATTGGACTGACCAAAAAGGTTCTTTACAAAGAAAATTCGGGGTCTTCAAGATCTGTCTTATGCAGATAAACTGAAATCATTGTCACTTTATTCTATGCCATACAGACTGTTCAGAGGCAACCTGTGCCTTGCATATAGAGCAAACTCTGACCCAGCTTTAATGGAAATTATGCACATTTGCAAGTCAAATGGCACACGGCCACTCACCTAAAGGACCTTAACCTGGTATGTGACATCAAAAGAACTTGCTTGATAGAGAGATTTGTCTGACAGAGGTTGCCCTATATTTGGAACACGCTTCTTAGTCATGTTAAACAAAGCCTCTCATTGGCCCTATTTAAGCATAATTTGGACAATTGGATGAGTAAGCAGAAATTCACCCTGGGGGATCCACCTGTCTCCCTCTAGGGCTGATTTTAGTGTCTGCTTGAACCAGACACCTTTGGGAATATGGGATGAACATGACTAGGTTTGTAAGTGCCCTTGGGACACCTGCTATGATCCTATGATCCTATGATCCTATGATTTAACATGGACAACCTTGTACAGACTTTGAGAAGAACTGAAAAAGTAAAAAGACTAGACAGTGTGTAATGAGAAACATTATGGAATGGATATATCTTACATACTGTGTGAGACAAGGGCCAATGTTAGCATTTTGGGGCTCCCAGCAAATGTCAAATTGGGGGCCCCAAGACACTTCTATTCTAAGTATCTCCCTGTGACTGCCACCACTCTTAATCAACCTTTTAGTTCATGCTGCAAACCTTTAGCAGCAATACGCACAGACTGACCTGTAGCTACAATGCTGTTACTTTACAATAGACTTGTGTACCACACTATGTTGGCCCATCTCACAAAGAAGCATTTACAGTTACTGGCATTTAGTTGCAACAGTGACACATTACAACAACTCTATGTACAGCAATGGACTTGGATGAAATGGTGCCCTAGGCACTGCCTACTATTTCAGCCCCCCCCCACACACACACACACACGCATCCTCCAGTCCTCCCCCCGTTTCCTCCTATCTTTGGCTCCCCATACGATGCAAATTACTTCTTTCATTTCTTTTCTCACAGTTTTCCTTACTCTTCAGTTTTTTTAAGAAACCATAACTTTCTGTATGCTCTGAAGTGCAAGCACCAAATAAAAGATAAGCAAATTCACCAGAAATTAGATAAACCCAGAGACAGGAGATTTTCTAGAAATGTATTAGGACGACAAACAGGAATTAAGCACTTTTGTAATGAACTTCTGATAAAGCTTAATCCCTGTTTGTTGTTTTAGTAAATTGCTAGAAAATCTCCTGTCATGCCTCTGGGTTTGTATGCTCTGAAGTGCATTTTAAAGTTTTTTTTTATTTTTACACAACCTTTTCACCCAATAGTGGCTTGAACAGAAATTATGATTAAGGAAAAAAATTCAGTGTTTATTTTTAGGTTTAGTTTTCCTTGCATTCTTTCAGCACACCTTTCCTGACCAAGGCAGCACAGTAGTAACCATTTAAGAAATAATTCAATTAAGCCATTGTCCCCAGAACCATAGGGGCTACAGATGCTCTGGGGTGCATTTTAGAGCATTTCCCAACCTTTTAATCCAACAATGGCCTAAACAACAGTATGAGTAAGAAAACAATATCAGACTATTTTTTCTTTCAAAGAAGACATAAGTTGTGCCCAAGAGTTAATGTTCAAGGATGATAAAATAGTAGCTCACAATAAGCTAACAAACAATTTGCTGTGGGGATGCACAGGTCCTGTTTGAGAATACTACCTGCCTCCCTAACTTCTCAAAAAAAGTCAGTCACTGCTTATGAATCCTCTGGTGTTAGAGTGGGATGAAAGCAGAGGTTCAAATGACCACAATTATGTATTTCAAGTGGCTGCTGCCATGATATATATATATATATATATATATATATATATATATATATATATATATATATATATACAAACACCATACCTCATCACTCCTCACCACTACCTCACAAAGGCAGCCACCTGTATACATACCTGATGTACAATTTGTAAAGAGAGTGAAAAAATAATGATTACACTAATGTATTCCACCTTCTTGCTCCTAGACACTACACTTTGGACACCTATGTGGTCTATGATAAATGTAAAAGAAGCAATGACTACACTATCCTCAGCCCAAACACAAATTATAATGATCTCCTGTGCACACCTCTAAGGTTTGACTGTGATGAAAATTTAAGAAATAATAGCAATACAACAAATAGCAATACCTTGTGCAATACTGATACTGCTACACCAGATCAGTGACTGTTGTTTAGCAGTCGTCAAACAACAGCAGGGCTAAGTCACTTTTATTTACCTCATTGAGGAGAAATGCACACCTGTCACTCCCCTGATTCCACAGACCTTCCCTGATTTAACCTTATAATTTTGCTCTCTCCTTTGTAAAAAATTTGATTTGCTGGCAAATCATTCAGGATAACAGACAGTCAATAAATCCAGTCATAATTTTATACTTATTGTTGTCCAAAAAATGCATGTTAATACAAAAAGTGTCATTCTATTAACTTTTTAAATGAATTAGAGTAATATTTAAAATATGTTACTGATGTTAATCCTTTATTCTGCTATTATTTTGACATTTTACAGTATTCTTCAGCAAAGAAGATGAGAATTATAGTATCTGGTGTTCCCCCAATATTTATAAAACTCACTGAAAGAGAAAACCATCCCTGAAAATCAAAAGCCTCAGATGTTCTTAAAATCCAAGATTTGCACTGAGATCAGTCACTCTGGGTTGTTGATTTCTCTAGTGCTTACCTTGCTCCTGTTCATTATTAACTTTATCCTAACAGGATCATATCACAGGCCTGTTCAGGTTAAACAGCGTAATCAGAAAAGTAATACATCTTTTCTCCTCATTTTCCCCAACCAGCAGCAGATTTTTGGACACCCCCACAGTCAAGGATGATTAAGGGGACCCCCTTGCAGCCACAGTTGTAGGTACCTAAACTGGATGTGTTGTTAGTTTTAGTGGAAAGAATGTCCACCAGCAGGGTTTAACTAAGCCAGGGGCACTATGTCAGTGGTAAAATATTTAATGGAATTGTGAAGCCTGCTACCTGATAAAACACTGTTACTATAACCAGAGATAGCTTTGAATTTTAAAGGACATATAAATTAGAGGTGTTGTTACCCACCTGGTTTATTAAGTATATAAGATTGCTGTACTAGCTTTTACTGATTTGACAGACATGCTACAAAATATCAAGTTAACTTGCTGTGGTTGGGGGCCCCCAGTTACTGCAGAGATCACTGGTGTCTAAAGCTGGCGATGCATGAGACACAGTTTAAAAAAGAAGACAACAGTGGTGGCAGTGAAGCAGAGCCCTCACTACAAAGCCACAGAAATACAGAGAATGATTAAGGCAGGAGAGACCTGTGATAATCTGAGTGGCACAGAAATCTCCACATACTTAAACTAAGTGAGAATGGCAACAACAGGTCACAGAGGAAAAAATGTTTCCTCCAGCAAATGATATTAGCTTGAAACTGAAGCACTCAGCACCTAGAGGGAATATGGGAAGTTATTCAAGACAATAATCCAACAAAATGCCAGCATACTGAAAGCAAAATTCTACCTGAATGTTAAGACTCTGTCTTCTCAAAGTGATTGTTATTTTCTTTAATCTCACCCTAAAAGTGCTACAGATAAAGAAAATATAAGTGTTGTATTTTTCCCTTCTGCTTCCTGACTGCAACCAGTTCTGCCTGGCCTTTAAATCTTTTCTTTTCTTCACACATTAAACAGTCTTGTCTGCAACTTTATAGGGACTGTGACAATTAGCGAGCAGAAAAAAGACACCTGTTAGTCTTGTCAGAACAAATAATCAAATCAATCAATAAAAATCTGTTTAGAAGCTTGAAACTAGGTATAGTATTTCTGAGAGCACTGTCAAATCAACTTTAAAGGATTGATATGGCTAGAAAGTAAAACTATAAACATTTCCAATCAATGCTGCTGAAGCATTTTAAATGATATGTGTAAATTTAGGATTTATTCTACTCCAAAATGGACTCACAAGGTCTGACATAATGAGGTTCTGTTTGTATGTCTGAGGACTGCAAACATATCCCTTAGAAATATAAGAATTCAAGTGAGATTACAGGAAAATACATAGCAGCTCTAAAACTGTTGTTTTCTTAGCATATTTCCTCCTCTCAGAGGTAAAACAAACTCAGGGTTATTAAATAGTGTGGGTGCGGGGTGCAGTTCTTCACATCAGGTGATGCATATGGGGCTGCTTCCTTGCAAAAATGTTTTCAATGTATAATAGCAAGTTTTGCACTTGGCAGTTTTACAAGGATCCCATGTAATGTTTCACAGTTTCTGAACAGGTCATCACCGTAATGGCATGATTTTGTTCTTTCACAAACAAAGTGATCAATAACTTTTTTACCATTTCTCTTGCTTTTGTTGGTTTTGTTCATTACCTTTGGATGAAACTCTTAATAACTGTAAAATTTAAGCATTTGTGTAGAGAGTATATATATATATATATATATATATATATATATATATATATATATATATATATATATATGGGTCCCCTTCAGACAATATGATCAGCTTTCTGAAAGCTCAAAAGTTTTTAAATGGAAAAAAGTGGTACAGTTAGGATCATAGAATTTACCCTTTTCCCCACTGTAGTGTGATCTTTGAGTTGGTATATATGCAGGGGAGTGGGGGATGCAGGGTGGCTTGCCCCCCTGCAAAAACTTAGAAAAAAAGGTAGAATTTTGTTATTTTCGAAGTTCAAGCTTTTGAAAAATTGATCATATGGTCTCGACCATACAATTTTTGACTTTCTGAAAATTCAAACTTCTGAATGAAAAAAAATATGTGTGTGTGTGTGTGTGTGTGTGTGTGTGTGTGTGTGTGTGTGTGTGTGTGTGTGTGTATATATATTTTTTAATTATTACTACACTTCATCATCCTCTGAACAAACTTCCATCTTTTTTCTTGTAATCAACTACAGCTTGACACAAATTAATTGCTTCTGTGAAAGAGGAAACATTTGTTTTCTTAAAATATTATCCTCAGACCACTCAATTACTCATATTGTCAACCAGCTAGTCAAGAGAGACAAGAGCTCTTGTCTGTCTCTGTAGAGAAATAAATGATTTTATTGTTTTATGCAGCAGTGACTACGCCGCGGTGGTGCAGCAGTAGCATTGTCGCCTCACAGTAAGAGGTTCTCCCATTAGATTCTCGGCTGGAGAACCTTCTGTGTGGAGTCTGCATGTCCTCCCTGCAGTCGAGTGGCATTTGAAAGACATGCGTGAATGGGCTTGCCTTTGTTGAAGGTTGGGCGTCAAGCTGGCACCTTGACACTGTAAAAATCTACTGCCGATCATTACCGGACCAGAGTTCCACTATGGCGACCCCTAACCGGGAAAAGAAGAACAGCAATTGTTTTATGCAGCAGTGATTCGAAAAGCCTGAATTCTCTGAGACTCAACAGGTTTATATTTCCAATGGAGAGAAAAGGGACAGAACTATAATAACTTGATGCATTTTTTTCTGAAGGAAAATTCTTAAGCTCTTTACCTCACAGATACAAGATACAGGGTTTGATTCTGACCTCTGGATTGGCTAGGCTTGTAATATTCTGCAGAATGATAGTCTCTTATTTACATAGGAACTTGTGAACCTATAAGATATGATTGGCAATAAAATGCTGGAACTTGGGGATGACCTTTCTAAAGAAAGTCACTAGATTTATGTATTTATTTATGTATGTATATATATATATATATATGTATGTATGTATGTATGTATGTGTGTATTTATTTATTTATTTATTTATTTATTTATTTATTTATGTTTCTTTTGTTAACCAGGTTAGTCCAACTGGGCCAGTGACCCATTTTCAGTGGAGACCCGAGGAGAAAAGCTCCACCTACAACATATCCATGACACTAACAATAACAGTTTCATTTAGGAAATATGAATAAATAAACACATACATTTTTGCCACATGGAAGTTAACAAACTAGTAAAAGATCAGCATAAACAAAATGTAGATTTGCAATAACAACAAAAAAGTAAACCACCAACACATGTTAATGACTGAACCAAGTTGGAGGACATGAAGAAGAGGTAATTAAGTAGAAGGGCTAAGTGGAGGGGAGGAATACATAGAAGACTCTAGAGTGAGAGAGAAACAGTTATAAGAGGAGAGAGGAGGACAGGGATGTTTAGTAGCTACATGGGAGAATAATAAGAGATTTAAGTATAGTGTTAATCAGAGGCACAGCTAAGGTAATACAGTACTAGTTATTATAAAGGTAATGTACCAGGAAGGAGAGGAGAAATTGCTCTAAACAGATGGTTGGGGGAGAGTTGTATTAGGTAGGGTGGTGACAAGAGCAGGAGGGAGAGTTAGCAAAGTAGTGTTTCAATTCTCTTTTGAAATCGATCGAAGATTGAGTAGTTTGTAGATACGTCGGGAGTTTGTTCCAAGTTTGAAATAAGGAGCATTTGTTGAGAGTAGTCTACCTATTGTTTTTTTAGCCTTAGAGAGCTGGAGTAGTTGAGGGAATTAAGCCACTGTAATTATTTGAGGGCAAGGCAGTGATGTGATTTATAAGGGGAGTTACAGGCAAATCTAGCTACCTGGTTATAAGTTTGTTCAAGTTTGGTTAAGAGATTTACTTGTAGGTGGGTAAATATAGGGAAAGCAGAGTAAACAGTGGAGGAGGTAGGCTTGAGCAAGAGAAGTTTTAGAGGTGATTGATAAAGAACTTTTTGTTTCTGTACAGTAATCCAAGTTTTTGATTGGTCTTTTTGATGGATGTGGGATATGGACCTCAAATTTCAGTTGATCGTCAATTGTAATTCCTAGCAGTTTAGTACTGGAGTCTGCAAGAATGATGGTGTTGTCTAGGGAAGACAGACTGAAGGAAGTTTTAAGGCTAGACATAGATCTAAGAAGGAAAAGAAGAAGTTTGGTTTTCCTTGGGTTAATAATGAGTTGGTTATTGATTAACCAGTGTTCAATGATGTTAAAGAAATTTGTGTGAGGAAGTAAAGTTCAGTACAGTGACTGGAGATGTAATTATAGAATTGTCGGCGTACTGGATCAGTGATGAGGTACAGCAAGCTGAGTCGAGATTGTTAGTAAAAATATTAAAGATAAGAGGGCATAGAATGGATCCTTGGGGGACACCAGTTTGGATAAGTAAGAAAGGTGAGCAGGAGGACTGCCATCTAACCAACTGCTACCTGTTATTAGGATAGCTAGAGAACCAGAGAGTAGTGGATGAGGAAAGGTTAAGTTCAGTTAGTTTGGTAAGGAGCTTAGGGTGGGAGACAGTGTTGAATGCGTATGAGAGGTCCAGGAAAAGACATGACACCAGTTTATTGTTATCTCTAGCCTCTGCTATAGTCTGTGTGAAGGATAGCAGGGCTGTAGATGTGCTGTGATGGGGTGTAAATCCATGCTGAGAAGGGGTAAGGAGGTTTTCCTGAAGCAAACATTTAAGAAGTTGATCATTAATGCATTTCTCTAGAATTTTAGAGAGATAGAGGTAAGGATGGCTATTGGGCAGAAATTGGAGGGGTCGGTGGAGTTTCCTCCTTTGTGCAGTGGAATAGTATAAAAACAATTCCAAATTTCAGGGACTGTAGATTCTTTGATGGAATGGTTGATAAGGATAGAGATGGGATATGTTATAACATTGGCTGCAAGTTTGAGAAATTGGCAGGGTAGGTTGTCAAAGGAAGGAGAACATGGTTTAAGTTTCTGCAAGAGGGATTTAATATAGGTAGTGGAAACAGGTTTCAGGGAGAAGGCTGCACTGAGGTAAATGCTGGAGTGGATGGAGGGTTGTGATTGGTTATTGTCGGGGGGTGTTAGTTTATGAATAGATTCAATGAAGTAGTTGTTTAGAAGGGTAGCAGTTTCAAGAGGAGTTTTATTAGGGAGGGGGTTAGGCATAGAAGGTTTACCTGGGTGGAGAATATTGTTTATAGTGTACCAACATTTTTTGGGGTTTGAGGTGTGGGTGGATTGCGCTTCTTGATAAATTTGTTTCTTATCTCGAATAACAAGTTTTTATGTGCATGCAAATTCAACATGATGTTTACTCAAGGAGCTAAATACCATAGAAATGACACACAAAGGGAGGGACAGCTAACTTATTCTTTATTTTCTTGAGGCTGTATAAAGATAATTTTATAGAGAAGTCATTTGTTGTGAGATGAGAGTAAATATTGCTTAGGGTGGTAAATTCTCAGCCATAAATAATTAACATAAATACTGATATGCCAATTAACAGTTCACCCTGAAACAGAGGTTTAATAAAGCAAATCATCTATCAACTAAGTTTGGAAATGCACCCAAACCTGGTGTAAATGCCTGCATAATATATTTCAAAGAGAATCACTGAAAAATATGCAGGTCAATAGGTGCATAGATTATGAAATCAAGCTTATGACCTACTTCTTAAGAGACATCACCCAACAGTGATATTTTCTGACCTCTTGTAGATATCAGTCTCATTTTAAAAGATAAGAGATGAGAACTTTGATGCATTAATAAGGGGAGATTGTTTCAGAGGCCTAGTATTCTCTGGGTATGTATCTATCCCATCTTGAAGTATGAATTATTTGTAGTCTGTGGGTATGTATCTATCACTATTTGAAGCATAGCTTATTTGTACTCTCTGGGTATGTAACTATCCCTTCTTGAAGCATTAGTTATGTCGGTTTTAACTGCATGGTTCCTAGAATGGATATAATCTCACTTCTGGCATATACTCTATGCAAATTTTCTCAAAGAATACTGGGTCAAACATAGTCTTGAACACCTAGCAGAATTTCTGTCTGAATACTTTGTATGATACAGGGTAAGAGCAATTGTTCCTTAAATCTATACGACAAGATTACTAAAGCCATTAATTTTTCTGGTCAGGAATCCCTACACATTGATTGAAATGATCAGGCACACCAAGGTGGATTTAAAGAAGATGATTTACTTATTCAACTACTCAGGTGCTTAAAATCATATGGGGCATCTTGAAGACTTTTCTGACTGCAGATGTTCAGGTCAAAATCAAATCCATCATCAAAAAACATACCTAAATCACTGACTTCATGATGTCTTTAATGACTGCCAATTAAGTTTATCAATAAAAATGTTTTTTTTTTCTTGAATCATAAGAAACTGCAATTCTTTGTGTTAAAGGCCAGGTTATTATTACTTCAATTTGTGAAAAGGAGTGTCCTTGGTTCAGTTGTAGAACTGATTATATTTCTCAGCTTGCAGTCCTCCTCACATTTTGTGATCTAGAGATGCCTATCTAATTTTATTTCACAGAAAGCATTCTGTATAATAGGAGGCCCAGAAGAGACCTCTGTAGAATACCACTGCTTACTTTGGTAGATTCAGAGAGGTCTGTTAAGTTTCTGTGTCTGAGTCATGCCTGTAAATTAGTTTTCCATTCATATTTTTGCAAACCATTTAACACTGAGCTTTTTGAGTTTAGAGATAAATCCCTGGTGTAAGATAGCAATAAAGGCCTTTGACATATCTAGATATGCCATCAGAAGGATCAAGTCTTCATTCTAGATGGCATAATTTCTTCAAAAAATGCCAACAAATTTAGCAGATATGATCCACCCTTGACAAAACTATACTGACCATGACAGAGACCATGGACTAGCTGGAAAACTAAACATTATATCACTTTCCATAGAAATAATATCAAATCAACAGGTCTGAATAGATTGGCTGTCTGGTGCAGAGGGAAGGAGCTCTAACTGAGACCCAGGCAAACAAGGTTCATTTAACAGTCCCAGCACTGGAGCATCCAGGTAAGGAGTGGAGGAAAGAAAGGTCAAGGCCTGTTCACCTCTCGGGGGGGGGGTTGGGGGAATGACAGGGATTGACTACACTTAAGAATATATCAGCAATGTGTGATATCCTTGGTAGAGACCAGGGAAACCACCTCTTGTCCCCTGGAGGTAGAAGTGAGAGTGTTTGAAGGTAATGTCCTTTGTAAGTAACTCATTGCACATCCCAACCCTGTACTGCACTGAATGCATATGGTTGTTAGAGCTATGTACAAATTCAAAAACCACCCTGATGACTATCTGAATGATGGTTGACCATGTCCAAAATGATGAGGAATGAACGGCTGGGGAAGGGGCTGAAGATCAGCAGTTATCAGGACAAGCTGTTTAAAACAGTTAAGAGATTTGTATTTTTCAGACTCTGTTATAGTTCCTCCTTCCTTACTGCTGCAACTACTGCAAAGTTCAGGGATACACAGTGTTTTATTTAGGTGAATGTGAAATTACCATACCATGTTGTTTCACATGTCCAGCTACTTGCTAAATTGTAAGTGTTCCTGTAATTGGAAAGTGTTCCTGTACTTAATATTTTACATTTTGTTTACAGCATCTGTAACAATGTTAGGTGTGACTTGAGAGGTCAGCTTCTCTAATGTGGTGGGTTATGATAACTAAAATTGTTGTGAAATGCCATTCCCTTCTTCAGAGATACTCTGAAAAAGCAATATTTCAGAACAGTGCAAGAATGATGCAGATGTGCTGCATTTTAACAAATAGTTTCATAGTTTAGTACTAGGCTATCTGCCCTGGGGCATTTGTAAGCCTAGCCATAGTGATGTGGCTTTTGCAACCCCATGAAATGGTACAAAAATATACAGAATAAATTTAGAATAATGTGCTTCTGTCTAGTAGTGACACAATGAAGGTCCCCTTATGTAATAGAGTTAGTTTACTGTGGCCCTGTCTAGCAGTGACACAGATGTGACCCCTGGGGTAAACTTACGATCTCCCATCCACTCATCAAGATTTCTCTTGAAGAGAGTCAGTGAGGGACTCTGCCTAATACGAACTGGGATCCTGTTCCAAAGCATGGGAAGCCTCTGGGTTATGAATCTATCCCTCCAGCATGTCCTATTCATACTTGTGCCGAAGTTTAAGTCTTTAGCTCTCGTGGTCCTGATGGATTTGGATTTTTTGAGGTGGAGCATGTCCATCAGATCCTGATTTGACATGGCCTTGTACGTCAGGCAGAGATCACCTCTGAGTAGGTGGTATGCTACTGAATAGAGCTGAAGTTTCTTTAGTCTGGCAGAATAAGACATATGTTGGAGACCCTTGATCCTCTTGGTGAGGTACTTTTGTGGTCTCTCCAGCTGTTACAAATGCCGGGTGAGGTACATACCAAATGGGGCATTGTACTCAATCATGGGTCTGATGAGGGAGGAGTATAGGGGTACAATGACATCCTTGGATCTGGATGTGAATCCCTTCATGATGAGGTGTGCAAGGTAGAATGTTTTTCTAACCACTTTGGCAACGTGGGTGTCAAATGAGAGGTCGCTGTCGACTTGGGTCCCTAGGTCTCTGATTACTTTTTCCGTACTCAGTGGGTTGCTGTCTATGTGATAATTTGTGGATACTATGTTTTTCCCAAGGGGGATGACTGTACATTTTTTGGCATTTAGTTTAAGGCCGTGACTCCGGCACCAGTTGTCCATATCTGTGAGGCCTTTTTGTAAGATGTATGTGTCCACTGGTGTATCAACTATGGCGCCTAGTTTGCAGTCATCTGCAAACTTTGTCAGCCACAACCCTCCCATGTTTACTTTAACATCTGAGAAATAAATGCCGAACAAGAGGGGTCCCAGGACAGATCCCTGTGGGACTCCACTTGTGACTGGCTTTGAGTCTGACATTGCTCCAGCGATTTTAACTTTATGGGTTCTGTCCTTTAGCCAGTTTGCAACCCATCTAGTGACATAAGGGTTTACGCTTAAGCTGTTGAGCTTACCTATGATGCCTGAGTAGGGTATTGTGTTGAAGGCCTTAGCCAAGTCCAGGTAGGCTGTATGGACTGCTTTGCCCTCATCAATGGCTCTAGTGACTGTTTTGAAGAAGTCAATCAGGTTCAAAAGGCAGGATCTGCCCATTACAAAGCCGAATTGGGTGGGGTCAAGTGTCTGTAGGTCCCCTATGTCTCTGTTTATGAGTTCCATAATGATTCTTTCCATAGCTTTGCAGACCAGGCTGGTTAAGCTTATGGGGCGGTAGTTCCCAGGGTCTGTAGAGGTACCCCCTTTGTGGAGTGGGACCACTGTTGCTGTACGCCAGTGTTCAGGTACATATCCTAAAGTAAGGCTAAGGTTAAATAGCATTTTTATGTGTGGGTTTAGCTCCTCTTGGAGTTCACGTAGCATGCAACCCGGGATACCATCAGGTCCCATTGATGCTGTGTTTTTAGCTTTGTTTAGGGCGGTTCTCACTTGGACATCTGAGATGACAGGGAGATTATGTTCAGCTGGGATAAGTATTTCTTCTTTTGGGGGTGAGGGAGGGGAGAAATTTGCACTGAACCTGTCAGCCAGAATGTTGGCAATATCTGTGGGTTCAGTGTATTTTTTGTTGTTGTGAACTAACTCTGAGCATATCTGAGGGGTTTCTGCCCAGGTTTCTAACATAGCTGAAGAAGGCTTTGTGGTTATCTTTAGTGTCCTTAGAGATTTTTCTCTCAAAGTTGGCCTTGGATGTTTTTATGAGAGAACGTAGTTTTCTGCTAATGTTGATCAGAGATGTCTTCCCTTTATGGGATTTTGCTCTGACGTGCAGTAGCTTCCTTCTTTTGTTGTACAATTTGTTAATGGCTGAGGTCCACCAGACAGGACGCTTGCCTTTGGTGGAGAGGGACTTGGATTTATTTGGGATTGCATGATCCATGCATTCTTGGAGATGTCCATAGAAAGCATTTGTGAAGGATTCGGCATTGTGCGATGTGGTATCCACTGGCACAGTGGGCTTAAAGGATACCATCTCAGTCTTAAGAAGAGTGAAGTCTGCTTTTGAGAAGTTTTTCACTGTGGTCTTTTTTGCTGGGGTGGATGAGATATGTATATCCAGGGTGATTAGTTTGTGGTCAGATCTCACTAGTGAGGGGTATACTTCCGGTGTGGAGCATTTTGTCCCCATGTTTGTGATGATCAGGTCTAGTATATTATCTCCCCTAGTGGGAGAGGTGACTAGTTGTTCCAGTGCATTTGAATTTATGAATTCCAGGAACCTTTGGGCTAGGGTATTAGGGCTAGAATAATGTACCCAATCTATGTTTGGGTAGTTGACGTCTCCCAGTATGATGGTATTTTGTGATACATTCATATCCGCCAATGTCTTCAGGAAGGCTGAGTGGGGTTCCTGAGATTGGGAGGGTGGTCTGTAACATGCTACCAGTTGTTTGCCTATGGTTAGTTGCACCTGTATGGTCTCTGATGCTTCATGTGTTGCTACTAACCTGGAGGTGTGGGTGTCCTTGATGAATATGGACACTCCCCCTCCCTTTGTGGTTCGGCCCGGGTTTTGGGGCCGAAAAGCATGATACGAGGTATAGCCTGGCAGCATTGGGGTGCTCTCAGGAGCCTTGAACCAGGTTTAAGTTACTGCACAGACGTCGATGTTCTCCATGATGAGGAGTGCATCGAGTGCCTGCATCTTGAGATTTAGACTTCTGGCATTGAGCAGCATTACCCTTAGTTTTTTTCCATTTTTGTTTTCTAAGGAGGTGGGTTTGTCTTTTGAGCCTTGCCTAAAAAAGGCACTATGGGGGTGGCAAGAGCCTTAGCCAATATCCGGAAGCCCAGTGGTGACAGGTGTAAGCCATCCCTTGCGAAGCAGCGTGGCTTGTCCAACATGTCATCCCAGGCAGAAAAGACATTGGATCCCCTTAGAATGACACCAGTACTTGAGCCAATTATTAAAGCTGATCATCTTGTCTTTGTATTGTGGCATCATTCTTGGTGAGGGCAAGATGCTGCTCAGGGTCAGGGTCATACCAGCCTGGGCTACATAATCGGAGAGCTCCTCTATGTCTCTTTTCATGTAGTCCAGGGAGGTACATCTCAGGTCATTCACGCCAGCATGGACAATGACAGAGTCATATTTGTACTTACTTTGGAGTGACTTGAGTGCGTGTGTTATGTGGCGGATCCTAGTTCCCGATAGGCAGCTCACAGTCACCCTCTCCTTGTTCAGCCTGGTCAGTGGGATATCAGTGTGTCTGACTATAGAGTCACCTATTACTAGTGTATCAGGCATGGTGTTTGGCCTTAAGGGCTGTGATTGGTTGACACACTGATTTATTGAAGTATGTGTTGCATGTGTTTTGTTTTGAGGTGGTGGATTTTTGGATGTCTACTTTGGGAGCCTCTGTTGTTTTGGTAAGTTTTTTATTAGAGCCTCCGAGTATGTCTTTGTGTTTTTATGTGTTTGGTTTGCAGTTGTGGTAGGTCTATGTGGGACTGGGATTGTTGTGTGTGTGGTTACCATCTCCTCCTGTCTGGTCATGCCAGCCCTGAGTTGAGAGAGTTCATCCTCCAGTTTGGCTATATAGTTGCATCTCTCACATGTATTTGTGTTTGTTGGGAGGAGGAGAGGGTTGTCTGTGTACATGAGACAATTGTAGCATTGTCTCAAGATGCCCAGATTGACTAGCTGAACTGGAGAGGACACCAGTAATCTACCACTCGACATGTTAAAACAGTATAAGGGAGTGCTGTACCTTTAAGGGAAGTGGTTATTCACAGGGGTGGTAGGTAGATGTAGTGCTTTACTTAGTACGAGAGTGCTTACTTAGTAGCGAAGTATTGAGAACAAGTGCTAGGCTTATAATATAATGAGTAGTCTGATTATACTAAGAGTAGAGCTTCCTTAAGGGAAAATTTGAAGAGCAGACTTGGCGGAGCCAGAGGAAGTTTAACCTTGTTTAACCGGTGCTGAGCTATGCGCACAATCTCGCAAAGCCGCGCAAATGCGGATTTTAAACAGGGAACTACAAAAGAGCTAGAAATAGTCCAAAACAACCAATTACTACAGCTCTTGTGCTGAGGTCACTTCCTACAGGGACAGGTAGGCTGCTCAAGGCTCCCCACTCCCACTGGTGAGCAAAGAAACTTCCTTCTATCCAAGTAAGGTAATGGACAACACAGGAACTGCACCACAGCCCAGAATAGAGCAATGCCTGTAAACTGGTCTAAACTAGTCGAGGAGAGGCGGGAAAACAAGGATTATTTTTTTGTTTTTTTGTTTTTTTGATAGAAACACACAGAAAATGCAGAAACAGTGATAAATCAGTTACACAGGCTAGCACACTTTAGTGGGCAGCCTCAACAGTTAAATTAAACAAACAAACAAACAAACCTTCGAACAAATTTGACTAAAAAGTAACTTTAAGTGCAGATTTTAAAATAATGCAGCAAACAGTTAAAAAACAGTTCAAGCTTCTTCAGGGTAAGCTACAGAAGCTATTCCAAGTGAAAGAAAATGCAAAGACACTTAAATCCAGAAAGTAGTCGCTTTTCTGAGTTCTCTGTAGCTATGACCACTCTGCAGGACCATGAGGAGCTTGTCTGAGCAGTATAGCCAGAAAAAAATGCCCAGAGGTAGATTTTAAACAGGGAACTACAAAAGAGCTAGAAATGGTCCAAAACAACCAATTACTACAGCTCTTGTGCTGAGGTCACTTCCTACAGAGACAGGTAGGCTGCTCAAGGCTCCCCACTCCCACTGGTGAGCAAAGAAACTTCCCTCTATCCAAGTAAGGTAATGGACAACACAGGAACTACACCACAGCCCAGAATACAGCAATGCCTGTAAACTGGTCTAAACTAGTCGAGGAGAGGCGGGAAAACAAGGATTATTTTTTTGTTTTTTGTTTTTTTTTGTTTTTTTGATAGAAACACATAGAAAATGCAGAAACAGTAATAAATCAGTTACACAGGTTAGCACACTTTAGTGGGCAGCCTCAACAGTTAAATTAAACAAACAAACAAACAAACTTTCAATCAAATTCGACTAAAAAGTAACTTTAAGTGCAGATTTTAAAATAATGCAGCAAACAGTTAAAAAACAGTTCAAGCTTCTTCAGGGTAAGCTACAGAAGCTATTCCAAGTGAAAAAACTGCAAAGATACTTAAATCCAGAAAGTAGTTGCTTTTCTGAGTTCTCTGTAGCTAGGACTACTCTGCAGGACCACGAGGAGCTTGTCTGAGCAGTATAGCCAGAAAAAAAACACCTAGAGGTGGATTTTAAACAGGGAACTACAAAAGAGCTAGAAATGGTCCAAAACAACCAATTACTACAGCTCATGTGCTGAGGTCACTTCCTATAGGGACAGATAGGCTGCTCAAGGCTCCCTACTCCCACTGGTGAGAAAAGAAACTTCTTCTATCCAAGTAAGGTAATGAACAACACAGGAACTACACCACAGCCCAGAATACAGCAATGCCTGTAAACTCGTCTAAACTAGTCGAGGAGAGGTGGGAAAACAAGGATTATTTTTTTGTTTTTGATAGAAACACACAGAAAATGCAGAAACAATGATAAATCAGTTACACAGGCTAGCACACTTTAGTGGGCAGCCTCAACAGTTAAATTAAACAAACAAACAAACAAACTTTCGATCAAATTCGACTAAAAAGTAACTTTAAGTGCAGATTTTAAAATAATGCAGCAAACAGTTAAAAAACAGTTCAAGCTTCTTCAGGGTAAGCTACAGAAGCTATTCCAAGTGAAAAAAATGCAAAGATACTTAAATCCAGAAAGTAGTCGCTTTTCTGAGTGCTCTGTAGCTAGGACCACTCTGCAGGACCACAAGGAGCTTGTCTGAGCAGTATAGCCAGAAAAACGCCCAGAGGCGGATTTTAAACAGGGAACTACAAAAGAGCTAGAAATGGTCCAAAACAACCAATTACTACAGCTCTTGTGCTGAGGTCACTTCCTACAGGGACAGGTAGGCTGCTCAAGGCTCCCCACTCCCACTGGTGAGCAAAGAAACTTCCCTCTATCCAAGTAAGGTAATGGACAACACAGGAACTACACCACAGCCCAGAATACAGCAATGCCTGTAAACTGGTCTAAACTAGTTGAGGAGAGGCGGGAAAACAAGGATTATTTTTTTGTTTTTTTGATAGAAACACACAGAAAATGCAGAAACAGTGATAAATCAGTTACACCGGCTAGCACACTTTAGTGGGCAGCCTCAACAGTTAAATTAAACAAACAAGCAAACAAACGTTCGATCAAATTCGACTAAAAAGTAACTTTAAGTGCAGATTTTACAATAATGCAGCAAACAGTTAAAAAGCAGTTCAAGCTTCTTCATGGTAAGCTACAGAAGCTATTCCAAGTGAAAAAAATGCAAAGATACTTAAATCCAGAAAGTAGTCGCTTTTCTGAGTTCTCTGTAGCTACGACCACTCTGCAGGACCACGAGGAGCTTGATCAAGACATTAGAAAAATACAGCCCTTCTTAAAGGACAGAATTCAGTCAAAGGTAGTGTCAGCTAGTGTTGTGTCTTAGAAATGTTTGCCAACATATGGGTATTTTGTAAAGATGAAAGTAGGATGTTGATGCTATGCTTTAAATAATCCTTTTGGGTCCTGAGAAAGTCACAACTAAAATAAAAGCAAACGGTGTCAGACTGGCCAACAGAGTATAGAATGACTTTGACAAGGCAGACTAAAATGTACTTACTATAGAAGTCAATAGAAATCATCTCTTTAAGGGAAGAGCTCTATGAAAAAGGTAGGTGACAAAAAAACAGTTGGGGGTTGGCATAATGGTTAAAGTGTTTACCTCACAAACACAAGGTACAAGATCTGATTCTCACATTTGTGGGACATTGTCTAGACTTAAAATGGCCTACAAGGGCAACTAGTCTAGTAGTTTTTATTTTATTTCTTCACTAGAGATATAAAGAAGTTTAATAAATTTGTGTTTTGTTTCCTGTATGCTGAACAGTGGTCAGGAAATTCTCGATTCTGAGTCATGTGGTTCTGCATTTTGATGATGCAATAATGGGGGTAAACAGCTTTTGTGGATAGGCATGATTTATGTAGTCTGTAGGAGATTGCTACACATAAGGTAACACAGATTGCAGACCCATCAATCAGTCACTCAGTCAGGCAATCAGACAGTAAATCAGTAACTAACTAAAAAACATTTTATATTCAAACAAGCAGTAACATAAGGAAATAGAAGAGAAAAAGTATTAAAGTATATAATGTTTGATAAACACTGTAATTATACAGATATAACAATGTAAAAATATATGTCTGCTATGGGATGTTCATTCTGGATGAAAACTAGGGGATATGTGAATCATTGTAAAAATAGCCTACAGTAAAGAATGTTTATATGTGACATTGATCGGATTAGTACACAAATGAAAAATGTTAATCAAACTGAATAGGCTTCTCAGCAATGCTGAAGCTCCACTCGTATGTGAAACTAGGTACTGCAGGCAATAGCTGGTGTGGTGCCAGACCACCAGCTGTACCAAGTTCCATGTACAGGAGGAGCTGCACTGAGTCCAGACAGAAGCATACTTCTGTGTAGTGTGGCCCATCCCCCAAACTCCAGTGGTAATTGTTTGCAGTGTTCTGTTTTCAAAATTAGATTTAATTCCTTAGCGGACTAGTAGTCCTGCACAACTATTCCTTGTCTTAGATGGGAAGAATGCAGGTATGATGGTAGAATGTCTGCATGAGAACCAAGCAACAGCTGTTGTTAAAATTAAGGTTCATGTATTGGAAGAGTTTGGCAAAGCCATAGGGAAAACATTTAAATGATCTTAAGGAGTTTTCAACAAAGTACCCAGTGTTTCCAGAGGTGAAGGCAGGATACTACCTACATTGTTCTCTGCAGTGGTGGAGAAATGCTGATCTTTACTATGGACATCATTGAGAGGTTAGATGAGCATTTTGAGGAACCCTTAAATTTAGTAGATGTACCATCCTCTAAGAAGCCAATGCCAGAAACAAATAGTAGAACTTGACCTATTTTAGTAGATGAGGGGTTGTACTGATTTAACATTTTTGCTACAGCAGGGTTGCTATTGCAAGGCTGGCAGAGTTGATGAGATCCAACAAGAAATATTGACAACACAAGACCTGCAAAATCATCAGTGATGCAATGGTTAATATGCCTTTTCAATACTGCATGGAAAGCTAGGACAGTACATCTAACAAATTGGAGCTTCGGCCTCCATTTCCAAAATGAGTAACACAAAAGTGTGTTTCAAAGATGGAGGTATCAAATTACTTGTCTTCCCTAGGAAAGTCGGAATGCTAGAAAGAAGACTTTATGCAATATACTACGGCTTGGTTTAAAATGGTCAACGCTGATTAGGCTCGAAGGCTATTTGATTGAATGATTGTTTGATTGGTTTATTGTCTTTAATACTATATAAAGCGTGTTCTTTTGTCCTAGAGTTTGTCTGATAAAAGAACATGCAACTCCACCAGATATACTAGGTCTTACATATAGGTATAGCTTTTGTTCCAGGGAACATCAGCAAGATTTAGCTGACTCTCCAAATCACAGGAAAAGTTTGGGCTATGTTCGCAATAATTAACAGAGTCAGTAAAATGTAATGTAATAGAATGCCAGTACCTGCTCCTGTCATAAAGAGACTCCCTTCAATGCAATGCCTGAAGTTTTTGAAGTATACTCTGTTTTCCCCTTTTATGACATCATGAAAAGGTACTACCAGATGACAAGTGATTGGATATCTGCTCATCATACAGTGCATACGAAGATATTTTTTAACTTAATAAATACAGGTTCACTGATGAAACATAACTAAAACCTCCACACTTTATAATCAGAAGTCCCACATTTCTGGGCTGTTTTCAAATGGGATACAAGCAAATCTGACCTACAGCTGACCATAGATAGCTTATATATCCCTCCTCTCCACTGGAACAAGGCAACTGGTGTAGGTTTTAGACAAACTGTTTTATTTGTTCTTAACAGATGGATGAGCGTTCTTGCAGTCACATCTTAGTTCCCAAACTTTGCAGTTGTTATTGCATCATGAAAGTGCAGGACAACACAACTCAGAATAAAAGGTACCTGACAGCTGCTTAGCACACAGGAAATAAAACACAAAGTTATTAAACTTAACAAATATAGATCTGTTGAGGAAATAAAGCAAAAACTACATGTTTTAAACCAGAAAGTATAATCTACATGATGAGAGTGCAATTGCTGCAAAAATAAATGGTAAGAAAAATACATTTTCACTTGATCTTTAACACAAAGATTGTGTGCATACTAGACCCAGTGGATTCCTTCTTTGCATGTGAAACCTGCTCCGATGGTTTAGAGACCCCATGGGTTCCTTTGTACCCATATCTACTGTTAGGTACCCCTTCAAGTGTAAATATGGTCTACTAGTTAAAAAGAGTTCACCCTTTCTATCCGTATGTTCAGCTGAGGTGCATTCAATTTCTGTCAACCAGATTGTCATATACGCATGTAAAATACTGAGTGCCTGCTTCCTTATCATAAAGTCTGCCAACATTTTTAAAGTAATAGTTTGACATCCATTTATTCACATATTGAGTCGCTTAGTTTTGTAATAAAATCACTCAAAGCTTCTTCTGTAAGTTCTCTAAATGTTTTTTTTTTTTTCTATAAACTTCAGGAATATGCTTAAGAAATACACATAAAACATTCTTTACATTACTATAATCCAAAAAAGCATCACTTAAATTAGTAATGGCAATGGCATATATAGCCTACTCATGAGTAAAGGGGTTAAAAATCGTACCCTTTGTGTCTGGTCTATTTTCTTTTGATTGCACATACATTTCAATATCAAAATAAAGTTATCGAAATCATCCTGACTTATACAAACAAAACAATTTACTACTGAGCATGGTTCCATGGCTGTGTTTTACCCTGCTAATGACATTGTTATTTTTTCTGTTGCATTAGCCTCTTTCTGTTCTCACTCCCTTTCTTTCAGCTGTCTCTCCTTTTCCATCATAAGCTGTTTCATTTTCACGTGTATTTCATTTTACAGACATTTTATCTCCAGCTTCATCTTCTGAAGTTCAAATTGCATTCTGAGACCATTTGAGGATATATTGCTGGATGACCCCTTCTCTCCATGCTGTACATTTATAGCACCTGACAGGCTGTCTGCATGTGGACTAGACTGAACTTCAACTCCATGCAAGGCAGCTGCCAACTTATCTTTGATCAGGCTAGCATGTGTGAGCCCTTCTGATTTACACTGTTTAACCAGCTGTGCCACTCCCATTTGGCAAGTCTTTCAGAGCTCACCTTTACTGTTTTCTAACTGTGATATCTGAAAAATTAACTGCATGTTGTGTAAGGTATTTTTCTACATATTTATCTTGAGGTTACAAGGGTGCACACACATTTTGATGAATAACTGTCTTGCAAGCTACAATATCCACAATGATGCAAACCAGTTAATATGTGGCAGTCAGTACAGTTTCACAATATACTGCTGGTAATTAATATGTGACAAGCTGGGTCACAACCAGTACACCTGCCAAAGCTGTATAAACACAAACACATACACAAATATATGTGTGTGTGTGTGTGTGTGTGTGTGTGTGTGTGTGTGTGTGTGTGTGTGTGTGTATATATATATACAAAGTTCAATAGTCCGAATCCAAAATACCTGAATGCACTTTAATGAAAGCGCTTTCACCGAAAAAGTGCTTTCATTAAAATCCGTCCCAAAAAAAAAAAAAACACTAAAGCAAGCCCCCCTGTGCCCCACACACCCCCTACTTTTATATTCTCACTCCGAGGTCACACTACAGTGGGGAAAAGGGAATTCTCCCTTAACCGCACTCTAGTGCGACCGGCACAACCAGCATACATAACTGAAATTGCTGCTTCGGTGAACAGCACTTTTGGTTATGTATGTTCAGTGATTTCTGCTTCGGCAGAAAGTGCCATCGGGGATCTGTATGGATTCCATATATAGATATATATATATATATATATATATATATATATATATATATATACATACATACAGAAAAAGAGAGTGAAAGTGAGTTAGAGATATATAGATATATAGATACAGATACATAGTGAGTACACATGTAAACACACACACATACACACACACAAACACTTATATATATATATATATATATATATATATATATATATATATATATATATATAAAATTGTCATGCAGTCAAACACATAGCTTTGACATGGCAGTGATGAGATACTGAAAATATACAGCTTACTGATCACTGTTGTACTCTGTCTGGGCTTAGCCAGCTATAATGGTGCAGTGAAGGATTCACAGTGGTCATCCCTCTACACAAAGTGGGACCATCAAAAGACTCAGAGAGCTACAGACCCATATGTATAACTAGTCTTATATCAAAGGCAATGGAAAAATGATCATGGACCTGATAAAGACATTTGAAATCTTCAGAGTGGACCCATCCCAGTTCAGTTTCATTGAAGGCAAGTCATGAATACTAAACCTAGTAGACTTCTTTCACTAGAAACATGGGCAAGGGTACAATGGTACATAGTGCCTACCTTGACCTAGCAAAGGCATTTAACAGAATACCTCAGTTGGGTATTACAGACAAACTCACACATTTAGGCATAAATCCCTACATCATCTGATAGATAACCAAATGGCTCATGGATAGGACACATAAAGTTAGGCTGGGGGAATCCACCTCCACCAAAAGGCTTGTTACTAGTGGTGTCCCACAGACTCAGTTTTAGGACCCTTCCTGTTTGGAATTTGCTTCTCTGAAGTAAAGGCAAATGTAGAAAGCCTTTGGATGACTAACCAAATTTGCTGAAAACTGCAAGCTGGGTGTAATCATTGAATCCCATCACAAAGGATGATGAAAGGGCATACAGAGAGGAGGTGGCATCTTTGATCAGTTGGTGTGAGGGGAACAACCTTGACCTGAATATAAGCAAGACCAAAGAGATTATCACTGACTTCAGGAAAAGGAGAACAAACCACCCAGTGTTCAAGATCAAGGTTAGAGGGTGAAGAGGATAAGAATACAAACTTTGTGGGTGTACACATGTCAGAGGATCTCTTGTGGTTGGAAAACACCAGCCAAATGGTCAAGAAAGATCACCAATGCCTCCACTATTTAAGAAGGCTGAAAAAAGCTAAGCTTATTCCTCATATTCTTTCCACCTTCTATAGAGGTGCAGTAGGGAGCATCCTCACCTGCAGCTTCACAGTGTGGTTTGGAAGCTGCACAGTTACAGAAAGGAAAGCACTGCAAAGAGTGGTGAGGGGTTCAGAGAAGGTAACAGATTCCAGTATTCCATTGATATAACATCTTTATTCTTCAAGTAGCATCCGAAAGGCCACCAAAATAATACAAGACAACACGCATCCTGCACATGGACTGTTTAAGCATCTGGCAGCTGTTGCTTGGTTCTCATGCAGGGAGGAGATATTGCAGCATCTGCTACAGGACTACAAGATTTGATAATAGTTTCTACCCTACAGTGATTAGACTTCTGAACTTGGACACTTGCCCCAGGGGTCTAGACACATAATAAGTCAATTTTATTTATTTGTGCAATATATACTTGCATATATTCCAAGTAAGTGCAATATTTATTTATTATATTCATATTCTGTATTATTTAACCCACTTAAGTGCAATATTAGACAAATAACTTATGCACTGTTCAATCTGTAGTGTGTTTTGTATTACTTTAAACTGGGTAGTTAATTTAATTCAGGGGAGGGTATTCTTTTTGTAAATGTCTCTGTTTTTTCTTACTTGTATTGGGAGTAGTATTGTATTTGTTGTTTATTTCTCTACTTGTATGTGTTATTTCACTTTCCTTTGCAATTTCAAGAATTGAGCTGATGCACAAAATTTAAGTTAGGCTACATGTGTATTTCTAAATGACAATAAAGTTTACTTTGGATTTGACATTGACTTCTGAGCGTCATAAGCTCAAATGTGAACTGAAAATACACAGAGAGTGGCACCATAAACAGATATACTAATCAGTTTATTCTGAACAATAAATAAGCAATGACTGAAAAATTAAAATTCCTGCTCATATCCTATATACGCAACACCTCTGGTGACACATATGTGGTTTCCATGTACCACAGAGGAGTCAGCCAATACCGTGCCGGCTTGTTAAACACTGTGCTGGCTTTTTAAACACCGTACTGGCTTGTTACACACCATGCTGGCTTGTTATGACATAGTATATTTTTCTGAAGTCCAGGAAGTCATAGACTGTGCTCATATTGCAATAAAGGCCCCATCTGGCCAGCAGGAAAGTAGGCATATCAACTCTAAGAGGTACCGCTGTATCAACTACCACACAGTCTGTAATGCACAGAGTATAATATACACTTCATATGCAGGGTCCTCAGGCACTGCTCACAACTCTCATATCTGACACATGTGCAACTTATATCAAGAGTTTGTATGAGGTGATTTACCCAGGTATATCTTATTGGTGATGATAGGCTTGGCTTGGAGCCATGGTTAATGACACCTATCAGAAATGGCCAGACCATAACAGAGAATGGCTACCACTATATCCTGTCTTAGACTTGTGTTGTTCTTGAACACATATTTGGCCTGCTAAAGGCCCACTTCTGCTGTCTGGATGTACCTGGGGTTGCCCTGCAGTATGACCCTGGCACACGCAGTAAGATATTTTCAGTCTGTGTAATGTTACATAACATCATTATATAGAAGAAGTTACAGAAAGGCAGGCATATTCAGCAGGAGGAAGTCTCAGAGAGTGGAGAAGTTGCCTGATGAAGATCCTGTTGAGAAGTTGGCTGCAGTGAAGGAATGCACCAGACAGAGGTAGAAATGGTATACCACTGCACTGGCTAAGAAGCAACAACTGATTCATAACTACAGACTAGAATAAACTATTATACAAAGCAAAAAAATGATGCATGCAAACCTTCACCCAGGCTGTGTTATACCATGTATAGAATGGCCACACTGTGCATTAGGCTACCCAATTAACAAATAAGTGGGCAGGACATATGTATCATTATACACACAGGTGAAGAGGCCACAATGCGAAATGTCATCAGTGGGCAACTGTGTGAGTGATGATAAGTTTGAATAATATTTTATGATGTGTGTGTGCGTGTGTGTGTTTGTGTGTGCGTGTGTGTGTGTGCGTGTGTGTGTGTGTGTGTGTGTGTGTGTGTGTGTGTGTGTGTGTGTGTGTGTGTGTGTGTGTGTGCGTGTGTGTGTGTGTGTGTGCGTGTGTGTGTGTGTGTGTGTGTGTGTGTGTGTGTGTGTGTGTGTGTGTGTGTGTGTATGTGTATGTGTGTCAGACATGTCGATGACTTGGGAGACTGGGGTAGACTGACTAGGGAGGGGGTACTGTATTCATTTCTGTATCAATGTGTGAAGGTGGGTAGTGCACAAGTCAGCAGAAGTCTGACTGAGTGTTTGCAGGGACACAGCCTCTGCATGCTTCCTGCTGGGATCTAGTGAACAGGTCCAAGGCATCCACATGAGATGTGTATGCAGACCGTGAATGCCCCAATCCACCCTTTCCTGGAAGGTCATACAAATAACCTTCACCATGCTAAGAGGATGAAGAGCTATGTGACCATAAGCAGTGGTCCTTGCCATTGGCATGGACTCAGCATGAACAACTTGTCCTCAAGAATGTTAACTTTACAATGTACATCCCTGAACACGGGATGGTAGAGGAGAAGTGTTGGCAATATATGTGTCTGACTGTGGCCTCCTGCCTCCATGGAGGTACTTCCCACAAAGGGAAGTAGATGGATCAGTCAGAGAAAGTGTGTTGGGCATGATATCTGACTCATCATTAATGCTTGCTGTGTGAAAACTGCCTGCACCATATGCCTGTGATGTTGTATATGTGGACCATGTGCTCCCAAAGGTCAGCATACAGATGATGTACTATTCCTACTAGCAAAACCTATGTTAATGCCAGCGTGTCTCTGTATTATGGCTTAGCATAAATTATGGGCTGTAGCCATGGACACACTTAGCAAGGGTGGTGGGCAATATCCTTAGCACTCTCAGACACTGGAATGATGTCAGCCTATGTCTTCCTTTGCTCAATGCAGTTTGTGGTAACCAATAGGGAATGTGTTGGAGGTGAACACATCCCTTCCTTGGTAGATCTTACTGTGTCTTCCTGCCTTTGTGTGTCTTTTAGGGCTTGTGGGTGGGGTTGCCAATGCATAGAAGCTATGTCCATGGAATGGTGCAAGGATGCGAACATCACATTGTCTATGTCCCATGCTGACATACTGACCCCTGACCATACTCCATACTTAACAAAGGTTTTTTGCCCTCTCTTGTGAAGTTCTTTGCTATGTATGATATTGTATATAGTTATTAATTTTTCATTTTTTGTGTAATGTTCTTATAGCAAATTTCTATAATTAACGACCAGATACATTTTCTTTTGTGTTATGGGCAAACAAATTTGTTCTGCATGTTAATGGGTTTGAAAATTTAAAACAATCTGTGTTGGCATACTTATTATATGGCAGCTTGAGGCAAGGCACAAATGCAAGCAGGCATGTTCTAGTAGTCTCCCTGTCCTGTTCTGTGGCAGGGCTGATGGCGAAGGCTACTACTGCTTTTTCCATATTTTGATGCACACACTGCTGTCATGGAATGTCAATGGCATGGTTAGTACTGTTAAATAGGATAAAGTTTTATCCATGATAAAACATTGATTTCCCAGTACTGTATTGCTGCAGGAAGCACACTCTTCCATGGAAGAGTCCCTGAAGTTGAACAAGAGCTAATACTCAGTGATTATATACCCTTTTTGCCCTGGAGTCAGACATAGTGGAGTATTGACTTTACTCAGGCAAAGTATTAGGTGGTAAACAATAGGGCTATAGTCAAACAGAAAGGGCTGGTGCATAGGGATAATGTTTTTCTGGATGGATCTGTCCCTCCCCCTGGCATCAGCTCAACATGGTTGGCATTCCAGGATGGAATTGTGTTTTGTGGGTAGGGGACTGGAATACAGTTTTCAGTACAAATGAGGTTAACATTGGACATAAATCAAGAAACAGAGAGGGGGTCTGTCTTGAAATCCCTCAGAGGAGCCAGCAGGTAATAAGTTTATTTTGCTGCAGGTAGTATGTTACTCACAAGGCTTTTGTGTACTCCAGTTCACACAGACCCTCATGCAATTTAAGTGTCTGATTTGATAATTTATTTGAGACTCCTGTAAGCCACGGAAAACTTAGGATGAACCTTCTCTGCTGAGTGGTCTTGGAGGCTTGGGCCTCCCTGATTTTGACATGTATTTGGAGGTAGACAGTTTAAAGCTTTTTCAGTGTTTAGTCTGCTCATCTCCTGTAGCCTCAAGCCAAAATGTAATGCTGAGTCATTTTGGGGGGACAAATATGCTTTCAAAAAGTCAATGTTAGCAGAGGCTGTCCTAATACTGCCAAGTTAATTCTTGGTGTTAGAACAAATGAACAGGTAAAATGGACTCTGAGGCTTTGTAATGTTTTGTATTGTTCCACAGACTTGGTTTCTATTGTAGATGCCCCGCCTGGTGTATATTTAAAGGGCAGATACAACGGAATATAGACAGGAAAGGAATTTTGCATTTCTGCAAACAGCTACTTGATGGCAATGACTTTATTTCCCAATCAGACTTTGACAAAGTCTTGGAGGTGGATCTTGGGCAGAACTGTTTATATGCAAGTTAAAACAGGAGTCTTCTTAGCTAAATGTGGAGAGATTCTCAAAATAGGACAGACCTGGTCTAATCCAATGGTCACCTGAGAGCATAGCAGGAGTAGCACACAGTAAGGTAATAGTTATTTACCTCTATAAATGATTAATCAGTCTTAAGGTATTTCACATGGATAGGAACAGGTAAGCGAAAGAAAGGGGGTTGAGTATACCCCTACCTGCCCAGCTATGGAGGAGTCTTTTATAAACTCCACTATATGCAACTAAATTTCAAAAATTTAGCATTTTTTGGTTGCCAATGTTCACTCAGTTTTTTCTGCAACCTTCTAGGCTGCACGAGATATTTTCTGGAGTTACTCCTAGCTATTAGAGATATCACTCAGAGGACCTGGCAACTGGTTACATATTTTCTGGGAATTACATTTCTTGGACCACTTTAAAGATGATTTTCTCCCAGTTTTACAAAAAAAAAAAACAACTTGATTTCTGCCTTAACCTATAACTCATAAAATATCAAGAAAAGATCCTTCTGCAAAACAATACTAGAACAAAAACAAGGGAAAAACAAGAAGAGCATTATATACATTTGCAGATAAACAGACCTTCTTCAAGAAAGACAAAAGAAAAAGAAAATCACATTTCTACACAGAGCAGTTTGTTCTAGCAGTTGTCTCAAGAAAATCCTATAACCAGTCTTCTATTTTACCTTAAAGTGTATCAGTCATGTTCTCAAGGAATTGCAAATGTAAGTAACAAACCTTTGGGGTTGTATGTAACCTCATTTCCATGTACAATACAAAATTATACAGTTTTTGATGCAAAACTGTTATTAATGATGGCTCCTTGAATATTTTTCAAACATCTGAAAATCCCTGCCACGACATGATGAAGCATTGCGCCTGCATTGCCTTACAACCTAAATTGCTGTATGGATCGACAAATGTATCAACAGTAGTTTCTGACTTCTTAGACAGACATGTTATCAACTCGTTCTTGCAGATGGACCTCTTCACATTGAAAATTAACACTTGATAGTGTAGTAGTGAAGCCACAATATAAATAAGAAGCTGCATCTGTAAAGTGGTAAGCTGATTTTAATTATCCATAATGTTTCACAATTATATGTAAACCATTGCTCAATACCTAACATGACATAATTTTGTGGGTGGCATTTTACAGAATACCTGAGCAAACAATGAAACTAAAACATTGAACAGCATACTGTCATTGTCATTTTTTTCAAAACCACTTGTGACTTTATTATGAGAAGTATGACAAGAAATAAAATTAATTGTAGAACAAAGATGCTTCCAAACATGGCCAATACAATTCAAACACAAAAAAGAGTTTGCATGTTCAACTGCAATCCCTAAGGAATTAACATCCTCAATCTTCACAATTTTAAACAGAAGGATTCATTTCTGTTGTCATTTACACATCTAAAATTCCAAGAAAAAAAATTAAATGTAACAGCACTGTAATATAATAATAAAAACAGACAAAAACAATGTAAGTGTACAAAAAAAGATTTAAACACACGGTCTGTTATGGTAGGAATTTGAGCTTACTTAGTGTCATCAGTCTGAAAAGCACAGTTTTTATTTCACTGAGCTTAGATCATGATTGAATCAGTTTTTACTAAGCTTAGATCATGACTTAATCAATTTACAAAACTTTTTATCCAAGGCTCTGCCATGTTCTTTCCTATTTACCCTTTACTAAATCTGATTTGTGTCTCTTATTTTAGTATAATTTGTTTAGTGATAGAGATGATGATTAATTAATTATAATGCTAACGGATTCCTAATATTGTTAACTGTACAATTGTTGCCCATGTTACTGACAAGTTTTAGTACAACTGCTGTCTATTTCTGTTTTTAGAAAAATAAAAATTATTATTTATGCATAGCCATCATACATATGCCGGAATAAAAAGCTTTCTTCCCATTGTAATCTAACATGTTTGTACTACCGCAATGTTGATATACTTTATTCTGTTTCAATTTTAAATATGTAATAACTGCAATCACTATAAATGTTGTAAACTTCCATGGAGCTTTTCTCTCCAGGTCTCCTATGAAAAAAAGAGTGTTGCCCAGTCAGTCTTTCAAAGTAAACAAAAGCAAACATACAAACAAGCAAATAAACATTAGTCCAATAAATTCCAAGCCTCTTTTCTGAGTCCTGTATATCAAAATATGTTATAATGTATTTTATTCTCCTTGTTTTTTCATGGTGCTGAGTGCCTTGGAAAATAGATAAGAACAACTAAGTGTCAGATTTGCATCAGCCCGGCTGCTATACAGCACAAATAATGACTGCGGGCCTTAGTAGCAGGGAGTATAAATACAATGCATATCTTCTGAGGCTTAACATAGACATTTCATTTGCAGTACAAGTAATGGATATTTATCCAACACAACTCAATATTTAGCATTTTCTACTGATGCTACTACCTACTACCCTTTTAGTACTAAAGACAATTTGTTATCTTCGGTAAAGTTGGTTTCCTTGAAACAAAGAATTAATAGTAATTCAAGGTGTAGCTCCATTTTTGGTTGGGATTCATAGACAAACAATGTATAATGCACTGCTAATTAACACATGCATCAGCCAGTTGCTGGATATGGGTGAACCTAAGGCAATACTGGATGTTTGTCTATTTAGCTGTGAGCCACCTTATGCAGCAAACTCCATAAATATCATGCATAGCACTTGTCTATGAACTCTAGCATGTAGTTCACTTCTAGTTGTTTATAAACTCAGTACCAAGTAGAAGCAACCTTTGCATACTAGGTCACTTGGGAAATATAATATTCCACTTGTGTCCTTTGCTCCTGAATATAACCGTTCAGCTACATCATCATATTTCTCCCACTTCTTACTTATATCAGTCACTCTATAACAGTTTTTCCTCCATCTAACACTATTTCTGTTTTACTTTATAAACTCCAAGCTCAACTGACTGAAGTTTTTCGATAGGTCATAAGCTCTACTCTTGATGATATAAAACCCACATACAAATTGTAACTGCACACCAGGTATATTTTATTTCTATTGTATAAAAATAATTATGTATGCATGTCATAGTCTATACATATCAAAATTATTACCATGTATTGTTTATACTTTTCATTTGATTATGTATATGTGCTTGTAATAATTATTTGTATCCTTTATAGAGCTTATTTCCCCTGGACTCTACTGAAAAGGAACAATAGCCCAGTCAGACTATACTGGTAAACAAATGAAGCAAATAAATACATGAATTATTGTAGTCAGAGTAGTCAAACAGTACAGAAGATCTTTATAAGAGATGAGAACCACCAAGCACTGAACCCTTTATTGCTGTTAGCATGGCGATAAAGCAGGCATTTGTTTTCATAATGGAACTATGCCAACAGATGCAAATCAATTATGCTGGAACAATACTAATTGTGAAAGAATCTTTTGAGGAAATGGAATTAGACTAAAAATGACAGAGCTCTTGGTTGCTAAGTCGTGCTTAATCAGTTAAAACATTGCTGTTTTTAAAATGGAAATAAGACCTTTAAATTTCTGTATAACTGCTGTATTAATAAGACATAAAATAATATTGTCATTCCATAATCATCAAGGACTTTTTCTGTATAGAATTAACCCAGCAGGACAAACTCTTTCCTGCAGTTATTTCTTACATACAAATAAAACAAGGAAACAGTTATAAAGCATAACCGTATATCACAAGCATACATTCTTCACTGGACAAATATTGGATGCTGTGTTCATGAACTGAATATAGCAGAAATAAATGAAAGTGAATAGATGAGGTACCTGGCCTTCAGAAATTGTAGTATCTGCTTAATAAAACAATGTAACACATACATTTTTGGCATAAAGTTTAACTTCAGAAATTGAGTTCTGCAGCTCAGCATTTTCATTTTGCCTGTCTGACTAGAGAAGGGCTCTGCACTCAGTCACATAATCATCTATAACAGAAGAGTACTCAGGGGTAAACTTAAGGAAATAAATTGTACTTTACTTAGAATTAATAACTTAATTCACCAATAGCCACAAACTACAAAAGAGACTTGCAGTAGATGTTCAAGTCAATGTGCACCCTTTGCTAGTTGCTATTTAAGAGTATAGTCAGAGCTTAGGATGGTATGTTCCAGCCTCTAAAACAGAAAACCTACAGTTATCTAAAATCAAAAGGATAACAAATTCTATTCTGCAACAGAGCAGAGTGGTAAGTCAAGTGGTAAGCCCTTTGCCTCTCAGATCCAAAGACTGGCCTTAATCTTGACCTTTGGTCACTGTCTGTGAAGAGTTCTGATGTTGTCCCATGAATGTGTGGGTTTTTATTGAGTACTCTTAGCTTCTTCCCAATCAAAAGGAACATTTCAGTTAATTGGCTACATTAAATTTATATATATATATATATATATATATATATATATATATATATATATATTGTATGTACTTTTGTATAGGCTGTTGATAATGGTTTACAGAAAAGCCCACTTAAAACTATTAAATAAATAAATAGATAAATAAATATTTATAAATTAATTTAACAGGATTTAGGACCCTGATGAGTGGGACCTCCCACACTACTCTGTATGACTGCACCTATATGCTACAACAACCATCATTTCACATTGCTACAATAGCACTGCAGCTGATAAGCAAACATGTTTGGAAAGGTAGCAGCCAATGGAAAGTTTTAAGGTGCACACTTACCTTTCAGACAAGCAGCTACAAGCAAAGTCATATCTTCCTCACTTTAAACAAGCTTTGGAAGTTGCTGTCTTTCAATCTTCAGTAGTGAGATGGAGCACATAGTGGCAACAGGGGTTTGTTTACTGTAGATCGGAAGCTTCTGGCACAGCAGTTATGTTATTAATGCAATACCTAATGAATTATCCTGAGAATCATTTTTCACTCATTGCAGCTGAGGGCTGAGCCACTCTAAGAGGCTCTTTTAATATTGTGCACTCTCCTGAGTACCTGAGAGGCATGTGTGAGCAGGTCAATGACCCCTACAGGGAAGTAAGTGAGTATTTACATTTGTATATGCTATCATAGTAAGGCAACACATACGTATTACATGCATGCCATGTCAGTGTTTATATCCTACCACCAGTATGCCATGCCAACAATTTGTGCAATGGTGGCACCACAACTAGTCATGCTGCTAACAAGCTGCTCTATGGTGTACATTACATGCCAAAAAAAATCAACATGTGTGAGCATGAGAGGGGTACCATAGTTCTCTGGCATATGAACATTTGAAAGGCCATGGCTTCCAAAGGAACAGAGAATGGCATGGCTCACCAGTGATGCAGCAAAGAAAGCAATACCTTTTTGTATTTGCTGCATAGCTCATTCAATCCTCTAGACTATTTTTGTATACGTCCAGTTAACACCAATTGTACATTTAGCATCCAGACCTTTATTGGTTGGTTGTTAGCAATTATGAAAGTAAGCAATATTTCTACATGTACTTAATACTTAAAAAAACTGGTTTGCAAGCTATTGCATGGCATCAAGTGAAACATTAGATGTCTAGATGTCGTTGAAAAAACTGTCATTGATATTTGTCCTGTAATCTGCATATCCTTAAAGATATTCAATATTATTTATACTGTTAATTATACAATTAAGCATATGTTTTCATACTCCTGTAAATATCTCAATAAACATGCGCTCAAAGAAGAACTTCTTGCTGTCATTTGAAAGCTTATGTCTAGTCAACAAACGTGTTTTAACAATATATGTCTAGGTTGTACAGTTTCCAATAGTTTTGCAAAAAATATAATTATAGTCTTATGTGCATTATAATATATTATTGTATTTATGAAAAGACTGTTAATGCAGTGACTATTATCAAAATAAACATTGAATTTTAATTATAATATTGCTATTTATACAGTTTTGATTTACATTTGTTTATCTTATGCTTTTTAAGCTGATTTTCTAGCTTATGGTTTGAATGTTAGTTATTGACCACGGCTAGGATTCTTAATATGTGGCATAGAAATCTGCTTGCGTATAATTATGCGTGCCCTTTGTTATCATACATGGTAAGTTTATAACATCTTACTGAGGGTAAACAGCAAAAAGCCACGGCTTCAGACCAAAGTAGAATGAAATCACTTTCTTTAATATGACCATAAAATCCACAGATTCGTCAGCAAAACAGAAATCCAATATAAGTCAAGCGCTTTCACCCAGGACCTCCCAGGCTTTATCAAGATGTTGATAAGATCTTGATAAAGCCCGGGAGGTCCTGGGTGAAAGCGCTTGACTTATATTGGATTTCTGTTTTGCTGACGAATCTGTGGATTTTATGGTCATATTAAAGAAAGTGATTTCATTCTACTTTGATCTGAAGCCGTGGCTTTTTGCTGTTTACCTGTTTGGGTTATAGTGCTTTGATTCATTGGATATTTTATCTTACTGAGGGTACATATACTATGGCAGATATATGAAGCATCACCCTGGTACTATAGGCATTGGAGGACACAGTAACACACTTGCCTATGTGTCCCACAGCACATCTGCACACACACAACATATACACACACCTCTCAACTGTACAGATTTTCGCAGAATGTCCAGATTTTTGCCTTATATTTTGGTCCGTTTTTCATAAAATTGTGGCTTTCTGGCAAATTAGTGGCAAATCAATAAAGTTTGAAGTTAGAAAATAATGACAGACATTTGAGTTTTAGACTTCATACCCTTCAGAAAATTCATGCTAATGCAAAACCTGTTATTCTATCAACTTTCTAAGTTTGTAAGAACAATATTTAAAAATTGTCCCTACTTGTACCACTTTTGTCATGGCTTTGTCCAGATTTCTTACTCTAAGATGTTGAGAGGTACACACGCACACTCACAGTGACTGCTATGTGCCTCCCTGTTGTCCTGATAGTACATCATAACATACAGCCAGTAGTATGCTACATATAGGCAATAGCTGACAAGTGGCCAATGTATAAATGTTTAGTGCTTAAGTATTATGTAGCCATTTGATTGCCCAGATAGTATATGAGAAATATATGTCTTATGTCTATGTTTTGTTTCTCTCTCCCATCCTTCTCTTTATCACTATTTTTTTTATGTCTCTCCATTTATGTTTGCGTTTTCTAAAACATCTGTCACAGCTGTGTCAGTGGCACAGCCCTGGTCACCAGCCACTGCAGTCCCATCCATCTCCTGCATCCACTCCACCTGGATCCAGGCCTGCTTGCCCACTGAGTGCAGTGGAAAGGAGCGAAGGGGGACCCCATGGCTTCTGCTGGTGCCTCACTAGATGAGAGTGCTGCTGTTTCTTCTGATGGCAATAATGGAGGTGAGCAATATGCTACTTGCAGGGAGATAGTGGAGATGGTGGGGAAGCTGATTGCCCGGCAACTGGAAGCCCACATTGGCCACCTAGAAATGTCCTCTTGTGGCTATCAGAAATCCATTGCTACTTATCCCTACCATCACCACCTCAGGGTGATCAATGTGCTGACTGACCTCCCCTGGCTATTGTACAGGTAGTGGTATAAAGAAGTTTGCGTCCACCTTCTTCCCCCTCCTGGTCTTCCACTTCCTTGAGTGTAACTGCTCTCTCCTGTTTGTTATCCAGTTACCCCCATCACTAGTGTCCTTCCTTTGTCTGTATCTGTATAATGTCACTATCCCCCACACCGTCTCTCATTGCCACCTCTGTCAGTCTTTATTTTTGTTTTATGCTTGTGAATGGGCCCCTGCTTTTGAACATCACCCTCTTACCATAACCTTTCTTTCCCTTGCATCATCCTGCATCTTTCTTTCTCCACACAAAAAAAGTCACCTGTCACTAAATTTCCCCTCCCAGTCTTATCTTCTCCATTCCCCTGTAAACGTTCCACTGATTGCTGACCCCTTTTTCTTCTTGTCACATACACCTCTTTCCACCCTTTTTATCAAAAAAACAGATGTGAAGCAGATGTAAACATTGCAGTCGGCCACTTAATTTGGCTTGGTAGTCTTCTCATATTGTCATAATGTAGTGCATGAGCACATAGTAAGGTGTGCCCATTCTCTGTGTCGGCTATTATCCTCATCTCACTCCCAGCCACAGTGCTGGGATTTTCTCCTTCTCCATGGGTCATGTAAGTTTCATAGGTCATTTATTTTAATTAGTGGTGGAATGGGCTGCAAAATTCCACCTAGCAAACTGATAATTAACTGTGGGCTGCATTCCCCTGAAGCCTTACCTGTCATACTGTGATTGTGCTAAACATGCTTCTGAATTGCAAAGTTGGATAAAAAACTAATGCAAGTTAAGCAGCATGAATGCGCAAGAAAAATACTCTTGAGCTGTGGAAAATACCAGATGATGAATGAACATGGAGCAGTTGTGCTAGCTGTAATGTTTCTATATTTCTCGACGGAACCACAGACCAGCAGAAAAAGCAATCTAACAGCAAGCAGAAAAAAATACTACACAAACAAGAATCATTATCTGCTGCTAAACACTCTGAGAAAAGCAGCAAAAATAATTTCTGCATCATAAGATCCTTAGAAACTGTTGTCCTGCTGCCAACAGTGCTAAGTGTTCAAGAAAATCTTAGAATTATAACACTGTTACTGCTTAAGGAACTTCCATACTCAGGACTTTATTGGTAGTGAAGAATTTAAGATGACTTATTTCCTTCTTCCTATCTGTGTTGTTCTAAATATTTAGAAATATCAGCTAACTAGATTGAAAAGTGTTTGTTGAATTGAGATTATTTTGTTTTTGAAATGGTATCTCATTCTATTCTTCAATACACGAAGAATGAAAAATAAACTAGCTTTGGGTTACCACTGCACAGTTCTCAATGTAAAATATCAAGTTTCCTGAGGCAACAATGCTTGTATTCACAGAAACCAGAAAAGTAGAGCAACAACCTGTACTTGGATGAACTTTCCTTTGTTTGAAGTCTTTAGTGAAAACAGTGAATTAAGATCTGACTTACTGTGTGATGCTATCAATTGCTTCTACGAATTCAAGATTGTAAGATGTTTGCAGTGAGGGCTGCTTGAATACCTATCACTATAGTTCCAGTCTCTGAATTTTCTACTTTCATTAATGACAGATGTGGGGTAGGTGGAGATGATATGGGATAAGGCAGCAGAACTAGTGATAATCCTAGTCACCTTATAATGACAAAACTTTCATTCTGTATATGATTTACAGTCCATATTAAAAGCCAGCAGGTGGTGTCTACAGCAACTGGGAAACATTTAGGGGTAGTTGTTTTCCTACTCAGTAAATTAAATAAAGCTAATTCTGCAAGAAGCCCCAGGACAGTGGAGTAAGATAACAGATCAGATGTGATTTTTAAAAGAAGCTGTCTATGTAGAACAGAATGTAAAAAGAGAGGCTCATGAAAACATGTTTGGAACACAGGATGTAAAATATGAGTTGCATTATTCAGCAACAGAAGAAAAAAGGCTTTAGAAAGCAGACAGCAGTTGTCATATACTTGCACTGCTCAGTTGCTGACATACATTTTTCCTTTTTTATAAATGCTTAATGAGTAAAGCATAATGCCACATAGATTGGAGAAAACATAATTGTTTCTTATGTACAATGCCTTATATTGGTTGTGAAACTATTTAGACTCTGTGAGCCTTTTCATGTCAACATGTATTTTTTTCCTTATTGACACAAAGTTTTAAGATGTTAAGCTGTCTTTATCCATACTGTGTTTCCCTAATAGAAGCCATGGAGACTAATTTCTATAGAATGTATAGATGAGGTAATGTAGGCAACCATCTAAGTTAAAATGTGAGTCTAGGGTTTTATTTTGCATACCCAAATTGTTTTGTAAACTTGCTTAGTCATTTATAAATCATTTTTATTTATAACACAGAAAGAATAATTTACCATGATATACTCATGTTTGCAGCCTTTCAAAAATATTAAATATTAGTGCATAAAAACAGGTATAATAGGACTGTAGCACTTTCTTCTTTACACAGAAATAACATCACCTTGAAAAATCTTCATAACAACGTTAGTTTCTTATTTCTATGGTGCTATACTAATAGAACTTTTATTATTTACCTTCACCGATGGCCAAATATCTCAATAACTATCAAACAGCAAAACCATAACATAGTAAAAATTAATATAGGTACCATTATTTGCACCCTTAAAATCTGCTCACCTCACTAAATGTCCTGTTCTCTGAGGGACACAACAAATTCTGCAGTCAGTTAATGTGGAAGAAGTTGGGCATGAAGAAAGTGCCATCATAAATTTACATACCCCACATTCTCAACAAACACAAAGATATTACCAGGTCTGCTTAGAACATATTAATATCACTAGGATTTCAATCAACTCCAACCACTCTATCAAATCTCACATTAGCCAAATGAGTAGACCTGGCAGTCAAGTGAAATGCAAATGCAAAAATAAACAATTTAAATACACAACTGTTCATCTTTCTATATACCAATCTAATTAAATTAGGGGAATTATGCACACTGATTTTAGAATTAAGTGAAAACTCATGTTCTCAGGGAGAACTCTGTGTAACCACAAACAACTCAAAGAGAATAGATGACAGATCACTGCCTCCTAATCTTTATTCTAAAGGAGAAGTCCATATAACCATACACAATTCAAAAAGAATATTTGCCAAAGCACTGCCCCACTAGTCTTTAGACTACCTCAGTTTTAAATATGCAGCCAATCTGTTCCCATTTCAATAATCAACCTCCATACAAGAATTGGTTAATTCTTCCTTGTCTCTCTTTATAGGCTATACAACACTATAAACAAGGTAGTTTTCTCCCCACTAATTCAACATTCTGTAATTGAGGTGGTTTCGCCCACTTGGGTAGTGTCCTTCACCCATCGAAGAGTGAACTACCATTTACATCCATAAGGAGTAGGTTATTCTCAAGTAAGGACTTCTCCAGGCTTAACTGTCTCAGTAAGGCAGTCTGTGAGGAAAGAGCACATATGTTAATTACAAGACACTGTACAGCTGGGAAGCCCAATCAAAATCAAGAAACTGTATCCATTTTACATCTCATTTGAAAAACATAAAGGTCTCTGATCAATCCATCACACTCTTATTCAACATAGGCCAGACTTGGATCCGCTGCGGTCTTTCCTGTCCATGAAGGAAACATATGGCTCCACTAATGAAGTCAGTTATACCATATAGAAAAGCCATAGTGTTCAAACACTGTAAACCAGGACTGGATGTTAGAATAAAACATTAATTCAACATGAGCAAAGACTCTATGTCATATTGACTGATAAACTCATAAGACTGACCTTATCAAACACTGAAAATCCTGCACCTCACCCTTGATAAAAAAATGGGAAAACCCATACATACAACAAGCATTGAAGATCTGAAAATGGACATAGTATCATTCAACTCCCCAGGACATAATGCATCTACACTCATTTTTACATAAGAAATGATCATACAGAAGGTACGTTGAATACCGATATTTACAGTGCCTACCAATAAGCAAGGATCATAACACATTTTATAAAAACATTTATACTTAAGGGCAGTTTGAAAAAAAAATACAGATACTTAGGACTGGACTCTCAACAGACCTCTCAAGATTTAGCTTAATTTCAGTTTTATCTTCATTAGCAAAAATATTAGAAAATAATGTAGACATATGCAACTACTGCACCACTTAATGGAAAATCTACGCTTCCCTGCCACACAGCATGGTTCCCCCCACACCACTGTACCACCACCCCAATGATTAACTTTGTCAGTACTGTCAAATCTCAAAGAAATGAGGAGAATCCAGTCTCCTCTCTGTTTCTAAATTCATCCAAGATCTTTGATAGTGTCCCATCAGAAACACCTGAATAAGTTAGACTCCACTGGACCTGCCAAATCCTCACTAAACTTGTTTTATAATATTCTCTCAAATAAGTTCCAAGCAGTAAAGTTCAAAATGGCTTCTCAACTTGCCTACCAGTTACTATTGGGGTCCCTCAGGGATCTGATTTGTAAATAGTATTCCCAAACTTCAAGAACTGGCTCAATGAAAAAGAAAGTGAGGAGTGCTGATAAGGGTGCACATTGTTATACCCTCCACAAGGGAATGAATTTTTGTTTATAGCAGAACAAAGGGGATGAGCAATAAAGGAGAAGAAGTCAGCAAAGAAAATAGAATTATATTCACTCCCCATTGAGAGATATGAACCTTAAGTAATAATCAACCTAAGTAGAGTGAGATAATTATATATAAGGATGTTTGTAATGGCCTGCTCAAACATGAGTTAGGAATGGTTGGAATGGCTGGAGAGGTTACAGGTGAAGGGTAGGTTAGGAGACAAGGAAGAAGAGGAAGGGCAAGTACTAATTATTTTATGTAAAATTGAAACTCACAGATTGTTGGTGAACTGAGATTTTTAAACTGTGATTCTGATAAAACGTAGAGACACAGAGTACTAGACTAAAGTTAATTGTGGAGGACATTAGTGGGTAAATAGGTAGAAGGTTAAATTCACAGCATTTTGTCAGGTGGCGGGTATAAGAGAAGTTGGATCTACTTCAGTAGATTGAAATGTCAGATAACAAAAATTCAAATTCATGAGATGAGAAGATTGAAATTTCATAATAAAATTTTCCCATGTCAAAACTTGTAAGAACGAAGCACCTACTGCGCATGTCCAACAACACTCGGAGTTTGTGAATGGAGATTGTAGAGTACAGAGAAAAACAGCTGCTCCATTTTAACACTTTATTTAAAGTACAAATGTACTGTATTCAACATTTTTGCAGAGGAGCAAATTATATATACCAACTCCAAGATCGCACTACAGTGGAGAAAACAGTAAATTTCCTGATCCTCCCTGCACCATTCAGAAACTTTAAACATGTACATTAAGTGTTTAAATGGAGCAGCTGTTTTTCTCTGGAAAAACCCACACTGCCATTTACTGGGGGATGCTGACTAGACACTGGAACCATGGATGATGATACCCATCACAAATGCACACACACTGAATAACACCATAATGAGGCACACTCACAAACTAGGAACATCATAAAGCATGTGACTGGGCTTCTGAAGTCACTATTTCAGTGCCTTGATATATCTGGTGGAGCCCTGCAGTACACTCCAGCCACATGTGCCCATATGTTCACAGTATGTGCCATGCTACATAATATGATCCTGTGGAAACAGCTGCAGCAGGATCACAAAGGAAAGGGATCCACAGCCCCCTGCCAGTGCCTACGTCGCCACAGCCACAGTCACAGGAGGACTTGGAGGAGGAGCCCCCTGATGATGTCCCTGTCGGCAGATGTAGGCATGCCCAGTACACCCTGGCTTTGGCTAAGAGACAGCACATAGCACATTCACTGACAACCTAGGGCCCTAGAGACTGACACCTTACTCCTACTCGCATATTTATAGTAAAATTGTTGATGCCAGACAACCCACACAACATGTACCTATCCATGTATTGGATGTGTACTGTTTGCATCACACAGAGTCAGCCCGGAACTACAGTCTTGTCAACTGCTGCATTCGAAAGGTAAGTCTCTAACCTACACACTACTTGTAAGGTTTACTATAATATGGTATCGTATGTATGGATCTACTGCATTTATGCAAGGAAATATAGTAGGTTATGTGAACAGAAATAATGTCCACATGGGACTACCGGTACTCAGTCCAAAAGTATGTGTTCCCTAATAATCACTAGGCTTCATGGTTTGAATATGCACTACATCAGGCAAGGGAGATGTAAAATAGTGAGGTCACATGATATTTGGACTATTGCCTATCCCAGCAGATCATGTGCTGTTGTTCCCCTAAACTTAACACAGCAGTGTTCCCATATAACTGCTTTAACAGTAAGTCAGCAATGGTATATCAGCAGACCAGGCAATCTCAGGGCTGTAACATAGACATCGATCACACTCTGTCTGGCAGCTTGTGTGGCTCAGTGAACTAGGGAGGTTAGCATGGGTTATGGTGTCGATGTTTCTAATCCTGAAGTAGGCACATCTTTTGCATATGTGGTATTATTATGTTGGCATTTTCGCAGACTATCCGTCTGTGTATGGTGTAACATTATGAACCTCAGTCACATATTACGTACAGCAGACAGCTGGGGAATGCCATGGACATTTTGAGTGACATGCAGTACTACAGAAACAGGGACAGATGTCAATGTCTGTAACATACCTCTCAACCTGTTAGTGCAAGACATCTCTTCAAAGCCCAACTAAATGGGGGGACAAAGGCCCACATATAGGGGCATATGTTAAATACTGCTCTCATAAACATAAATAGTTGCTAAAATAACAAAGGGTTTGTTTCAACAGAAAATTTTCTGAAGGATTTGAAGTCATACACTCAAATGTATGTCACTATTTAATTACTTCAGTTCTAAGTTCTTCCAAGTGATTTGCCAGGAAACACAAATTTTATGAGGAACAGACCATGAGCCAACACTTTGTACATTCTGCGAAACTCTGGACAGTTGAGAGGTATAGTCAGTAACACGCAGAATCCCGGACTGGAGTACAGGAAGGTGTGGCCTGGATTCACTGTATAAATACTGACAGTCACACTGGGCATGCCCAAACACTTAAATGAATGCAATTCTGTTGCTCCGTCATCAGACTGACCTGTTATGTATAGATATGTCTATACATACAGACATATACATATCTGTCTGCCACTGTCTCTCTCTCACATACATAGTATATCTATCCCTATGTAGTGTCAAACAGATTTATACCGATATACATAGTTATATAAATCACATTGATACATAGACTCTCCCCATATGTCTATATAACATATATACATATTATAGACACACACAGCTACATTTATGTATACATCCCTGTTAATTACAGAAATATGTGTGTGGATGTCTGTATTGTCCTACATACCCTAATAATGGTGACTAAATATGCACTATCACACATCCATACTGTTGCTCAAAGGATCCAAACTAAGGGCACAACAGTACATAATCCAATTACCTAGAGACCCCTGTGCCTGCTGGATGTCACCACGTAGACAGACACAGGTGAGCAGGTGGTGTAATGTATAATGTTGTCAATGCATGCATGGACAGGGCACATTGTCATTGCCCACAGGTTTGCTCATCTAACTGTAAGCAGCCACATATCGCCATACTGGTAAATGTACACACATAGCTAGGATAATAACAGGTATCCCACTGCTAGGATACTAGATGCAGATAATAGTATGAAACAATATCACTCTGCCGACCACAGATGCTGTTCAATACAAGTCTAGTTTGTGTAATACACAAGAACTGTGCCTGCAATCTTATATACAACAGATTCAATCTGTGGCATTTGCAAAAAGTACTGTGATCTATAGTGAATAGGACTAGATAGGTAGTGGTTCTAATCTCACTGCAGATTACTTAGTGTGTACGCGTGTGTGCGCATGAGTGTATATATCCCTGCAAAAGAACTGCCATGCCCTCATGGGCTATCCACCTGCAATGGTTATGCACTTTTTGGTTCTGTAATTTGCTGATGGGTTCCACACTGCCTCTTCTACAAGGCCTGATGATGTCATCCACCTTCAGACCACCAGCTGCCAATCTAGTATTAGGACTTAAGCCATAGTGCATGTGATAAATACTGTGATCTATAGTGAATAAGAACTTGCATTCTAATCTCACTGCAAGCTACTAGGTGTGCATGTGTGTGTGTATGTGCATGTGTGTGTATACCCCTGCACAACAACTGCCATGCCCTCGTGAGCTATCCACCTGCAATGGTTATTCATTTTTTGGCCCTGTAACTTGCTACTGGTTTCCACACTGCTCTCTTCGACAAGTCCTAATGATGTCATCCACCTTAAGACTACTAGCTGACAGTGTAGTATCAGGACTTAAGCCATAGTGTGTGTGATAAATGTTATGATCTAAAATGTGTAAGACTAGATAAGCAGGGGTTCCAATCTCACTGTAGGCTACTTGGTGTGCGTGTGTGTCCCAATGGCATAAATACGATCACCTTGGCAACATAGAAATAGGTAGGGTTTTGCAGTATTTTATTTATAGCGTGTGATGTGGCCCCCATGGAATGACCACAACAAGGCCTGCTGATGTCATCAAGCATAGTATGTCCTGAACTGATAGTATTAGCAGACATGAACTGTGTAGTGTGCATCACGTACTGTATTCTCTAGTGTGTACCATTACATAGGTAAGTGTTCTCATCTGCATACAGCCAACTTGCACTACATGTGTGCCTTGACAGGTCCTGTATACAGTGATTGGAAGTGGTACTAGCCTCAATGTAGCCATGGTTGTGTGTGAGCCTCTTAGAGCATTATACATCATATTATGGAACCATAGGATGTTTGAACTTCACTGGCATAATGGCCATACAGCCCTCACAATCATAGACATCTTTATACCCGTAGTTACAGGATCAGCACATATTGCCCCAGTCCACAAGGGACACAGGCAGACACCCTGTGTTGAAATAATGGTCATCCAGCCATTCATACAGATGGCATGTATGAGGTGCACTGAGGTCCTCAGTGTACCATTAGGCAGGGTTCTCTTTCAAGAGTGTGTTTAAGTCTGATAGACAAATTCCACAGGCATGTAGTACCAATGTCACATGCAAGGTTAATGTCCTTACAGTGGGTTCTCCATCTACTATGTCTCCTACAGATAGGCAGCATATGCAATAAAGCAGGGTCACATATTACCCCATATAAAGGCACAGATCACCTCTGCATAGTCTATATGCCACAAGTGATAATGATACTCATTGCAGACTATCCCCATTGAACACATACTAGAGACATGAAGTGATCTTGTGAGAGACCATACTGTTGTGTGCAATTGCCAGTACTGCTTGGAAAGATACATCACCAAATGTCCATTGCACTCATATTTTGTCTTGCTGAGGGAAAGGTACTTGGAGGTTATGAGCATGTCACTTACAGGTGACTGTGGCCTCAGCTATGGCATATGATTCCTATCATACCACTGTAGAGACATGTTGATCTGATGCACATTAGGTGTAAACCTGTGTGGTCAGGTCTGTGTGTCCAGTTTATTCACTCCTGACAATGTACATCACATGTTGCAACTGATGTGCTACTTACCAGGCACCTAGGTCTAACTGATGGAACTGATACTACATGTATATTTACATTGAGTTTATGGCCATTACAATGTCAACAGGCATGTGTTCACAATACACTCTTGCAGGATAGTGACATACCACAGAGACTCTACGAGTGCTCACAATTTGCAGGAATCAGCCAACATTGATAGGCATAGTCAGTCAGTAGTCACATGTATTGCGGTTGACTGGATTCCAAGCAGTAGAGGACCCATTACTGCACCCTGTTGAGCACTGCTGCTGACAGATCAGTCTGGCAATGTCTGCACAATACTATCTTGGGGACATCATCCACCCCTGCAAAATACTGTAATGTCCAAACACCACACACAGTTGAGCCATTGCACATGGAGGTATGGACACAGAGAGTAGCATAGCCTTTGACTTTCACTGGTCAATAAGATGTGGGGATGCATTCTCTGTTGTACACCCTACACTGACAGGTTTGAGATGTAAATCCCAGACTATCACTGATATACTGAATGTGGCAGTCATCGTGGCTATCATTGTGTGCAATGGCACCCTTGCTATGTCACTACACAGGCATACCATACAGCTGTAGCAGCCACACATTTCCATGGTACACCAATACACAGCATAGATAACATGTCCTATGGAGTCCATGTTATGACCGTACATTTGCAGTCTGTCCCCTAAATGCTTTGGAGTGGCTGTGTCTGGCTCCATACAAGGAGGTGTTGGATCCTGCTGTGTACCTCCCATGTATCATTGACAGGACTAACACATGTCTCACCTGTTCTACACACCTGTAACATTAATGTGGTTTACACACTACATGCTGGAGAGACAGGCATGTAATACAGACAGTATGCCCTACATGAAACAGGCCCCCCATGCATGTGAAGCAAAAATCTGCTGTGGCACACATCATGTGCAGGTTACACAATGGGATGCAGAGCACAACAATCATAACTGGTGTCGGGAAACTGTCTGTACTGGACACAGGATATTTGTAGATGGGTCATCACCATCACCTCACCTTGTAGATCTGTGAGTTCCCAAAACCCTAGTGACATTTATCAAGAGTAGCAGACCTGTTCACAGCTTATAGATGCATGAGTACACTGAATGCCACCATCGTCCTTGTTAGCCCATTATACACATATATGCACTTATAGTGCTGTACCTTGCTGAAGACATATTTCTGCTGTGCTGACATGCCATCCTGTGCTGCTTCATTGCTGCTGTGTATCCATAGGTTATCCCAACAGACCCCTAAAACAGAAACATAAACAGTTCCATGACACACCAGTCATCATGTAAGTATACAGCCATTGCAACATCATACATCATAAGGTACACAGAAGTATGTGGCATAGCGTACTCATGACAAATGCCAGCATACAGTATATGTCATTAACTACTACAAGTGGCATGGCAAAACAACAATGCATTACACAAGTACATGTTAACTAATATAGTCATCCTGTGCATCAGACACATAGCTTCATTTCCCTGCATCGATGGTGAGATGACAGGGATGTGGCACAGGTATCATCACTTGCACAGGGTGTTGCATGGAGGTGCAAGTGGCCTAGACTGACCCAAATGGTTGACAGTATGTGTGTGAGTCTGGAAGGGAAGCAGGTATGATGGGCTATGTAAAGGTGCTGTGTGTGTCTGTAGGTGACCTGCATTTGATAGTGATGTATGACTGTGCACGTGTACACAGTCATGCTCAGTGCTAGCCTACATGTGTGTATATTGGACAGCTTTAGACCATACATGGTAGAGTTGACAGTTCACCATCTCTGGCCCCAAACACATGATATGGCTCTGCCAGGAGTTTCATTGGCACCTTCATGCCAGAGGTCAGAAGCAGCACTAGTACCTGATGGTGACTGCTGTCTGCTGGTACCATGTCCCCCATGGGAACACTCAGGACCATGAGCCCATGGCTTGCCACATCATGGCGTGGACAGCGCACTCCCCTCTATAGCACTGGATGTACTGCCACTACAGAAGCGTGATAGTACATGTCCACATGGACTCTCAGCAGATGGGGCTGCTGACCTATGTCCATGAGTCTGAAGCTCAACTCCAACCACACGTTCCAGCACAGCCAATGTGTGGCCCAAGAAAGACATGGTCTCAGCCACCTTCTGTCCACTCCATCAGTCAACTGATCCATGGTGTCCCCAATGTGGTTGAGGCAGTCATGGATGTCAGATTGTGCTGCATACATAACCCTAAAACATACATCTGGTGCTCTGTTCAGAACACGCCTGTGCCTCCATGGTGGCCTGAAACATGCACTGAGTGACCCATGATGTGACACCTGCAACAGGTGCTGGATGGACAGCAGGCCTCCTATAAGCACTCCTGTCAATCCACCTGTGTGGGACCTCATCAGCTATCTGGCTATGGCCAGTGTCTACACTCACTGGAGCCATAGTTGCTACACTCTTCTGTTCAATGTGCCCACCCTCTGACTGTCCAATATCTGTGGATTCCAGGGACTGTGTATGTGTGGACATACTGACTGTGTGCTGTGACAATGGAGGCAGAAGAAGGATGTCTACCTCTGGGACAGATTCAGTCTCCAACCCCCTACATGGGCCTCACTGTGGCCACCATCATCATCAGAGTCCAAAGAGACACTGACATCAGGTTGTGTAGGGGACAGAGACCAATCCCCCCTGGTCACCTGTGATAAGAAAGAAAAAAGTGGTACATGAATACCTGCACTATTGCGTATGAAAAAATCCAGTAATACTGATAATAGCAAAGACCCACAACTTGATTTCAAAATTATCCTCTCCGCTTTCTCCAAAATGGACTTCCTCAGACCCAAATATACATTCAGCTCAAGGCCTTTATAACAATCATTTCCAGTAAATCAAGTGAAACATGACCAGTACAATTTACCTTTTAATTAAGCAATATGACATTATACTTGATAAATCGACACATAAAAAAAACACTAAACCTATCTTAAAAAATATATTGAAATATACATTTCACTGCTTAATTTAATGTCCTTTCAACTTTTGTGTTTTAAAAGGCACTTTAGAGTAAATGCCTCATTTAAACCAGGAGGCTTATCTTTTCTTAACTGTCACTGCCAAAGTGTTTCTATTTGTTCATCTACACTCCTGTCATTACCCCCTCTACAATCCTTAAGTACCTGCTCCAGAATTAAAAATAAAAACATTCTACCCTGTTTACACATGACATACCAGGAGCAGGACCATGGCTTTGGCCACTACCTGATGGGCCAGTGAAAAATTGAGGGTGAGCTAATGTCAGTACCACTGCATGTTGCAGCACAACAAGGTAATACGTGCATAAATTTCACATGTACAGTACCTACTGTGTTACTTGTTGTATTGGTCACATTCTGTGTATGAGAGCACAACTGAGGTAAACCCCCCCCATATAACTAAGACATGACACCCACGTAAAAGTATGTACAGCCTGACACACTGTGTGCTGCAGTATTACAATGCTGATCACATTAAGCCTATCTGCATGCTCCTCTGCTGTGGAAACTGTGGCACCCACCTCCACAATGTATTGTGTGATGGATGCCAGGGAGCTGTCATGTGTGCCTAGGTTTTCCAGGAATTCCTCAGTCACCATGAGTGGTTGTTCCTCTGTAGGCCCTCTACCATGATGGCACTATGACTGGCTATGTCATGCAGCGTTGATCATGTTTGTTGCAGGGTGTCAACCTGCATATGTCCTGCCTTGATGGCCTGTGCCATTCACATCACGGACAAGTTCTGCCCATAATGCAACCTGCTGTCCCCTGTTTTGCCTCCCCCTGGACAGTAGGATGTGATGATGTTTCTTTAGTCCTTCAAGTATAATTTCATTTTCTGCATCAGAGGAGGGTGCATGGTGTCTAAAATACATGATTTCTGAAAGACAAAAAATGGGGCCACATTACAGGATCAGATACATGGAAGTACACTATGTAGAGACACAGCAAGGACAACATGGCTGGCACTCTCCACTGCTTGCTCACACATGTCATACTCCACAGTGTTCAAACATACTAAGTGTATGGATACACCTGTGATAGAAGCAATAGTCGGGTATTCCTGTGTCTGCCATGACAGATACTGCTGTATGATCATACGCCCAACACTGGGTTCTACTGTGGTGTGTCCCCTATGGGCAATCCACCGATAATACATCATAGGAACAGTGCCACACAATTAGCAGTGTGTTATTACAACCACTATAAAGGGACACTCCAACAAGACCAATGTGCCACAATGACAACAGACAATACATCCTGTGTAAGTGTAAGACAACAGAAGATCAATGGCATGTCATTATTACAGGCCTATGACAGGCTTAATGCTGTAATCCCTATTCCCCATACATCTATTTACCCATTTGCATCCTGTTGTACAGAAAATCAGTTACATACCTGATGGAGTGCAGTACTCCACTGTTGATATGTGGTGATAATAAAGTTTTCACAAAGGAGTGGTCTGTGTGAGGAAAGTCTCATACAGATTGATTCCACATAGCCTGCTGCTTGCCTTTTAAACATGCTTCTCATCAACAGGTGATTGCCTCTAAAGCAATCTGTGGGTCTGCAATGCTAATTGCAACTAACAGCTGATTTGCACTATCATCAGCCAATGGCATGCAACCACTGTACAATATATAACGCCTTCATGTAGGTTAGGGTCCCTTTCTGATATGTTGTGCTATACATTACTGGGGTGAGGAGACTACATTGCAGCAGAGGGTAGGTCTATAGCAAAAACCTTACCATAGAGATGTGTGTGCTACAGGATGCAGCTGCTGCTGGTGGTAATAGACAAAGTCAGACAGTGTGAAAACTTTGGAGGAAAACACCCTTTATGGGTAACTGTGGGAGCTGTGTCAGCCTTGTTGTAGAGGCAGAGCCAGAGTGAGGCTACCCTTTCCACTCCAAATAAGGCATGTGTTTAAGGTAAGTATGTTATGCAATGGTATCACTAACAGAGTACTAGGCAACATGTTTGGTGTGTCTTTGGGTAAGATGGGTATAAATATAAGAATATGTCCACCATTTGGACAACTGTAGGGCCATGTGTTACAGTCTGGTAATAATTTGCAGCATGTATGAGGGCAGGCCTTGTTACAAACAGAGACTTCCAATGTGTATGTTACCTGTGCAGCTGTGATAATTTGCACAGTGACTTTGGAAGGATTGTGTGGTGCACTCTGATATTAGTAGCCCTCATTTGGAGTACCTGCATTGACATTCTGTGTGAATGTACATTAATGCATGACGTGACACTTTATGCACATATAAGTTTTGCTATAGGGATATGCAAAGTATGGTCCTACCTGCAGGCCTGTGACTTCCATCAGTGAAAAGCAGGCATGTCATTTGAAATGCATTGTGTGAATAAAGAGTGCATGACTCAGTCATTAATTGCTGCCTTCACAATACTGTAAATTCACTTCTACACACCACTGTATTTGAACCCAGGACTGTGTGTGGCAAAATGCAATATTTGCAAGGCAATTAACAGACTGAGCTACTGAGTCATTGCTGCAGCAGGTGTACTTGCAAGATATATGTGCACATATACATGCTGTAACATACATTTTCTACATCCATTAGTATGTGTGTGGCTTTATATGGATGTACGTTTGCACCAGAGTCCCAGTTGAACATGTATTTTGCCATTAATGCCTTAGCAGGTCTCTTTCTACATGTTGCTGCTGAAGAACACATTTACCTGTTGTCACTGGCCTCACTTACATCCATTGTTATGTCTTTGGCTTTCTAGTGTACTATTGCACCAAGGTCCAAGATACACTCCTATTTTTAATCTTTTTAATTTAGTTATTTTTTAATCAGTTTTGTGCAACGCAGTAAGCAGCTCCGCTGAAACATGCTTAATGACTGTAACTGGCAATTACTATGTTTTCTTTAAACCACCTGTTTTAAGTTAGAGTTGTGTGGTATGGCAGGTTAATGCAGTGGTTTGCAGGTACGATGGGTTTGGATTCAAAATATGGGACAGTTGTTTATTTTGTAAGTGTGTATTACAAGTTTATAAACACATATAGTCAATATAGCTCTATTTAACTGAGCTTAGCAAAGCTGGGCAACATAATGCACTGCACTGCAGTGAGCTAAAAAAATTTAAAGAAAATTAAAATGGGAAGATAGGAAAGTAGTGAAATGGGGTTGCAACCAGGGGCAAAACATACTGAAAGGTAGGTAGGGATGTGCAGGAAGGATGTAGGAAAGAAACATAGCTATCCATTACTTGTACAGCAATAACTGTGCACTTTGACAGAATTTGTACATGACTTTGAACTCTCAACCCCAGAGAAAGGGGTGAGGAAAACATAACTGTGTTGTCAAGCCAATTGGACCAAATTACGTGTGTCTAGTGGACATGTGTGAAAAATGGAGAGCTATGTATGCAGCGATATTTTTTCTGGGGACAGGTACCATTTTTTAAGGTGAGAGTTGAATGTTGGGGAAGGGACATAGGTACATGTGGAGAAGGTAAGTTGGGTAGGTGAGGATACATTTGCAGACAGACAAGACAGCAGACAGTGGCGATGTGTAACACATGAGGGGGGTGAACACCTTGATAGGGAAGGTGTTGTGGAATCTAAGTCCCATGTGCCTCCAGACAGTAGCAGCATGACTCACATCCACACTCATGGGACTGTTGGCATTGGTCCTTCACTGCCTTGAGGGTGGCAGTGCTGGAGGCTGGGAACCGGGGAAGGCTTCTCTACCAGGTTGGCCACCATGCCCTCAATCCAATGCAGGCAGAGCTCAAACTCAGAGTAGACTATCTTGCACACCAAGACCAGCAGCTCATCCCAGGGGATAATACCCCTTCCACCACCACTCCCAGAAGGGGATGGGCCTTGTCCCATGGGGTGATACTACCCAATGCCGGTGGTAATGCAGGGGCAGCAGAGGAGGCACCACCAGCCTGGGTCAAGATAGGCAGATCAGCCGGAACCAGCCTACCTTGACATGCTGTGGTGAATGAGGAATAGCAATAAGTTAAGGTTAGTAATAATTAAACCATTGTTAGTATTAACAGAATGGAACATTATTTTAATTCATACAAATACATACTAATGTATAGTATGTGTAACACAACAGTAAATAATGTAATAGTCAGTATAATAACAGCATGCCAGTAAGATGTAAACCATAAAGGCAACAAAATAGCTTAACAAAGTATGTTAATCATGAATCATAATAACTCATAACAATAATACATCACATTTTGCAAAAATATAATTAGTTTAACAACATATGTTAATATTAAATCATAATAATAAATAACAATAATAAATAAATGAAGATAAGAGGTGGGGAGAGAGAAAGAGAAACAATTCAGTCCTGACAATGCAGACTATATCCCTGAAAATACTGCTACTAAATACTCTACATGCATGTAGTGTCAGTTCTGAGTACAGTGACTACAATTCTCCTATAGCCGATGCAGCACATACATACCTCCAAAGCTGTTAGAATGGGTCAGTATGAACGAAGCAATAACAAATGCAGGTACACTACTACACAGAACACTCACATAATAATGGACTTCTATAACTATCAAAGTGTTCTGTAAGCAGATTTGGTAATATATTGCATTCCAGGTAATCATTTTTCTGGTAATCCTGTGACAGACAGACTAGGCAGTTTTAATTACATTACATGAAACTGTGACACTTGAGAAGCATGTTTGTGTACAGTACATAATTTAGACATCCATCATGCCTTAGTTGGCAGGCATGCGAATATAACCCAATAGCTGTGACTGCAGGGGACATCTGCAAAAAAATAACTTTATTGGTATTGCTGATAACTGTGAAATGTTAGCACAATCATATCTGCTCATAACATGGGCTACCTCAACCATATAACATATACCATTTGTTCCTGGAGTGGGAGAAAAAGAGAGCATTATGTGACTGAATTTGTTTTGCATTCTAGAACTATTACAGTGCTGTACTTGACTGCAGTGACAGTAGAACACACATGCATGGCATACAGCCATACTGCATTTATTGAAACAGATTTCTGTAGGAATCAACAATGCTGCTTAACACCTTATTGGTATTGCTGATAAGTGTCTGTGAAATGTAAGCACAATCATACCTGTCCATAACAAGGGCTACTTCACCCATATACCTTTTGTTCCTGGAGTGGGAGAAAAATAGAGCGTTATGTGACTGAATTCATTTTGCATTCTAGAACTATTACAGTGGTATACTTGACTGCCATGACAGTAGAACACACATGCATGGCATACAGCCATAATGCATTTATTAAATCAGATTTATGTAGGAATTAACAATGCTGCTTAACAATTTATTGGTATTGCTGATAAGTGTTTGTGAAATGTAACCACAATCACATCTGTTCATAACATGGGCTACCTCACCCATATACCTTTTGTTCCTGGAGTGGGCGAAAAGAGAGCATTATGTGACTGAATTCATTTTGCATTCTAGAACTATTGCAGTGCTATACTTGACTGCAGTGACAGTAGAACACACATGCATGGGATACAACCATAATGCATTTATTAAATCAGATTTCTGTAGGAATTAACAATGCTGCTTAACACTTTATTGATATTGCTGATAAATGTCTGTGAAGTCCATACAATATCTGCCCATAGACTGGGCTACCTCAGCTATATACCTTTATTACCTGAAATAGGAGGAACAGAGAGCATTATGTGACTGTTATTCACCTGGAGACAGCCTTGGACCACCATACTATGAGTTAAACAACATAGTTTACAAGCCATTACTTTTGCATTCTACAGCTATTACAGTGTTACACTTGACCGCAGCAACCTTACCATAGACAAGTAATGCATACAGCTCTACTGCAATGATTATGACAACATAATCCTGCTGTACACCATTTTGCTTACTGTTATTGGTATTGTTTATTGTTTATTGTAATGCAGGTGTTATTGTCCATTTATTGCACTACAGCTCTACTTGCCCATTTAATGCACAGCAGTTCTACTTGCCCATTTATTACACTACAGTTTTTATGGTGTATACTTTATTGCAGTAAATGCTTTACTCTTTCTTTCTTATTGCACTACAGTTAGCATAATAAATCCATATATACCACACTCACAGCAAAACCTGACCAGGTGCCTGCCATGGGACTTGACATTACAAGCTCTCTCAACTGAAGCTGCTGGGAGAGAAACACACCATTATGCATACCAGTTTTGCAAACATTCAGCTTGCACATTGGTAAAACAGAGGAAAAATTACTTACATATTTGTGGGGCATTCCCAGCTCTAGCTTCTTGGACCTAGGTGCCCAAGGTTCCCCTCTTTCTCCTCTTCAGGTCATCATAATGGTGATGACACTGCTCACCTGTGCAGGGTATACTAGTAACACTGATGAGTTCCCTGGGCAACTGGTCGCAGGCCTCTGCCTTACACTTCAAGCCCTGGAAACCACCCTGCAGCAGCCTGGGTTCATGATTTTTAACCAGGCACTGAACAAAGACCCTGGACACCTGAACACCCAATTTCTGCACCTGAAAGCATGCACCTTCACCAGCACCACTTGCCATTTCCACAGTAGATTAGACTCCAAGGAATGATGCAGAATTCCCACCTATTGCACTTAATATAGGCTGCTTTCCCACCTTTATACATCAGTGAAAAACATTCAAAAAAGTGCCGCTTTGCATAGCATCACACAAACCAGCTAAGTGCAGCTAAGCAGTGAAAAACTCTCACAACTGGGGGGTTAGCTCAGCTTAGCACCACACAAAGAAAAGTGTCTGTTAGCATATTTAAGCAGTGCTCAGCCCAGTGCAGCAGTGCCATATTTCACAAATTTGTCTTTAAAATTAAACATATATAATACATTAATTTATAGACACCTTATCATTGCTACAGACTCGAGCCCAGAACCTACTAAACATTAGGCTTTATCTGTACCCACTTAGCTACTTGGATATTATGAAAACTAGTATACCTTCTCATATACTACGGGGCTACCTGTTAGCATTGCTAAGCACTGTGGTGTGCTGTGCAAAACTGCTTAAATAAACCCAAACATAAATAATTAATTACATCCAGTTTCTATTTTTACATGTCTTGCAGCTGTTGGCTATGTATGTATGAGTGCTGCTCAGCTCTATGGCGTGCCACACCATGCAAACTAAAATTATAAAAAAAATAGAAAAAACATTTAACATTGCAAAAATACATAATTATGATAATTAATGACATCCAGTTCCTACTTTTAGATGTCTAGCAGGTGTCAGCTGTCTATATGTGAGCACAGCTTGGCATTGCTGTGCTCCACACCGCACCACACATACATGCAAAAAATGGAAAAAAATAATTAAAATGAAATATTACACATTTGACCCAATTTATAGTGTTTTAACAGTAGCAGGGTACAATACAGGTCATCCACGACCACTGGATGCCTCTACACTTATCCCTACACCGATTCAATAACCTTATTCCTACGCTCTCCCTTGGCAGCATGCCATCATTAATATGCATGGCATGCTGCCCAGGGGGAACCATGGCCATGTACATGGGTACATTCTATGTAGGCTCTACATGGAGTCTACACAGATTTTATTAAATCCTGGGCTATGTTTATAATCTTTTTATGTAAACACATATGTATTTTGTGTAATATCATGTATTTGGAGCCTTTCTCCCTGGGTCTTTACTGAAAAGGGGTTATTAACCCACTTAGACTTTCCTAAAAATTAAAACCAAAATAAAATTAAAATAAATAAATAATGAAATCATGTCAACTTATATACCATTTTCTATTTAAATTCAATTATCTTGATATATCTAACAAAAACATTTGTTTATTTTGAACACTGCAATCACCCATCTATGAACATTACCTTAAAGATCAACAATATTAGAAAGTATCCAAGCTCAAACCAAAAAGAAAAGTAGAAATTGTTGTGATAAAATTATCTAATTTCAGCAATGTCCTTCACAATATTTTTTAGACAAATGGCTTCTAAGGCATTGATATTCTTCCTTAGAACCCTCAGGCACCTCACACATATCAACAAACAGCAACTTGTGATACTTTAGTAACTGCTGGAAGTGTATCCAAAACTTATAGCATATCACTCAGGAAGAAAATATACTTTTACAACCACTGGATAAACCTGACAAGACTTCAAATACCTCATCTTACATTTTCACTAATCTCATAGTTCTGTCTTGGAGTAAATAAGCAATTCCACATTAAAACTCGCTTCCAGTGTTTGTAATAAGCCATGATCTTTAGCATACTATTACTTAAATCTCAACAATATAGTCCTTGGTTTTCCAAGTAGAAATCCCACACACACAGAAGCAGCTCTGTATGCACGTACCGGTTTAATACAGTCAGTCAGTGTTTCTGGACATTAAGTGAATTTCTCTCTCGCATATAATAAACAATCCAAACCTTCTTGTCCTTTGGCTCTCTAACTGCTCACAAATCCTTTCTGTCACCCTTATCTTCTGCTATATTAACTTGGTCACAGATATCGCCAAATTCACTTGAAACTAATAAGCTTAATACTTGTATGCCCTTTTCTTCAACTACAAAAACACAATAGCATCCCTTTGATCACTCAATACTCAGGTCTTGTTCATATGTATCTAATGCCATTAAAACTTTAATTATTCTGTCATTCATCTGTCTCAGTTCCTTTCTAACTATAAGTAGTGAAGACCCTATTATAGCAGCAAAAGACATTCCTTTGCAGCAATAACCTTCATGTTATATAATGGTCAAGCAATGGTCCAGCAATTAGCAATCCATATTTGAAGAAAACATCAACTTAACTCATTCAGTACAGAACAGCAGGAAGCTAATCCCTTGCTATGGGAGAACTGCTCATCTATATGAGTTTCCCAATATGTGACAAAAGGGGTATCATAATGCTATTTAGTGACATTGCAGACTCTATGCAAATTATGCATGTAATATTTTCACTATAATTAAAAAATACTAATCTACAAAGCCGCGTATGCTAGATGGCAAGTATTGGTGGCAACATTAGATGCCTTAATGATTTGTATAAGATGGCACCATTTGTTTAACTGTAGGTCACACAGCTTTTATGAAATTAATACAGTTAAGAAAAATATAGCTAATAGTCATAACAGAACAGTAGGAAGCTAATCCCTTGCTTCCAGATTTCTTTTAAGTCCAGGAACCAGGAGCTTCCTAATAACTTTTCTCCAAAATCCTCTGCTGAAAGCACACTTCATAAGATTTTCAATATCTGGTAAATGATATGTGTTACAAAATATAAAATATGAAAGCCTACACTGGCGTCAGTATCAAGGGTTTGTCTGCAGATGCTGGGTTTGTGTTCAATATTTAGAGAGAAAAATTCTATTTTTTATGCCAAAAGTTACTAGTGTTATAGTCAAACAAATTGTTATATCATTGTAAGTGAAAATGATAGATCCAAGATATCCATGGGAGAACTGCTCATCTATATGAGTTTCCCAATTATATGTGACAAAAGGGGTATCACAATTCTATTTAGTGACATTGCAGCCTCTATGCAAATTATACATGTAATGGCACCATATGTTTAACTGTAGGTCACACAGCTTTTATGAAATTAATACAGTTATGAAAAATATAGCTAATAGTCATAACAGTTTTGTCAAAAAAACTTTTATCTCAGAATGCCTATATATAACCCACAATGTTTTAATGTTATTTTTTACTAACACCCAGTGTTTGCACATACCACCCCCTAACATGACAAAATCACACTCCATTTTTTGCATTATTAATATAAGCATGGAACATACCTCACATTGTTCATTATGTTTTACAAATATTGCTTAATAGCTCCAGTTCTGTACATCCCATGTGACCATTTCATTATGCACGCTTAGCAAATCATGTCAGCTTGCAGATGGCTCCTTTGTTGCCCTAGTTTTAGGTATCTGTGTGTACCACACCCTCAGAATGTAGATGTTGAAAGTACTGATGAGTATACATGTTTCAGGACTATAGATAAGTTTCATGTAAAAAAGTTTGCTATTATAAGATACGCAGGAACTCTGATTTCCTGACAAATATACTTTTGTAAGAAGCAAAGTTAAGCACACTACCTGATTTAACCTGTCAGCATCCAAACACTTCAAAATATATGATAACAGCAATGTACTCATCAATTCTAAAAAGAAAGAAAAAAAGAAAGAAATGGGAACTGCTGATTGAGGGCTCAGTGTCTGTTATTCTAAAAGTGTATTCATTCTGGTTTAAGCACTTGGGCTTCAGGCCAGTTATTTTACATTAAGAGGGTTCATGGTCTGCACTCTTGTGGGAGGAGAGGCTGGACTCTGCCCTTCTAAGCTGGGAATTTCTGGTTAAAGGCTTATAGTGCCTGCATATTTGAACTGCTTCTTACTGAAATTGGTACACCTTGTTTGCTGTAGCATAGACTAGATCCAGGCCTGCTGAATCTAGCTTTGTTTGTATAACTTGAGCACTAATCCAGGCATTCTTTAAAGTATTCAATTGTATTTATTACTGCGTGGTAGTAACTTGATTAAAGTGTAGCTATCATTCTAAGTCTTTTGGATTAAGCACTTGGGCTTCAGACCAGTTGTTTTACATTAGGAAGGTTTGTGGCCTGCACTGTGGTGGCAGGACAGGTAGCTTACATCCATATAAGTTGGGAACTGCTGATTGAGGGCTCAGTGTCTATTATTCTAAAAGTGTATTAGTTCTGGTTTAAGCACTTGGGCTTCAGGCCAGTTATTTTACATTAAGAGGGTTTGTGGTCTGCACTCTTGTGGGAGGAGAGGCTGGACTCTGCCCTTCTGAGCTGGGAATTTCTGGTTAAAGGTTTATAGTGCCTGCATATTTGAACTGTTTCTTACTGAAATTGGTACACCTTGTTTGCTGTAGCATAGACTAGATCCAGGCCTGCTGAATCTAGCTTTGTTTGTATGCTTGTTGTTTGTTTGCTTGTTATTTCCCTGAAATGCTAATTCCACCTAAAACGCGGCTATTCAGTGCTTCTGTGGATCCCTAGTGATATCTGCATTGCTTACTGTACTTATTTCCTTGTTTCACTTGAAAGAAAGTTACTGTTTGTCATTTTTGCATTTAAGTTACCTGTAACACATTGCATTTAAGTTACCTGGCACTTGCTCACTAAAGCAATTATATAAGTCAGCACTAAAAAATTAAAACCACTACACCCTCACAAACTCCCCTTGAGTACCCTGTTCCCCATTGGCCCTTTTTTTCAATTATAAAGGCATTCCCAATACTATTCTGGCATGTCCAAAGGTCAGTTGTCAATCTCCTCTCCAGTCCAGCTGGTGAATCTGGGAATCTTGATGCAATGTTACAACTGTTTCATGTACACAGATAACCCTCTCCTCCTCCCAACACATTTCAACACATGTGAGAGATGCAACCATATAGCCAAATTGGAGGCTAAGCTCTCTCAACTCAGTACTGGCATAACCAGTCAGGAGGAGAAGGAAACCACACTCACTACAATTCCAGTCTCACATAGACCTACCATGACAGCAAATCAAACACATAAACACACAACAACATATTCAGAGGCTCTAAATAAAAATCTGCCTAATCAGCAGAGACCTCCAAAGCAGACACCCAAGCAACCGCTACCCCAAAACAAAACACGTGCAACACATAGCTCACAAAGCCAGTGTTCTGAACAGTCACAGCCCTTAAGGCTAAACAACACACCTTATACACTTGTAATAGGTGTCTCTATCATCAGGCACACTGATGTCTCGCTCACCAGGCTGAACAAGGAGAAGGTCACGGTGAGCTGCCTGTCGGGTGTTAGGATCCACCACATAACACAAGCACTCAGGTCACTCCAAGGCAAGTACAAATATGACTCAGTCATTGTCCATGCTGGTGTGAATGACCTGAGACGTACCTCCCTGGACTACATGAAAAGAGACATAGAGGAGCTCTCTGAGCATGTATCCCAGGCCAGTATGACCCTGACCTTGAGTAGCATCTTACCCTCACCAAGAATGATGTCACAATATGAAGACAAGATGATCAATTTCAACAATTGGCTTAAGTATTGGTGTCATTCAAAGGGGATCCAATGCCTGTCAACCTGGGATGACATGCTCAACAAGCCACAATGCTTCGCTAGGGACGGCTTGCACCTGTCACCCCTGGGCTTTCAGATATTGGCAAAGGCTCTTGCTACCCCCATAGTGCCTTTCTTAGGCAAGGCTCAAAAGACAAACCCACCTCCATAGGTATCACAAGGGATAAGAAACTAAGAGTAATGCTACTCAATGCCAGAAGTCTAAACCTCAAGATGCATGCACTCGAAACTCTCCTTAGCATGGAGAACATCGATATCTGTGCAGTAACAGAAACCTGGTTCAAGGCTCCTGAGAGCACCCCAGCACTGCCACGTTATCCCTCATACCATGCTTTTCGGCCCCAAAACTTGGACCGAACCACAAAAGGAGGGGGAGTATCAATATTCGTCAAAGATACCCACACCTCCAGGTTGGTGGCACAGCACGAAGCATCAGAGACTATCCATGTGCAACTAACAGTGGGGAAAACTGCCTTCCAGTTTATAGCCTGCTACAGACCACCCTCCAAAACCCAGGAACCCCATTCGGCCTTCCTGAGAACACTGGAAAAATATAAAGGTCTCTCCAAACACCATTATATTGAGCGACTTCAACTACCCAAACATGGACTGGGAGCATTACTCTAGCTCCAACACCCTAGCCCAAAGGTTCCTAGAATTTATAAACTCAAATGCTATGGAACATCGTGTTGCAACTCCCACAAGAGGGGAAAACATACTGGACCTGATCATCACCAACATGGGGACTCTATGCTCCAGACCAGAAGTGTATCCTTCACTGGTAAGATCAGACCATAAACTAATCTCACTGGATATTCACATCCCAACCGCACCCCCTGCCCAGAAAATCACAGTGAAAAACTTCTCTAAAGCAAATTTCACACTCCTCAAAACCAAGGTGGAATCCTTCAAAGCCTCCGGGCCTGTGGAAAATACGGCCCAGACCGCAGAATCCTTTATAAACGCATTCTATGAACACCTTCAGGAATGCATGGATCATGCAATCCCAAATAAAACCAAGACCCAATCCTCCAAAGGCAGACGTCCTGTCTGGTGGACCCCAGCCATAAACAAACTATACAATAGAAGGAGGAAGCTACTACATGATAGAGCAAAATCCCAAAAAGGGAAAGGAAGGCATCTCTGATCAGTATTAGCAAAAAACTACGGGCACTCATAAAATCGTCTAAGGCCAGCTTCGAGAGAAAAATTGCACAGGGCACTAAGGATAATCACAAGGCTTTCTTTAGTTATGTTAGGAACCTAGGTAGGAATTCCCAGATATGCTCAGAATTAGTCCAAAATGACAAAAAATACACCGAACCCACAGACATTGCCAACATCCTAGCTGACAGGTTCAGCGCAAACTTCTCCCCCCCTCCCCACCAAAAGGGCAAATATCTATCCCAGCAGAGTACTGCCCCCCCTGACATCTCAGATGCTCAGGTAAGAGCCGCCCTCTCCAAGACAAAAAACACAGCATCAATGGGACCAGACGGTGTCCCGGGCTGTGTCCTACATGAACTCCAAGAAGAGCTAAACCCAAACATAAAACTACTGTTCAATCTCAGCCTTACTACAGGATATGTACCCAAAGAGTGGCGTACAGCAACAGTGGTCACTCTCCACAAAGATGGTGCCTCAACGGATCCTGGAAACTATTGCCCCATAAGCCTGACTAGCTTGGTCTGCAAAGCTATGGAAAGGATCATCACTGACCTCATAAATAAAGATATTGGGGACCTACAGACACTGGAACCTACCCTGTTTGGCTTTGTTAAGGGCAGATCCTGCCTCTTAAACCTGGTTGATTTCTTTGAAACAGTCACCAAGGCCATTGACGAGGGGAAGGTGGACCACACAGCCTACCTGGACCTCGCAAAAGCCTTCGATACAATACCCCACTCGGGCATTATAGATAAGCTCACCAGCTTAAATATAAACCCCTATGTCACTAGATAGGTTGCAAACTGACTCAAGGACAGAACCCACATGGTTAGAATTGCTGGAGCCATGTCAGACTCCAAACCAGTTACAAGTGGTGTCCCACAAGGCTCAGTCCTGGGACCTCTCTTGTTTGGTATATATTTCTCTGAGGTACAGGCCAACACGGAAGGACTGTGGCTGACCAAGTTCGCAGATGACTGCAAACTGGGCGCCATAATTGACTCTCCAGCTGACACAAGCATCCTCCAAAAGGGCCTAAAAGAAACAGACAACTGGTGCCAGAGCCATGGTCTCAAGCTAAACGCCAAAAAGTGTATAGTCATCCCCTTTGGCAAAAACAAAGTGCCCACAAATTACCACATAGGTGGCAATACATTAAGTACAGAAGAAGTAATTAGGGACCTGGGGACCCAAGTTGATAGCAATCTCTCATTTGACAACCATGTGGCCAAAGTGGTAAGAAAAACATTTTATATAGCCCACCTAATCATGAAGGGATTCACATCTAGGTCAGGGGAGATCATCGTGCCTCTTTACTCATCCCTCATCAGGCTCATAATTGAGTACAATGCCCCTTTTGGGATGTACCTTACCAGACACCAGCAGCAACTGGAAAGACCCCAAAAGTACCTCACCAAAAGGATCAAAGGGCTCAAACAGATGCCATATGCTGCCCGGTTAAAGAAACTCCAGCTCTACTCAGTGGCATACTGCCTGCTCAGAGGCGATCTGTGCCTGATGTATAAAGCCATGTCTAACCCGGAATTAATGGACATGCTGCACCCCAGAAAATCCAAATCCCATCGAGCTACGCTCTCGAGAGACTTGAACCTCAGCACTGAAATAAATAGGACATGTTGGAGGGACAGATTCATAACCCAGAGGCTCCCTTCACTCTGGAATAAAATCCCAGTCCAGGTTAGGCAGAGTCCCTCATTGACTCTCTTCAAGAGGAATCTTGATGAGTGGATGGGAGATCATAGGTTTACCCCGGGTATCACTTCTGTGTCACTGTTAGACAGAGGCACAGTATACTAACCTTAAAAAAGGGCATAGCAAAATTAATTTAAAATGGGTGGCGAAAGCCAAACACACTCTGGCTAGGCTCATAAATGCCCTAGGGCAGATAGCCTAGTATGAACCTATGAACCTAAGAAAAAGAAAGAAAGAAAAATGCAACAAAATAGCCAGCAGGGATATCTTACTACAGAAGGAACCATATTATATTTTTAAGAAGCAGATGCTGGTGATCATAGAATGTTTAGATATGTGAAGTATTTCCCACCTAAGTAGATAACAGATGATTTTCATTCAGATTTCCTAAACTCTTAAAGCACAGAAGGTTAAGGATAAACTAGTGAGCATCCAGCCAGTATATCTCTTATAGCAGGGTGATTATCGTTTTTTCTGGGAAGCACTACCAGTTGTTAGTCTGTTTAGCTTCTGGGAGAAATCTTGAAGATAAGGATTCTTAGGTTTCCATGGAAGGTTGCAATCCTTCATAATTTCTAAGCTTGCTAAGGCTTAATCTAATTTCCATCAGCACTTATGATAGACAGCAGAAGAGAGTTTTCAGTTTGACATTGGCATTCTCCAGAATAATGTAAATGCCACTGATATTGTTATCTTTTCCTATAATTACTTTGATGGTTTATTATCAGGAGATCAACAAGTCTTCTGTTGAAAATGGAAATAGATGAATGCACCAAAAACTGAAATGCTGACCACAAACAGCCCATACAATTACCAGAGAAACTCACTACCACTGTGGACACAGAAACAAGTGCTAGCATGGGTCCTGTGAGGGAGCAAGTCTGGGATTCACCATTGTGGGTTTCTGCATATTTGGGTTTCAGTGCTCTTGTCACTTCCCTGAAAAGACTGTATCATGCATCCACTGAACACTGTAGATCTTCATAAAACTCCCCACTCAGGTGCTTCTTGTGGACCCTGTACAGCAAGTGCAAAAAAATCTTACTCTTTTTAGGGCAGCACCTGGGAGCCCAGACACATTCAGTGCCCTTGCAAGACATGGCCATTAACCAGGTCACAATCCAGAAAAATATATTAGCCCTCTCACGGTCACACCTGTTGTGGCTGTCAGCATATAATGTGCACCTTCTGTCAGCTAGGTAGCATGACCATCGATGGTGCCACCACTGCACAGTGTAAATATACATGGCATGACATGATGATGTTAGGACATGAACAATGGCATGCAAAGAGTATATAACCATCAAAGCCCCACATTTGTTAATATGTTTGCTCTTCTGCACTTCTGCATGCCATAATACCACAATACATTCCCCATGCCTCTAGTGGGGTCTGTGACCCACCAAGGCATGCTTACTGTGCTTTGCATGTATTTAAAATGCAAATTATATGCTTTACTGGAAAAGCTCACTCTCACTCTGCCATAGGTTGCTGTGAGGGAAAGGTTAGTTTGTGTTTGCTTTCTTGTAACTTGTATTGCTTCATTACCTTCTTCTGTTTTGTATATTGTGGTATATTTTCTTTACACTGTGTTTTACTTGTATTTTGCTTTCAATTATGGTTCCCCAACACTGTCACCCTGGTGCTGCTGTATTTTTAAACTCAACTGTCTCTCTGGTTGCCCTACCCTTATGTTAATTTGACCATATATTTCCTTCCCTCTCCTGTTTCACTGGCTATTGTCAGTAAGCACAAAATAATAATTTTGTGAAATAACTCCCTTTCAGCTATTTAAATGTATTGGCCGTCCCACTGTATTCCATATAGCCTGAATACTTAGTGCCCACCCCCTTCCAATCTATCTTGGGTTTCTAAAATTATTGGCTCTGCCCTTAGATTGCTAAAACCTGAGTTATCCCCCTTTTCATATCCGACTGCTTACTGCACACTGCAGCTCTCAGGATATTAACCCATTTTTTCCATCTTGCCTTTAAAATCTGCAACATCTTCTCCAAGGCTACCAATTATTATACACCCCACATTCTGTCTCTCACTGATCATCTCTGGATTAATGTTTCTATTTTGCTCCTGGTGAAAGAAGGAGCATATAGACATTATTTCCTGAAGACTGCTGATCACCAGAAAGCCTGATAACTGCTTCATAAGTGCCAGCTTGGAATTTGTACTTATATTTTGCTCCTGGTGGGAAAAGGAGCAGAGTGCATTGATTACTGACTACCTCTTATTGGGCAGCGAGTGTCTGTGTGAGACCTACCCGAATGGTCTGGTTACCATTCAAGGCATCTATGAGGAAAAGGCTGCAACAAGCCTACACAACCTTGCATCATCTGGTACAAGACTGCTCATCACCAAAGAGCCTATGGCCTGCTTCTCATCTTGGGACCGGTGCTACTCTTTTGAGAGAATAAGCAGAAGGTGGATTGTATCCCAGCAGTAAGGAGCTGTGCTGATACCAGCACTAGAAGGCTCATAGGTTCATAGAATGTTGCTAAGCTACTGACCCGAGGGTCTTTACAAGCCTAGCTGCTAAAACCCAATATAATACTAGATGAGAGATATCATCCACACCCAAGGTTTTCTAGCAAGGACTGCCCATGTCCATGAGAGAAGCCAGGGCAGTCCCTGGCAGAAATGTATGGTTTCCCATCCAGTCATCCAGGTTGCACTTAAACAGGGATATGGAGGTGGTTGGCTTGATATGGACTGGAAGCCTATTACAGAGGAGTGGCAACCTCTGAGAGATGTATCTGTCTCTCCAGCAGGTCCTGTTTATGTTGCAGGCTAGATCAAGGTCCTTAGAACAGGTGACTCTAGTCCTATTTGATTTACACATATACATCATTTCCATTAGATTTGGGTCAGAGATAACCCTGTAAACCAGACATAAGTTGTCTCTGAGTAGTCTATACACTACTGAGAATAGTGACAGTAACTTCAGTCTGTCAGTATAAGACGTGCTGTAGACCTTGAATTTTCTTAATTAGAACTTTTTGAGATCTCTCAAGTTGCTGCAGGTGTCTGGTACGGTACATACCAAAGGGATCATTATATTTAATAACAGGCCTGATGAGGGATGAGAACAGAGGAGCTATAACCTCTTTTGCTCTTAAGGTGATGCCTTTGCTAATCAGGTAAGCAATGTAGAATGCCTTCCTCACCACAGTAGACACATGGTGGGCAAAGTTGAGGTCATAGTCAAGTTGTATTCCCGGGTATCTCACTACTGAACTGGTACTTAGGATATTATTGTTTATTTTAACAGGGACATTGTTTTTATCAAAGGGAATGATGCGTTTTTTAGCATTTAGTTTAAGACCATGGCTTTGGCACCAATCATTCATCTGTGTAAGCCCCTTTTGAAGTACATTCACATCACTAGGGGATTCAATGATAACACCTAATTTGCAGTCATCTGCAAACTTGGTTAGCCACAGCCCCTTCATTTTGGCCTGGACTTCTAAGAAGTATATGCCAAACAAGAAGGGGCCCAGCACTGACTACTACCTGGTTACCAGTAGTAGCTAAATAGTAGCCAATCAGGCAAATCCCATCTTCACATCATTCTTGACAAAGCCAATTATTTATTTTTAGTAAGTACTGCTTGATTAGCTGCTGTCTAACCTCAGAATATCTCCCTAAATATTTCATCCATAAATCATCAGGGCCTACTCATTCGTTTCCCCAAAGGTGTTTGGTAGTGCTCTGTATATACTCAGCCACTTTGAGTTGACATTTTTCCAGTAAATGCACCCTTGAAATTTCACAAATACCTAGTTCCACAGATAGCAACTAGTTTGTAGTGACAAGCACTGCCCCAGAGTTGTAAACCAGATAACTCCTTACATTACTTTATATTCTTGCCTAATCAATAAAAAAGGGCCTGTCGCCATCGATATGAACTTTCTCACTATCTCCATTATCAGCTTGGTTAATATGGGCATCCTAAGACAATATAGAAATTGTCTCATGTTTAATGACAGTCAGCTAATTCTCAAACAGATTGATAAGGTATGTGAGAGATGTATTTATACAATGTCACTGGAGGCAAAGCTTTCATGTAAAAACACTCTTAATGTCAATCAATTTGTCAGTAGTACACACGTTGCACCCATCACACACAGTTCAAAGCAGACACATAGGACCACATATGTTGAGGTATTATATGTAGCCTTCTTAAACCCCAAACACCACCTAGATGAAGTATATATAAAATACCCTCAGCAGCCTTAAATGCACTTTTAAAACAACACCCACATCACCACATACAGCCACATCTCACAGAGCCTCAACTTCTAAACCTATAAGGCAAGCCACCACACAATCTAATATTCTGGTTATTGGAGATTGCATTGTGAGACTCACTGATGACCCTGTCATCAAGTTGAGTAAGAAGAAAGTCACAGTCGGTTGCTTATCAGGGACCAGGATCCACCACATTATGCATGCACTCAGGTCATTGGACAACAAATACCAGTACCAGTCAGTCATAACCCTCACTAGACTATATGAAGAGACATCATAGAGCTCTTGGAAAATGTGTCCCAGGTTGGTATGAGCCAAGCAGTGAGCAGCATTTTACCTTTTCCAAGGATGATGCCACAATATGAACAGAAGATGACTGACTTTACTAACTGGCTTAGTTTCGGATGTCATTCTAAGGGGGTGCAGTATTTGTATGCATGAAAAGAGATGATCAACAGACCATGCTGCTTTGACAAGGATGGTCTGTACCTCCCCTCTAGGCTTTCAAATATTAACTAAAACATTGTCCTCCCCCACAGTCCCTTTTAGGCAATGCCAAAATGAAAGTAATTCTGATATAGCAAACCAAAACCAAGAAAATCTAAAGGTGTTAATGCACAATGCTAGGAGTCTAAACAAAAAACACTACTCAATACAAACTGTTGTCACCCTCAAGAATGCTAACATTTGTGGCATCTGTGCAGTCACTGAGATTAAAGCCACAAAGAGCATACCAGAAGTGCAAGGCTATAATGTCTTCCACACATTTAGACTAGTTACTGCACAGACAGGGACTAAAAATGGAGGTGTCTTATTTTACATCAGAAATAAATATACCTCAAGGCTGCTCAAGCAGGACGATGCACTTGAGCTTCTCCACGTTCGAATCACCATAGGCAAAATCCCATACCACTTCCTTGCAAGCTATAAGTCCCCCTCTATGACCCGAGAAAACCTATAACATGTATTTAAGCTTGTTTAAGATACATACTATCCAACCAAATACCATATTCATGAGTGACTTTAATTACCATACTATTAACTTTGAATCATGTACAACACCAAACATGCAGGCACTGAGATTCTTGGATTTTGTAAACACAAACTTCCTGGACCAGGCTGTCAATACACTGACCAGGGGCACAGACATACTAGATCTGGCCCTCCCTAATTTGGGAGAGTGCTGGACATCCCCTAGTGTAATATCTTTTCTGGTAAGGTCAGACCTAAAAACGTCTATTTTGAAGTAAAAATAAAGCCCAGAACCCCAACTAACCCTGGAATGTTCAGGAGCGACTATAAGGTTAGCTTCCTAATATTAAGCAATAACCTGGCAAAATTCCAAGCCCTCATAAACCCTGAGAACACTGCTGCCTATGTGGAACAGTGCACAGAAAACCTATGCATACATGTTAATAGTTCCATAGAAGCAGCTGTACCTACCAGGAAGAAGTAAGGAATTAATTCAAAAAGCAAGCCACCCAAGTGAAATCACAACATCAATAGTCTGTATAACAGATGGAAGAAAATCATGACAAAAATTAGAAGGCATAGCACCCAGCAGGATAAAAGCACTCTCATCAAACTAAACAACAAAGTACAGAGGAAAAATAAAGTCTACTAAAGCCAAATATGAGATAAATTTAGCCTCTCAGGCCAAGGACAACCACAAGGCATTCCTCAGCTATGTCCACATCCTGAATCGCGATTCACAGTTGTATGCAGAGCTCATTGTAAATACAGCCACTTATACCAAGCCAGGAGAAATAGCAAACCTACTGGCAGTTAAATTCAGCAATAACATCACTCCTCTCTTCCCCTCAACCTCCTTTCAGGTAATACTATCAAATATAAGTCTCCCTACTCTCACTACTGAGCAAATCCTAAGTGCTTTCTTTAAGGACAAGAACACTGCATCAGTGAGCCCAGACAATACCCCAAGATGCCTTCTAAATAGCATGAAACATGACCTATTAAACCCTCTGGAATTGCTGTTTAACTGTAGCCTCTGAAAAGGCAGGGAGCATAGATAGTCATCCCTCTGCACAAAAGTGGGCATCTACACACTCTGAAAACTACAGACCCATATGTCTCACTATTCTTGTTTGTAAAACTGTGGAAAGAATTATTATGAAAATGATCAATAATGACATAGAAAATGTACAAACACTGGACCCAACCCAATTTGGTTTTATCGAGGCCAGCTCATGCCTATTAAACATGGTAGACTTCTTTGAGGTCACCAAAGCAACGAATGAGGGCAAAATGGTTCACACTGCCTACGTTGACCTACCCAAGGCATTTGCCATTATAACTCACTTGGGCATTGTTGACAAACTCAAGAAGTTAAATATAAACCCTTATGTCACCCAGTGGATAGCCAGCTGGCTCACAGACATGATCCAGACAGTTAGAATTGGGAAGTTCACCTCTATAAAGAGGCTAGCTACAAGCAGAGTCCATCAAGGACTGGTCCTGGAACTACTGCTTTTTAGCATTTACTTCTGAAGTCAAGGTCAATGTCAAGGGCCTTTGGTTAGTTAAATTTGCAGATGATTGCAACTTAGGAGCAGTCATGGAATCTGCCAATGACACAGATGTTTTCTAGGAAGGGCTATCACAGACAAATAGCTGGTGCATGAGCCATGGACTAAAACTAAATGCCAAGAAATGTATAATAGTATCCTTCAGAAAGTCATCCATCCCTGGTAGCTATCTTATTGACAACACACCCCTAAGTGTCGACCCAGTAGTCAGGGACTTGAAGACACACATAGACAATAATCCAGCCTTTGGCCATTGCATGTCTACAGTAGTGAGGAAATCATTCTATGCTGTGCAAGTTATAAACAAAGGTGTGACATCTAGGTCCAAGGAGGTCAGTATTTTGCAGTATTTAGCATTCATCAGACCTATCACTGAGTACAATGCCCCCATTGGTATGTACCTAATCAAACACATCCATCAGTTTGAACATCCACAGAGATTCCTCACTAAAAGAATACAGGGTATAAGTAACATGTCATATGCAGACTGCCACAAAGCCCTATCCTTGAATTCTGTCTCATACAGGCTATTAAGGGGAAATCTATGCCTGGCATAAAAGGCATTGTTAAACCCCATCCTGATGGACCTCCTGCATATCGTCAAAACAAACAGCACCAGAATCACCTATGCTAAAGACTTAAACCATGCCTGTGATAAAAATAGAATCTGCTAGAGAGACAGATATGTATCCCAGATATTACCCCTTCTCTGGAACATGGTCCTAATACATGTGAAGCAGAATTCTTCCCTAATCTAGTTCAAATGTTAACTTGGACAGTTGAATGTGGAACAGAAAATGTATCCCTGGTTTGGCATCTATGTCTCTAATATGCCTGGCATAAAAGGCATTGTTAAACCCCATCCTGATGGACCTCCTGCATATCGTCAAAACAAACAGCACCAGAATCACCTATTGTAAAGACTTAAACCATGCCTGTGATAAAAATAGAATCTGCTAGAGAGACAGATATGTATCTGTCTCTCTAGCAGATTCTAGAGAGACAGATATGTATCCCAGATATTACCCCTTCTCTGGAACATGCTCCTAATACATGTGAAGCAGAATTCTTCCCTAATCTAGTTCAAATGTTAACTTGGACAGTTGGATGTGGAACAGGAAATTTATCCCTGGTTTGGCATATATGTCTCTAATGGAAACAGGCAGCCTGTAAATGGTTCATCTCCCAGGCCTCTGCTTGTAAATCTTTCATCTCCCAAGTCCCTGTTTAATAGGCTTAAAAAGGCCCTTGTGTTTGTTATCCTAATACATACCTATGAACCTAGGAACTTATGCAGATTCACAAAGCTGACCGAGCCTCGTAGCATAGCACAGGTCAGTTGTGAGGTGAGATAAATGTGTGATTCATGAACACTCATTCACCTGAGGCTCATTAGCATAAGGACAATACTAAGAACCTGAAACCTGCATGATATACGTAGCCATAACCAGTGTTAGCCTCATCACTACAGAGCTGATTGCAGAACAGCAAAATGTAGAGTTGTTCTTTACATGGCTATCTGCAATTACTACAAGTAAAACACACTAAAAAGAAGTATGTGAATGGGAACCAGTATTTTTTCAGTTTTGTTGTTCTACTATTATTTTATTTGTGTATTGTTTAAGGACATACATGACAGACTGATACTGCAAGGGGGGAAAGTTAATGGGTGCAAATGTCAATAATGGTGCATACTGTGTGGGGGACTTATACATGGGTAGGTTGTATTGCCATGGCAAGAAAAGTGCAGGTGATGTTTTGTGGCAGGATCTGTAGAACATATTTCTGAAGTTTGTTTCCTTGTATACTAATCAGGTAATGTAGTCCTAGATTTAGCCTGAGGACCGTGTGTGTCCCTCCTCAGTGTTGATATCAAAAATGGGAGTTGTTCTGTTTGCCAATAAATAACCCAACAGCCATGGCAGTAGTACCCTGCATCCTGTATAGGTGGACACCTATGTCAAGTGTATAATATACTCTATGAGTCTCATAAGTACTATGTGTTGAGATAAGTTTATAGATATAGCATAACTCCTATGTCCTATGCATTCTTTGAATCATAGAAGTGAAAGGAAAATACACACTTTTATTTGGGATTAAAACAGAAAGACATCAGCAGTATTTGTTGCTATCACTACCACTGCATCAACAAAAGCTTCTGGACAGACAGTTTATTGTTTATTTATTTAGCATTTGTTTACTGGGAAGGTCAAATTGGGACAGAGCCCATTTTCAGTGGAGGCCTATGGTGAAACACTCAAGAATCATGTCTTTGAAATGTGAGAGGAAACCAAAGCACCCACAAGAAACCCATGCAAACACAGGGAGGACATGCAGACTCACACAGAAGTCACCCCAGTCCTTGAATTAAACCGGGGAGCCTCTTGCTGTGAGGCAACAACACTAACTGCTGCACCACTGCATCACCCTGCTAACTGCTAGATAGGTGTTGAGTTTTTACTTAAGAGCTTTTTTCTTTTCCCCTAGGAAACCTCTAGCATGGTGGTTAAGATCATACGTTCATAGGTTCATAGGTTGGTACTAGGCTATCAGCCCTAGGGCCTATACAAGCCTAGCCATAACAATTCCCTGGCTATTTCTTCCCACACTATTTACTTCACTGGACCCCTGTCTAGCAGGGCGACTGACGTGATCCCCGGGGTGAATTTCCTTTCTCCCATCCAATCATCAAGGTTCCTTTTGAAGAGGGCCAAGGAGGCACTCTGTTTGACATGTATGGGCAGTCATTTCCAGAGTCTGGGGAGTCTCTGGGTCAGGAACCTATCCCTCCAGCATGTTTTGTTTATTGTGACAACAAGGTTTAGATCCCTGGAGCATGTGGCTCTGAGGGATTGGGATTTCTTTAAGTGTAGCATGTCCAACAGCTCTGGGTTTGACATGGCCTTGTATGTTAAGCAGAGATCACCTCTGAGTAGACGATATGCGAGAGAGTATAGCTGGAGTTTTTTAAGGAAGTCAGCATAGGGCATCTGCTTTAGGCCTGAGATTCTTTTAGTGAGGTATTTCTGTGGCCTTTCCAGTTGTTGCAGATGTCTTGAGAGGTACATACCAAATGGGGCATTGTATTCTATAATGGGTCTAATGAGGGATGAGTACAGTGGTACAATGACCTCCTTTTTTCTGGATGAAAAGCCCTTAGTGATGAGGTGTGCCACATAGAAGGAGTTCCTCACTGCTGTGGTGATGTGGTAATTGAAGGTGAGACCACTGTCCACCTGTGTCCCTAAGTCTTATCACACTATCGGTGTTTAGTGTACTGCCACCTATGTGGTAATTCATGGGTACATGTTTTTTTCCCAAAGGGGATAACTATACATTTCCTGGCATTGAGCTTGAGCCCATGTCTCTGGCACCAAGCATCTGTTTCTGTAAGGCCCTTTTGTAGTATCCACATCATTTGGGGATTCAGTAATGGCTCCCAGTTTGCAGTCATCTGCAAACTTTGTTAGCCAGAGTCCCTTAGTTGTTAGCCTGTACTTCAGAGAAGTAGATGCCAAACAAGAGTGGTCCCAGGATTGAACCCTGAGGTACTCCACTTGTCACTTGTCTGGAGTTGGATTTGGAGTCAGCTACTTTTACAGTCTGGGTTCTGTCAGTAAGTCAGTTGGCAACCCATCGAGTGACGTAGGGATTTATGCCCAGCTTAGTAAGTTTATCTATGATTCCAGAGTGGAGGATGGTGTCAAAGGCCTTGGTGAGGTCCAGATAGGTTGTGTGGACGGCCTTACCCTTGTCCACAGCTCTGGAGACTGATTCAAAGAAGTGAATCAGATTCAGGAGACAAGATCAGCCCTTCACAAACCCTAACTGGGTGGGGTCCAGTGTTTGAAGGTTGCCAATGTCTTTGTTTATAAGTTCCATGATAATGCATTCCATGCCCTTGCAGATCAGGCTTGTCAGACTGATGGGATGGTAGTTCCCGAGATCCAAGGTGGATCCTCCCTTGTGGAGCGGGATAACTGTAGCTGTGCGCCACTCAGTGCGCATGAAGCCTGAGGTGAGGCTATGATTAAGCATTGCACTTAGGTGAGGTGCCAGTTCATTTTGTAGTTCATGTAGTACACAGCCTGGGATGTCATCTGGTCCCATGGATGCTGTATTCTTAGCTTTGGAGAGTGCGGTTTCTACCTGTGTGGCCGTGATTATCGGAATTTGGCAATCTTTTGGTATTGAGATGGGCCCTTTAGGGGGTGAAAGGGGGGGTGAAGTTGGCACTAAATCGATCTGCCAGGATATTAACAATATCCTTGGGATCAGTATATTTAATGCCATTCTGTTGTAACTCAAAGCAGATCTGAGTATTGCCATGTAGATTCTTGACATAACTATAGCATGCCTTGTGGCTGTCTTTGGAATCTTTGGCAATTTTATTTTCATAACTAGCTTTTGAGGATTTTATGAGGGATCTCAGCTTCTTATTGCAGTACACAGATTGAACAATGATGCTCAGGTGTTACTCCACCACAGCATCACAGACCGCATATAATGGCAAGTATGCACTAGATGTATACTTTGAGCATCAGACATAACATAAGCATAACATATTCCAACATGAACATATGTAAATGTGTCAAAACACAGATCATCAATTCAGGGCACAGCTGACACAGGTACGCGTACACAGACTGATGTACCTCGGTATTGTAAACAATAAGGGACAGACATCAGTGCTACACATACACATTTCTACAATATAATAACACAAAAAAAGAGAAATCATGTAGGATATAATGCAGAAATTTTAATTTCAGAAAAAATATATCACAGTACACTGGTATTCCAAACAATATGAGCTAGCTATGTGTACTACACTGTTGGGAACACTCTAAAGCAGTCTTGAGTGACCTTGCTGAGATCTCATACCACGGTCCACTCTGTCCCTGCCACATACAGACACATATTGCCCTGGTTGCTCCACAAAAGAGATGGATGGAGCTACAACCCCATGTTGAGCTAAAGGAGCATGACTGCGAGTTGAAGGCCTTGTGATTGGTGGGACCTGAGTAGATGGTCCAACAGTTGAACTCTGTGCAGTTTGGACCACAGACAAGTGATTCTCAATTGCCTGTGCTGGTTCTGCAGACAGGTGGCCTGCCTCTCACAGGTTGTAGTCTGCTGAGCATTCATAGAATGCAGAATCCTGCTGCTGATACTGCTGCAGTACCAAAGAGACCAGGGTTTCCACCAACCTTCCCACACCCAGCAGAGTATCATTCTGAGAGACCTATGCAGCCATAATCTCACTGTGTCTGCACTTCTGTCCTTCATGCATGACATACAGCTGGTGTAGCACATAATCTGTGGCACAGGCAACTGCACAAATGTCTTAATGAATCCGTTGATGTGACCACTTATTTGCCTGCAGCAGGAGGTGGAGACTCTCTAGCACTTAGTCATGTACAACATCTGCTCACCTACTGATGCCCTGTTTCTGGTTGTTGTGTGTAACTGCCAATAGCAGTGCTCTCAACTGTGGTGTGTTGGTCAATGTCCTCACCCTGTTCAACATCCACTATGGCAGCATCTTCTGAATGATTAGACAACTGGACCTCCACATCTGAGGCTACATCTGCTGCAACATCACTGTCAGCCTCTTGGATGGACTCTCCAAACAACTCAGGTTCTTCTGTAACAGGGGACACAATACCATGCTGGGACACATCATGAGCAACATCATGATCGCTGAATGGGCTGCTGGATGATACAGATAGAATAGAAGGTCTAAAAAATATATGCATTTTCCATATTCATCTTTGTGTCAGGATCTCTAATAAATACTTGAAATACCTGTTTTCTACAATTAAACCACTGTTGAATGTTAGCTTGGCCTGTAAAGCAACTGGCCAGGGGAAATATATATCTGTACCTGTTACCTTGGTTAACTACACCCACAGCATTTTTTGGAAGAGCCATATTGCAATACTTTATATTAATGTTTATGTTGTGCATGGTAACGACTCACTAATATAGCTTTTGAATTTCTACAAATATGGCCATAATCTGTAACACTCTGATAACATCAGCTGTTGAGCAATAGGTTGATATTGTATATTTTGTAAAAATGCTATGAAAGTCTATTTTCTCATGAAATATTGAAGTCAATAATAGAACAACATCATCTTCAAATTTTGAGGGCCTGGGATGGGCAGACTAACAGCTGAAATGAAGAACAGGGAAGATGTAGTTTCCTAGTAATGTGCAATTTAGCAAAGAATAATGGTCCTCACACATACCTTTCTGTGTCCATAATGTACATCAACACGTATGGTTATGTTCACAGAAGTTGTATGCTGCATGACACTGTCACTCTTCCTGAGGAATGTATACTCTGCATTACTGTTAATGTATCTGAACGCAGTGATAATATGAATGTATTCTTCCAACTGTTTAGCTACATGAGCAGCACGTGTTCATACTTAGCAATCCTAAGCCAAGATCATTATTAGTAGACCATCCCCCATCAAGATGATGTCATAACATAAAATCTTTTTACTGCCTGCAAAACATGCTTTTTTTTTTTTTTTTTTTTTTTTTTACTTAAAATGTGTTAGGTAGGCAGGTAGCTCTCAAGGTTAGAGTTTGAATGTAGATTGTGGTTGTGGGTTTGAATCTCATTTCTTCCAACCTATGTTCAAAGGTGTTAGCACTTCAGTGTAAAAAATATCAATGTGTATTGTAATTATCTAATGTTCTTAAGAAAGAAATGTCTACAAACTGTGTTGAGAAATGTGTGTCAGTGTTGTTTGAAGAATACACTTGATTGACTATCAGTGGAGGGAAAGAGGTATGTTGATTATTTTATGTATTTTATTAACTGAAATTCATCTTCTCCTGTTTACAGGCCTGTATTTTTCATGATAACATGTTTAATGATTAGAATGCAGGAACACCCATCATGTATCAGTAAGGTAAGTGAAATCATCACACAGTAGCTGTGCTAAATGTTCTCTGCCACCTAAATGATAGTTGGTTTGACATATCTGTCACATCTGCTTAAGATGATATTTTGTATACAACAAGTGTAAATGCTTTGAATAGTGCTTATGATACATGATTTGGCAAACAATGAATGGCTGTGTTTTCTAATGTTTAATCTGTTGTGAATGAATGGGTGTCTGTTGTGTCAGTGTTTGCACTGCTGTTTGCAGACTGTAGGCATGGCCTTTAGTTCAACATTGATATCGCATCTCTCTCAGACACCTTGGGTGTTTTTGTAGAAATACAGTTGCATTCTAGGTTGACTGATAGTTGAGCAAATGCCCATTTAATTGTAGCAATTTATATTCAGCACACCCTACAGGCTAACATTGCTGTTGTATCTGTCTCCAACCCCTTGTTTTTTTAATGCACTGCTATAGCCTAGGTTGACTGACAGTTGAGTTTTTTTTTTTGCAGGCTACTGATTGCTGATTGTTTTTGTAGATAATGCATATGTTCTACACATACAATACTGTTAGTAACAAATATTTTTGAATCTTGCATATCAATAGTTGTGTTGATTGAACATATCACACTGTTTTTAGTGTTGTACTCATTATATTGGTGAGTGTTCAGCCAAATATCATGCTGACTGTCTCAGATGTTTGTCATATGGTTTGCCTATTATCCACAGTATTGTCAGATCACTTTCTCCTCATTTCAACAATGACACATTGTGGCTGCTCATATAAATCATTGAAGGTAGACAGTGCAATCTTTTGATTTGGACATTCACACATTTTTACAAAGCTAATGATGTGTGTGTGTGTGTGTGTGTGTGTGTGTGTGTGTGTGTGTGTGTGTGTGTGTGTTTGTGCGCATGTCTAAGTATATATAATTTTTCAGAAAATAATACTGTTGTCCTTTTTAGGAGTACAACATATAGGGCCTGTGACATTTCCTTCTCTGGGTCAGTAGTTAAGGAGCCTGAATCCTCACCACTGACACTGGTAAGGGATGTTCACTTTCATCACAAATAGACACACACAGTATTTAAACATGCAGCTCTCTGCATCAAGCACAGTTTCCCTTAAGAGCACACAGGGAACACACTCAGTCTGGTGGCTGGGTTTCCTTTTCTCTCTTTCCATGCCCTCAGTAAGACTCAGGACTGGCACAGCTGTACAGTTGAGTCCTTGTCTGAGTGTCTAAGCCAAGTCTTTCACCACTCTCTCTGTGAAACTAGTGCTCTGTGTCCCTAATCCAAGTAGCTGAAACACGCACTCTTTCAGATTTGATTTTCACACACACACACACACACACACACACACACACACACACACACACACACACACACACACACACACACACACACACACTCACACAGCTGAGAAAGACTGGCAGAGACTTATTGCTATGCCCCTCTACCCAGAGTGTAAGGAGTTACTGCCACCAGACACTCCAAAGCCATCTACTCTAAAGCTCTTATAAGGGTACCCAATTATAGTGAGTGAAATTAATATTAATACAAATGATAGTGTTTGACCAATGCAGTAAGACTTTCAGGAGTGGCCATAGTGTCACTCTCAAAGGTTACAATATTTTCTAAAAGACCAACTACAATGAAAAGTTTAAATATATTTAATAATAACTAATAAAAAAACATGAAAATACTAAATATCTATTTATGATAAACACCAGAGTTTTAATAACAGGAAATATTAAAATAACACATATGAATAGATTCACACAGACACAGAAAAAAGTACTTAACTAATCTCGCTATATTTTCCTGAATGATCTAGAGGATTCATATTCCCTGGTTATTTACTAAAGCAAATAAACAAATTTAGGAAGAAGCGCACCAGAATTCACCAGATAATATTTATAAATAAATAATTAATAAATATCATCTGGTGGATTCTGGTGCGCTTCTTCCTAAATTTGTTTATTTGGTTTGGTATTTCTTGTGGATTTACTAAAGCAAGGCAAGATGAAGTAGGTGAGGGGTCCTTCTTTGTAAGGTTCCAGTAACAGACTGCGCTGAGACTTCTGTCTCATCTAGTATTACAACATCATTTTTGTCCTGGATTACAGAATTACATCACATACATCTGCTCATCTGACTCTGGTTCCCATACTACCCCCTTTCCTAGCAAATGAACCGGAATCTAGCACATATGTGTCAATAATACACATACATAGAGCTTGGTTGATATTTGTTGCAACTTCTGGAAGTCATAAAACAATTTCAAACTTCCACCCTTCCAGAGTAGCAATTAGTTCACTCCCAAGGACAACACAGAAGGCTTCCTAGTACTGACTTTTTGTCTCTGGTTACATTGAAACCTGTGAGATACAATCTTTATGGCTTATAACAAGTACTTTAATTTCAAACTATTTTTCAAAGTTAACTGGACTGAGAATAACCTCTTCTCTTCTATTATCCCTATGCTACAATGTATTTATTTCAATATTTACCATACAGTCTGATACACAGCTACATTTTTTTTTCTGTCCAGCAGAACCCACTGTTGGTACATTTTTAAACACAAGCAACTTTACAAATACATTTTCAACACAAGCACCTGTACAAATCAGTATAATTTTTTATAAAACACCGGCTAGCTATACTGGCATATGTTATACATCCACTGCCCTACTTCTCCTGGCATAGCTGGCAATACCTCACATTGTGACAGCTCCTTCCCCTATGAAGACTCAAGCTAGTTTTTGAAGTGACCCTTGAGAAATGTGGCTTGAGGAACATGAGCCTGTCTGAGAGCCCATTAACCCATATCCTGTCTTGAGAATCCATCTGCATTGGCATTGCTGACCCCACTACAGTGCTGCACTGTCCTGCCATGTGCATGCAACCCTAGGCTCTACCTTAGCAACTTGGCATTTTGCTGGCTGGCTCAATGTAGCCAAAGATCCCCCCTCAGACTCCTCCTACCATCCACTGAAAATACTCAACACCAGGGCCTCCCTATTGTGTTAAGATTTCATCATTTTAACATGGTACAATTTGTGCTTCTGCCTCCTGCCTAGTAGTTCTACCATGTAGTTAACATCACTGACCTTCCATACCACTTTGAAGGGTCTCTCCCAAGCTGCCTCCAGCTTATTGTGTCTGACAGGAATGAGAACCATAATCTGCTTTCCAACAGCATACCCTCAGCCTCAAACATTCCTGTCATACCAGTCCTTTTTCTGCTGTTGGGCTCCTGACAGATTCTCCTGGGCCAAGCCCATGAATTCCCTAAGCCTTGACCTGAGGTTTAGGACATACGCCACAACAGTCTCCTTCTGGGATTCACAATCACTTTCCCACTAATCATGAATCAAATCTAAAGGCCCCCTCAGTCTATGCCCATACAGGAACACAAGGGGTGAAAAAACTGTGGATTCCTGAGGTACCTCTCTGTATGCAAACAGCAGATGGGGCAAATATTTGTTCCACCCTCTCTTAAACTGGTCTGCAAATGCTTGTAGCATAGTCTTTAGTGTAGAGTTTAACCTCTCCCCAAGACTATTAGTCTGGGGGTGGTAGGAGGTGGTCTTTAGCTGCTTGACCCTACAGCACTTCCACAGGCAAGCGGTGTGCCAGTCATGTCAGGCATTTTACGTAGGGAAGACCAAAAGGCAACTCCGTAGAAGGGTGTACAAGCACCATTATGATATACAAAAATGTGACACCAACAATGCACTTTATAAGCACCTTACTACATGCTCTGGAGGAATTTTCTCTTTTTTTGTATTAGATTCTGTTTCTAAAGAAGCCAGGGGTGGACCCTGGGAGGTATTATTATCCCATAGGGAAACATACTGGCAAATTTTGTTAGAATCTAATAGATTTCCTGGGCTTAATGATTCTGTGTCCATTATTCCATATTTAAAGCTCAAATCTGACAGAATTTGAAATGTTTATTTATTAAGCATTTATATAGATCTGGTATACAATATTAGTAAGTGTTTTTAACATGTATATATACACAACACTATTGTCTAAGTTGTTTTTATATATTTTGGTTTTTATGGTTGGTTTTTAAAAAAAGTTTTTTGTACACATGAAAATGAGAAGGATTTTATGATATTTATTGTGTGGCTTTAAATGTGACTAAATTATTTAATTGGAGTCAAGTGTGTAATTAATTCAGTATTTAAACCTGTGTGATTCACTGTGTCTTTGTCTGATGAAGTCATATGCTTGACGAAAACGTGTGCAAACTGTGTGGCGTTAATAAACTACTGGTTGTGGATTTGAGCATTGGAGCCTTATTGTGAGCTGTTTGAGTGATATCCTATCACTAATTCTTCAGGTGGAGTTTGCCTTGGACTGTCGTTTTTAATAATAGGTGGTCTTTAGCTGCTTGACCCTACAGCACTTCCACAGGCAAGCCAGCAGGTCTGACATGAAATTGGCCCCTCTGTTAGTCAATATTTCATTCGGGGAAATCCACCCTGCTGAAAATCTCTAACAAAGCATTTGCCACCTTCTCTGCCTCAATGGAGGACACAGCCACCATCTCAGGGTATCTAGTAGCATAATCTACTACTACCAGGACATACGTCTTCCCTGTGGAACTTGGGGTAATTAGAGGCCCCACAATATCCATAGCTACCCTCTGAAATGGCTCCTCAATCACAGGCAAAGGCATCAAAGGAACCTTGACCTTGTCACCTGCCCTGCCTACTTTTTGATACTGCTCACGGTACTGCAGTACCCTGTTAAACCATTAAAATCCCAGGCCAAAAAAGTACTGCATAATAGGTCTCTTGGTATGCTTTATGCCCATATGACCTGCAAAAGGAATGTCATGGGGTATGGTTAGAAGTGCCAGACAGTAGGCTCTAGGCACTACCAACTGCTGTATTATCTCACCATCTAGCTCTCCCTCAGAGATCCAGTCTCTAAACAGTAAACTTTTGTTCCAGTATACAGACTTCCCTTTTCCTTGAGAATCAGGTGCCTCCCTAGCTACCTCCTTCAAACCTCTTAGTATAGGGTCTGGGAGCTGAGCCTGTCTCAATTGTATCTTAGTGACCCTTCCCAGCTCCCTTTCCACAGGAAGCCTGGTATCCTCTGACAGCTGTGCCTCACTGTCAGCCTGGTTACTACCACTCACCTCTACCCTTGCAGTCACTCTATCCAAGGCAACATCAGAACCTACCAGCAGCTATGGCTAACCTTCAGGATCACTGCTACTGGGTAGCTCCCTCCCTGAAATAGCCACCTCATCTGCTCTGGCTACAGATGTGAGGTCTGTCTGGTTCACCTCAGGCTACCAGACCCACATGCCTGTCTCCAATTCTGACTGCATGCAACTGCATGCACACAATATACGGCATTATCACAATCATTCCCTATCAAGACATCTGTAGGAATATCCTCAAACACACCTACTTGCTTGTCTCCTTTTCCACCCTCCCAGTCAAGGTGAACCCTAGCCAAATGCATTTGGAATGGGGTCCCTCCTAAAGCTCTGACTGGAGTGGACTGCTCAAGCAAGTACTGCTTCTCTATAACCACTGCAGGCTTCACAATGGTTATGTCAGAGGCTGTGTCTCACTTAGCAGTGGCCTGTTTTCCATCCACTAAGATAGGCTATAATCCCTGTTGTCTCCAGACAACTTACCACTGGAATACTGTTATTCCCACTTGCTGGCTCTCCCATGTTTTGTATCCCACCTTGCATCCTTAGACATCTATGTGCTACATGGCTCCACTGGTTACATTTAAAACATCTAACTCTTGATCCTGGCCATGTACCTGAACTAGTGGCTTTCCTGTTACTGGTGAACTCTGTTGGCATGGTTTAGGCTGCCCACCATGGGGTCCCTTATATCCATGTTCAGCACTGACTATCCCCTTCTTGTGCAGCGATGCCCTGCTTGCCAAGTAGAGATCCCTTTTCCCCAGCTCATCTGCAGAGTTACAGTCCCAATCTGCCAACCAGAATTTCATGTCCTTAACCAAAGGGCTAAGGGCTTGTTTCTTCTCCAAAAGGTCTGCCAGCCCTTCAAAAAATGGTGACCTGACACCCACTCACCCACCTATGAAAATAAGTGCTTGACTCAGCAGTATAATCACATGCACTTTCATCTGCCTTGCATCTATACTCACAAAACATTGTTCTGTAAGCTTCAGGTGTTAACTTAAAACATTCTAGTAAACATTGTTTTACTTTATCATAGTTTAAACAATCAATATCAGATAATTTAGAAATAGCAATTATAGCTTTACCATGGAGTAAGGGGGTCAGGAACTGTACCCAGAGTGCTTGATCAACATTATACTGTTAACTTACTCTTTCAAATGTATGAATAAAACTATCAAAATTATCACCCTCTGTAAACTGCAGAAGAAATTTCCTGACCTTTATTGCTTCTGGAGTTGGGTTATTCCCTTCCCCATTACCAACAAAGTTAAAGAGTCCACATCTTCCTTTCATATTGATGTTGTTTTTTTGTTTTCTTCGGCCAGCAAATGCCTCAGTCTCTTATTTTCTTCAACATGCAAATGCTGCAGTGTCTCTGCTGATTCTAATTCTGAACATTTGGCCTCCAGTTCAAGTCTCTTTAACTCCAAAAAGATTTTTAAGTCCTCTGAGGAAAAGGTGAACTGTCCTGTTTCTGAGGGCTGCAAATTCCCATCACCAGTCTGGTTGCTAGTCTGAGCTGCAACTAAGGCTGAAATAATTTCCTCTTTAATCAGGATGGTATGCACTAGTCCTTTGCCTGACTAAACTAAACTGACACGAAATAAATAAAACTGTTATGAAAATGAAACTCTGTATGTTTACTTTGTGGCTGATGAGAGTACAAACACCTTTATTGACAAATGCCTACAGGCTACAGATGTTCAATTAACTCATTACATCTGAGTGACACCTCCAGGTGCATCTGAAGTTAACTCTAGCTGATGCCCCTAGGAATCAAATATTGCTTGTTCATATTTGCATCAATAATTCCAAAATCATGTTAAGTATAAGGTTTTAAAATATTTTATCTTAAGGCTTACACAATGGTAAACTCAACTGCATTAATATTTGACCTTTTTCTAGTACAGATAAATAGATATTAACCGTTGTTTTTATCATATTTATATATATATATATATATATATATATATATATATATATATATATATATATATATATATATAAAATATTCACATTTTTCTAAATATCTCAACAACCAACTAACACAAATAGAACTTCTTAGCCTCATATGAAAGCTCTCAGCTTCCTAGTACAGTCTTTTTTTACTCTGGATTCATTGAGACCTGTGCAATACAATCTTTATGGCTTATACCAAGTAATTTAATTTCAAACTATTTTTCAATGTTAGCTGGTCTGAGATTAACCTCTTCTCTTCCAGTATCCTCTTTTACAATATATTCATTTCAACAGTTACAATACAGTCTGACATACAGGTGTATTTCTTTTCTGTCCAACAGGGCCCACTGTCAGCCCACTGTCAGCATATATTTTTTAACACAGGCAACTTTACAAGTACATTTTCAATACAAGCACATGTACAAATTACTTTGATATACAAATGACATACAATTCTTTACAAAACTCCAGCTAGCTATGCTGGCATGTGTTACACATCCACTGCCATACTTCTCCTGACATAGCTGGCAATACCTAAGATCATCACAGAGCCATAGATAACTCTATCCATAATGGACGTGTCTCAGTCCCAGTGTAAGCTGTCATCATAATCATACTGTGTTGTGCTATGACATTCATAGGACTGTTTTACATGACAGACAGTTTTTTTTCTGTTGTGTTTTGCAATTAATCTTTACAGAGCATGTTACCTGTGGACTTTCGCTGATCTCAAAAAGATAATGGGCACATACAAGGCCAGGCCCAGATTCTTCTGAGGATGAAGGTGACAATGATGATGATGCTGAGAATCCTGGACCCACCCCTGCCTGAGCCATCCTGCCTGCACATTGGAGGAGATGTCAACATGACTGGGATAGAAATGATTTTTGGGAAGAGATCTAGGAGGTTATGATCGATGTGTTCTAAACACAGATGGGGACATAATGAGGATCTTCTCTGAGGATATGTTATGGGCTATGTAGGACTCATTCAGGGTGACAGCTCGTGAGATCATCCCGGAATCTGATTCCCATCAGCCTGGTCCCTCCGCTCAGTAAGTATTGTTTATGTGCTCCTCTTGTGTTATGCTGCCTACATGGTGATTGCCATTTCATTGACTGGACGGTATATGCACTCTTGTGCATGCATACCATATATCTGTCATGCTTATGTGTTATTGTCATGTGATATTGTTGTGTGACATTTACTTCAGTTTCAATGTGAGCATGACACACATTAACACATTACATTTTCCACAGACATTCAACTATCCATACATTGTGGCAGTTAACCTGTAGATAGTGCTGCAAGAGGTAGCCAGTAAGCATGTGTGTTACTGGGGTGACTGACAGGCAACATATGTTGTCCGTACTCCATCACTAACAGTGTAATATGCCTTGCACTTCTGTTTTGCCATATGAAATATGTGCAACAAGCAGACATGTCATTCCACATGATTTTTGGATGACAGTTTTCATGATGTCCCAGTGTCATGATGTGGTGTTGTGTCAGGGCTGGGCAATACTAATGCCACGTAGGACCATAGACTGGTATATCCTATCTATGTGTAGTTCTCCTTTTCTGATTGCATCAAACAGTGATGTAATGTTAATCTGTACACAATGTTACAGATAACACATTGTTTCACAGAATATTATGCCATGTTTGTTGTATGTATCATTTCTACATCCATGTCATACTGATAATGGTGTACACCTTCCATAAATAGTTGTATACATTAAATGACTGTGTCTGTGCACATAGTCAGATACATACTGACACATAAATATACTTTTGACATGTGAGTATTCAGTCATTTACTGCTGATGGGCTGTAATGATGCTCAAAAGAATGTCCTCTGCTCCATAATGATCAAAGTTTGACATACACCAGCATTTCATTGGATAACATTTGCATGACAGTATATGTGTATGTGCTTTTAATTTTCAGCTTGCTTATCTATGCAAGTGATGTGACATGATTGTACATTACTGTGTATGTTTGTTACATACATGTCCAGTTCTGTTGACATCAGCAATCCATCTGGTCATTTAACATACTTTTTCCATTTTGTTAAATGTATGTCTGTGGGGCTTCTACAGCACCATGTGTGCTTTATACATGCATTTTCATTGTGTCAACTTACCTTGTCCTGCTTTACCCTCATGTGGGCCCAGGCTGTTGACCTCCCTCCCACCTTTATATTTTCATCTTATTTTTTGCAGGTATATTTATTTGTCTTTGTTAAAGCTACTGTCCATTGCCATTTATTAATTTGACACAGTGAACATGTGTTATATGCATGCATGCCCATTGTACAATGCAGGACATGTGCACACAAGTTGCTGGCTATTGTTTGCGATGTATTCTTGTTCTCATTATACTTGTGTGTTACCCAGTGTAGTTTTTCACATCCATGTGTACATCTTGCTATATTCATTATGCTGTACTGTTACACTTTTGAATATATATGTTCAAAATCACACATGTCATTAGTGCATGTGTCAACATTTATTTTATTTATTTATTTTTACATTTGTTAAGCAGGTTAGTCCGACTGGGCCCAGAGAGCCCTTTTTCAGTGGAGACATGAGGAGAAAACCTCCAAGAAAATAATTAAAAAAAAATAAGAAAAAAGCCTAATTCAAGTTGTAAGATACTTAACAGTACAAAAACAGAGAAAAAGAAGTATACAGCATGAATATTTACAAAGCAAAAGTACAGTATTTTGAGAATACAGTAGCAATATGTTTGAGAAATTTGGTTAACATTAAGTTATATACAAGGAATATAGCAATGCCTAAAATAAAAAAAATATGTAATATACAATTTAGGGTAACATCATGACATACTACAACAAAGATGCATTTAATTGCATAGGTACTAACTACAGAGTAGTGTAGATAATTTACTACAGAGAGAGTAACGTGTAGACAATTTAGACAGAAGAAACCAGACATATACATTGATTGAGAGAAGAAGAAAAATTCATTAGGTTATTTCCTGACAAGTATAGATCCATGCATACTGTTTCTTTTTGAATTTGTCTCTTTTGGTTGTGGAGCGAAGGGACAATGAAAGTTTGTTCTTGGAGTATGCAATTGAATGACTGTAAAGCATTTTTCCAATATTTTTGCTTGGATTGGTCCCCTGAAGTAGGTTTTGTTTTGTGCTTCTGAGGTCACCATTGGCTATAAGGGTGTATTTATTGAAGTAAGGGCAGAGCAGGAGTTGGGGCTATTTAGGATGCTATGTGCAATTTGTAGTTATGATATTTGAAGCATGTGGAGGAGATCAGGCCATCTTAAGCTTTTCAGGAATATACAATGACAGGATTTGTAGCTATTACTGTCTGCAAGTCTGGCTATCTTGTTATAGGTGGTTTCTAGTTTGGTTAAGAGATTATTTTGTAGGTTAGTAAGTATGGGAGCAGCATACAGCAGAGATGGTAGAATAAATGTTTGAGCCAGTATAGGTCTAGATTTGTTAGGTATATATTTGTTATTGCAGTATAGAAGACCTAGTTTTTGAATGGACATTTTGATACAGTTTAAGATATGTAGGTTGGATTTTAATTGGTTGTCCATAGTAACACTAAGCAATTTGGTATTTCAGTCGGTGGTAATAATTGTATTATCTAAGGATGAGATGGTGACATTTTCTTTAGCTAGACTGAGATTTTTTTAGAAGGAAAAGGAGTATCTTGATCTTTTTGAGGTTGAGAAGCATGTTGTTTTCAGTTAGTCATTGTTCTACTAGGTGCAGAGATTGTTGAGTGCAGTGTGGAGATTTGTATATTGTAGGAGGTGTTAATAATTGTGGAATCGTCTGCATACTGTATTAAGGAAGAGTGGGGGCAGCAGACATAGAGGTTATTTGTAAATATATTAAAAAGTAGGGGGCCCAGAATAGAGCCCTGGGGAACCCTGGTCTTAACAAGACAGAAAGGGGAGGAGTATGTTTGCCATCTGATGGAATGGTATCTGTTTGAGAGGTAGCTGTTAAACCATGAGGCATTGGAGGTAGAGAGTTGTAGGTTGGAAAGTTTGTTTATGAGGATGGGATAGGAAACAGTATCAAATGATTTGGATATGTCAAGGAATAGAGCTGATATGAGTTTATTTTTATCTCTGGCTTGGGCAATGTTGTATGTGAAAGATAGAAGGGCAGTGGTGGTATTGTGTGAGGGTCAGAAACTGTGCTGTGTGGGTGTAATTAGGTTTGCCTGTAAGAGGTGGTTTAGTATTTGTCTATGTATACATTTTTCCATTGTCCTGGATAAGGGGGATAATATGGCCATAGGCCTGTAATTTGAGGGTTCTGTAGAATTTTCTCCCTTGTGGCGGGGTATTATAAAGAATTTTTTTCCAGATATCTGGTACTGTATTTGCTTGGATGGACCTATTGATAATTATAGATACAGGGTATGCTATGGAGCTGGCTGCATGTTTGACAAATAATAGAGAAAGTTTGTCAGCTGATGGAGAACAGGGTTTGATTTTGTTAAGAAGTGATCTGATGACAGAAGTTGATACGGGTGCTAGGGAGAAAGAGGGAAGAGATGAGATGGGAGGTGGAGTCTTAATATCGAGAGTTTCTGGTTTAGTAAGGTTTTCTATTGTTTTGATGAAAAGTTGTTAAGTAGAGTTGCAGTTTCGCTAAAGGTTTGTTAGGGAAGAGGTTTGGTGAAGAGGGATTCCCTGGAGATACTAATTTGTTTATTGAGTGCCAGAATTTGGGTTGAAATGTAGGTTACTCAGAGATTTTTGATAGAATTTTTTTTTTTTTGTCCAGTAGGACCTGCTTTTTTATTTGGTTGCGAAGCTGTTTATATAAGTTCAGGTGGAAAGTTGAGTTTTTATTTTTTCCATGCTGTCTAGGCACTGTCTCTGTTGTTCATAAGTGATCGAGTTGTCTGGTTTAGCCATGGTACATAATTACATTTTAGCCTAATTTTTCTACTGGGAGCCAGGGTGTTTAGGGTTTTTAGGAATATATTGTTGAAGCTTTGGACAGCCTCATCAAGGAGTAATGTGTGTAGGAATGAACAGTTTACAATGGGCAATAATTTGTTTTGGGTGACAGGGTTGTAGTTTTGAAGGTTATGAGACTCTCTGTACTGATGGCTCTTGTTAAGATTGGGAGAGTTTCTTACTACTGAAGTAGGGAGGTGGGCACTAAGGGAGTTAGATAGTGTGGAAGGCTTATGATAGCACTGGGGATTGGATACTAATATCCAGTCAATGACCGAGCCATTCTGGGAAATTTTTTGCCAGTGCATGAGTGAGGTGATCAGCTGGGTAAAGCCATAAAGGTTTATAGAGTAGCTAGGGGTGGCACTATTAGCAAGGTTTCAGTCAGTGTTCATATCCCCAAAGATGATGGTTTCATAGGGAATGGATATAGAAACCCCAGAAAGAAACTGCTTGAGTATGGAAATGTTTTTACTTGGGAGGTGTATCGCTTGCTGCAGTGGCAATTTTTATGTGTTGATTTAGGTTATAGGTTTCTATAAGTATTTCAGCAGGGTAGAAATTAGGGATAGCTATTGAGAGGGGTGAGACAAAGAGCTGGTTAGAGTAGAGTATAGCTACTCCTCCACACTTTTCTTACTTCTATCCAGTCAAAGAATATTATAACCAAGGAGGAGAATTTTGCAGTTTGTAATATGAGGTTTTAGCCATGTCTCAAATAGGGCAAGTATATCTGGGTTATATTGAGAAATCCAGGTGTGAAGGAGGGTACTTTTATTGACAATGTTTATATATTCATTGACAAAAAAAGATAGATTTTTTTGAGGCTTGTGATCGTAATGAGTTATTTTTGAGGCAGTTGGAAGGAAGTTGCTGTGTAAGTATGGTTAGAGTGCTGTTGGCAAGGGCATGGGTCGGGTTGAATATTGCCAGATAAGAGTAGTATTGTGTTTTGAAGTATTTGTAGGAAGAAATATTTGTTAATGACCTGATGTTTTGTTTTGAGGAGATGTTGGGCATTCATTATATACAATACTTTGAACGTGTGAAATGATATAGTGGTATAGTTAAAGAGAGAGGGCAATAGGGCTAAGTAGTTATTTGTATGGTGGGTAATTGGATAAGAGAGTGTGGGAGATGGGGTGGTAAGCAGGTGAGGACTATGGTAAGTGGTTAAAGCTGAGAAAAAGAATTAGAAAAAGGTGGGAGAGAAATAGAGTTTTTAAAGGTATAGCCATGATTTAGTTACAGGTCAGAAAGAATTAAAGGGTAAATAATTTATTTAAGGTTAGTAGAACAAATCAGGATTGATTGAAGGAGGTTTATTAAGTGAGTGACTGGAAGAGTTAATAACAGGTAAGGCTCAGGAGGGGAGGGGAATGGCCATTACAGTTAATAGTGATGAGGGGTATGAGTAGAGGAGTGGAGGTGTCTGTTGGCTCAGGCAGGGCAAAGCAGGTTTAGCTATAAAGGAAATAATGTTAGGGGTGGGTGGGAATGGGGGTGGGGTAGATGAATGGTGTGAGCCTGAGTGCAGTGAATGGAGGGGGATGAGACAGAAAACCAGACCAGGCTGGCTTCTAAGAAAACAATCAGGAAAACCAATCTCAGTCAATTCCAGGTCAGTGTATCATGGTATATTCCTAATAACTAGAAATCTTGTGCTACTACTCTAGTACAGTGTGGTGACATGGACAGCCACTTCTATAGGGAAAGAACATTACAAGTATGGGCTGCAGGTACATAAGTAAACCTTTTCCAAGAGAAAGAAGGTAGTTTTAAGTAATTGACCTAGGAGTACAATAGGAAGAGAAAATGGGGGGACTAGTAGTGTGCACACTTACAGTAAAAGGCTATACCAAAAATGTCTTCCATTTAGAGGACATATTAAATACACCTCTAACATACACCAGTTTAGCTGAAAGCACTTTAGTGTTCCAGCAATGCAAGGTCTCATAGTGCAGGACAACTGGACAGCCTTTGGTTTACTGGTGGTTCACCAGGGCACAGATAAAACATTTGCTGAGGGGAATGGAAATAAAAAGGCAAAGTAGGTAAATAGTATGTCTAAAGTTCTAAAACACTCTGATCACTAAGTACTAAGAAGACAGAGGATGCAGGGTTGGGACAGCATACCTTGTAAGAAACAGCACAATTCTGAGCAACACAAATGCAAGGAAAGCAGAGAAAAACAAACAAAAGGTAACTGCCATTGATACCAAGCTATTATAACATACACTACACTATTCTGTATTGTTGTAAAGGGTATGAAAAGAAACAGTAACTACTAAGATGCTACACACGAGTTTGCATTCTCCACTAAAGGTCAGAAATAACAACAGTGGTATTATACAGAACACAGTGTTGCTTATATCCCTCGGATGTAACAGTAAGTTCTATTTTAATTGGCAAACAGGTTACTGATCTAAAAGTACAGACAGCAGGCAACTATATTCACTTTAGTGAATAAAGCAGCATTGTACCTGTTATTTAAAGCCGCAATTTGCTAGGAGTATAATTTAATACTGGCATAACAAAATTCTAATATGCAGGGCAAGTAGAGTAAAACAAAAAACAAAAATGTTTTGAAATATAGGTCCAGAAAATAAGTGACCATATAGAGCTGTTACCAACTAAAAATATACATGAAAAAACAGTCCATGTGTGAAACTTCACAAAACTAGCAATAATGATCAGAAACTAAAGAAATATCAGGTAGTACTTATATGTGCACACACTACTGTGAATTCCTATGAAGCAAGGGCAGAAAGGCTAAGTCAAAGATGGTGCCTTTCTACTCCAGATTTTTTGATACCTCTGTAATGGAGCAGGATTGGGAGGAAGGAGTACAGATTCAAGGTGGTGGAAGGGAATAGACACAAAGTAATACGAGGTTGTGAGCCAGAAAAAAAACAAACCAGGCTGGCTTCCAAGAAAACAATCAGGAAAACCAAGCTTGGTCAATTTCAACATTGATTTTATGTACATTTATGCCAATGACAGACACACATACACATCTACACCTGTGTGCTGCCTTTTGACATGGCATATGTGTGTAACATATATGCATTCCATTACATGTTTTTTTATTTTGTTGGTCATGTACACCTACTGGTGTATGTAGCAGCATTTTTTGCTCTTCTGCAATATTTCTGTTTGTCACTGTGCTTGGTTGTTTGCCTTTCACATGTATGGTCATAGGTTTGGTTCTGTCCTTTAATGGCATTGTTAAGACCTGCATTTGCTCATCTGTAATGTTGCTTGGCTTACACATGCACTGCTGATGGATTAATTGTATATGTATATATTTATCAAAAGAGTACTGTGATCCTACTTTATTACCCTGGAATACACATTTACCATTGTTCATACCACATCCAGGTATGACTGCAAAACAGTTTGTGACATGTTGCAATGTAGTAGTTCATAGGTAGGTCTGCTTTCCTGCATTTTACCATGGCTGGTATGCATCCCCACCCTATTTGTTCCGTGTTTACGCTTGTCTCCTGCCTTTCCTGTAACTAGTCTAGTCCAGATACAGATTTGCTGTATCCAGGACTGCTTGTAAGCTTCTGAGTCCCCAAAGGGTTTCTGTGTTGGAGGGAAGCCTTCTAGCGTGTCAGTGGGAGTGGTAAGCACTAGGTATCCTATCTACCACAAGAGGACTGGTTTCAGGCCCAGAAATTGTAGTTTATTGGCCATTTGGGCAGTTTTTCCATCTCTTTCAACTTTCTGGTTTAAAAACCCACATTTGCACTTGTTTCCCAGGGGTCTATATTAGAACATAGAAAATTTCATAGTTTGAATTACTAAAGGTCAACCTTTATTGATCAAACTATTAAAACATCGAATGTTCATAAAAATAAATTAAAAAAAGAAAGAAAAACTAAATGTTGTAGGCAGGGGGCAAGCCCCTCTGCACCCCCACACCCCCCGCTACTTAAATATACCCACTCCAAGACCACACTACATTGCAGTAAATGGTAATCTCCCCTTACGGAGATTTTTGTTTACACATTCGATATTCTCAGCGTTCCCTATTGCCGTGTCGACAAAAATCAGATTTGATATTGTCAGCCTTCGACAATGTAATATAGACCCATTTCCCCACCTTTCCTGTAACTAGTCTAGTCCAAATACAGATTTGCTGTAGCCAGGACTGTTTGTAAGCTTCTGAGCTGTGCCAAAGTCTGCTCATCAATTTTCCCTTAGATCTGCTAGTTCTCTCCTCTCCTGCACTTTTACAAGCTTATTAGTCTAGCACTTTACCAGACTTCTTGCAGCAATTATTGTAGCAGACAAAAGTGCTACCAGCACAGCTCCAGTACTTATTATTAATGCCCACCCCTCCAGGCATGTCTAAAGGTCAGTTCCCTGTGCTTTCTCCTATTAACCTGGTGAACTTGGGCATCCTGAGGCAAAGTAGCATCTGCCTCATATACACTGACAACCATCTCCTCTTACCTCCCAAGACTCAGATGTGTGAGAGATGCACTTATATATCCAAATTGGAAGCCAATAACCCTCCAGAGAAGACTGGAGTAGCTGGTCAAGAGGAGGTCAACACCTGCACCACACCACAAGTAACACATAGCCCTCCAGAACACACACCATCACTGCCTTCACATAAAAACACAAACCACACACCCAACTTCACGGAGGCTCTCAATAAAAATCTACCCAAACAGCAGAGACCTCTAAGGTAGAAACGCACTTGACCACTACAACACAACACTAATCACAAAGCACATAGCTCTCCTAAACAGTGTGCCACTCAACCAAAGCCCCTAAGGAAAACAGCATGCCCAACACACTAGTCATAGGTGACTCGATAGTGAGGCACACTGATGTCCCACTCACTAGGTTGAGTAAGGAGAAAGTAACAGTCAGCTGCCTGTCAGGTGCCAGGATCTGACACATAACACATGCACTCAAATCACACAACAACAGGTACAAATATGACTCTGTCATTGGACATGTGGGTGTGAATGACCTGAGACGTACCTCCCTGGACTACATCAAAAGAGACATGGAGGAGGTCTCAGATTATGTAGCCAAGGCGGGTATGACCCTAGCCCTGAGCAGCATCCTACCATCACCCAGAATGATATGACAGTACAAGCAGAAAATTATTGATTTCAACAATTGGCTAAGTTTCTGGTGTCATTCTAAGGGGATCCAGTATCTGTCTGCCTGGGATGACATGATTGACAGACCTTGATGCTTTGCCAGAGATGGCCTGCATTTATCACCCCTGAGCTTCCGCATACTGGCCAAGGCTCTTGCCACCCCTATAGTGCCTTGTTTAGGCAGTGTTCCAAAGACCAAATTACCACCATAACAACTACAAACAAATGCAATCTGAGGGTCATGCTGCTCAATGCTAGAAGTCTAAATCTCAAAATGCACTCACTCAAAGCACTCCTTAAAATTGAGAACATCAACATTTGTGCTGTAACAGAGACCTGGTTCAAGGCAGCAGAAAGCACCCCTGCACTACCAGGCTATAACTCATTCCACACCTTTCAGCCCCAGAACCTTTACCAAAGCTCCAAAGGTGGTGGAGTTTCCATATTCATTAAGGATGTGCACACCTCCAGACTGGTAGCCCAACATAATGCATCAGAGATACTTCAGGTGCAGCTAACATTGGGTAAGACAGTGATTCAGGTCGTAGCCTGCTATAGGTCCCCAACCATGTCCCAAGACTAACACTCCACGTTCCTAAGTACCCTGGAGAATATTAGGGTCCAACCTAACACTCTCATACTGGGCGACTTCAACTACCCCTCCATTAACTAGAAAAACGTCTCATATACCAATACATTTGCCCAACATTTCCTGGAATTCATTAATTCCAATGTCCTGGACCAGCTTGTTCTTACCCCCACTAGAGGTAGCAACATCCTTGACCTGGTCATTACTAACACAGGTGACCATTGCTCTACACCAATAGTCAACTCCTCCCTAGTTAGATCCGACCATAAACTAATCACCTTGGAAATCTACATCCCTCCCACCCCACCCCAAGATAACCACCATGAAAAACTTCTCCAGAGCTAACTTTGGGCTTCTAAAAACAGAGGTGGCAAACTTCACGACACCCATGCAAATGGAGAATAGCTGCATGCCTGCTGAATCATACACCAATGCACTGTACGAACGTACACAAATGCATGGATCTTGCCATACTCAATAGAACCAAGACGCTCTCCTCCAAAAAAAGCAAGCCAATATGGTGGTCCCCTGCCATAAACAAACTCTCCAACAGAAGGAGGAAACTGATGCGGAATAAGGTGAAGTCACAAGACTGGAAAAACTCCCTTATCAGCCTCAACAAAAAGCTGAGATCCGTCATCAAATCCTCCAAAGCTAGCTATGAAAACAGAATTGCAGCAGATAATAAAGACAACCACAAGGCCTTCTATAGTTATGTAAAGAATCTCCATGGCAATATCCAGATTTGCTCTGAGCTACCGCACAATGGTACCTCCTATACCAAGCCAACAGATATTACCAATATACTGGCCGACAGATTTAGTGCCAACTTTGCCCCCCCCCCAATGGACCAGTCACAATACCAGTGGATTGCCAGGTACCCAGTATTACTGCTGCACAGGTTAAAACAGCACTGTCCAAGACCAAGGATACAGCTTCTATGGGACCTGACAATATCCCTGGCCATGTTCTACATAAACTACAGAGTGAACTGGCACCCCACCTGTGTGCCCTGTTTAATCACAGCCTCACCTCAGGCTTTGTCCCTACCGAATGGTGCACTGCTATTGTCATCCCGCTCCACAAAGGAGGCGCGACTACAGACCCTGGGAACTATCGCCCCATTAGCCTGATGAGTCTGATATGCAAAGCTAGGGAATGCATCATCATGGACCTAATAAACAAGGATATAGGGATTCTCCAAACTCTGGATCCCACACAGTTTGGTTTTGTAAAGGGTAGATCATGCCTGCTCAACCTGGTTAACTTCTTTGAGTCAGTCACCAGAGCTGTGGATGAAGGCAAGGTGGTTCATACAGCCTACCTTGATCTGGCCAAGGCCTTTGATACCATTCCCCACTCAGTATCATAGAAAAATTCACTAAGCTAGGCATCAACTCCTGTAACACTAGGTGAGTTGCAAACTGGCTCACAGATAGAACCTACAGTGTGAAAGTGGCTGACGCCAAGTCAGACTGCTGACAAGTCACAAGTGGAGTCCCACAGTGTTTGGTCCTGGGTTCTCTTCTGTTTGGTATCTACTTCTCTGAAGTCTAGGCCAACACGAAGAAGCTCTGGCTGACAAAATTCACAGACAATTGCAAGTTGGGAGCTATTATTAACTCCCCAAGTGATGTTGACATCCTACAAAAAGGCCTCACTGAGACCAACGACTGGTGTCAGAACCATGGCATTAAGCTCAATGCCAAAAAATGTGTCATCATCCTGTTTAGGAAAAACCCAGTTCCCATGAATTGCAACATCGATGGTAGTCCACTGAACACAGAAGGCATTATAAGAGATCTGGGAACATAGGTTGACAGCAACCTCTCTTTTGACCACCACGTTGCCACTGTGATCAGAAAATCCTTCTATGTGGCACATCTCATTGCTAAGGGTTTTGCATCCAGGAAGAAAGAGGTCATTGTCTCCCTCTATTCTTCCCTCATTAGGCCAATCATTGAGTACAATGCACCATTTGGCATGTACCTCACTAGGCACCTGCAACATCCATTTGGCATGTACCTCACTAGACACCTGCAACAACTGGAGAGGCCACAAAAGTACCTCACAAAGTGGATCCTAGGCCTTAAACACTTGTCCTATATGGACAGACTCAAAAAACTCCAACTATTCTCTGTCTCATATTGCCTACTTAGAGGCGATCTCTGCTTGACTTACAAAGTCATGTCTGACCCAGCTCTGTTAGAAATGCTACATCTAAAGAAATTCCAATTCCCTGTGCACCACATGCTCCAGAGACCTCAACCGCATTACCAAAATCAACAGAACATGCTGGAGGGACAGGTTCATAACCCAGAGACTGCCCATGCTATGGAATAGACTTCCCATACATGTGAAGCAGAGCACCTCACTAGCCCTCTTCAAGAGAAATCTTGATGAGTGGATTGGAAATAGAAAATTCACCCCAGGGATCACTCCAGTGGCTCTACTTGACAGAGGCAGTGGGAACTAAGGTCAGGTGGCACAATGCCATGGTAATCCTATGGGCTAGGCTTGTACGGGCTCCGGGGCCATTAGCCTAGTACACACCTATGAACCTGTGAACCTTTGAACTTTCCATCACCCATATTGTGCAATGTGCTGTCTGTGTAACTTACCTGTCCTTACTGAGTTTTCTTTCCAACCTTTGTCTGTCTTGTGTTGTGCTGTTTGTTCTAGGGGTATACCTGCTGTGATGACTTTCACCTTCTGTTACCTTATGTTTACCTTTCCTTGTATTCTTTAAAAAAATGGAGCCTATTCCCACCAAATAAAAAATATTGCCCATGCCTTTCTGATGTTTCCTCAGATTTTCCAGTTCCAGCATCCTTCTTGTGTGCCCCTCTTCTTCACCCATACCAACACCTTCTTTTCTATCTCCCACTTTCCTTGGGGGTGTGTGTGTTACTTGTGTTCCCCACACAAGTCCCAAACCCATTCTTAGCAATTGTTACCTATGGAGATGTGGCGGTGATTGCCCTTTGTCTTTAATGTTTTTATTAGAACATTTACAGATTCTGGAAGAATCCATAAGCCCAAGCTGCTATATTTTAATGGTACCTATATTATGTAGATAACCACAGTTGTCTCTGAGTTTACTGTAAAGAGTGATGTAAATATATGTATCACACATAGCCTAGCAGCTTTGAAGCATGTATTATATGTTAGTGGATGACATATGGAAATAGCCTTAGTTATCTGAGACATTTCTGTGTCTACTACTGCAAATTTATGTTATGAATGCCATGCAGCTTACATTGGGATAGTTGGTATTTTTAATGTTTTTTTTTGTTATTATCATAATGGAGTTAGTTACATTTAGTAGTTGTCCTTAGCTTCACTGTATATATTTTGTTATATTCCTATACAACTATCAGGATTCTCGAATTGTGATCATCTTTCCATAACTTTGGTACTGTACAGCTTGATTGGACAAGCATTTCTTATAAATTACAGATTTCTTGTGCATTTCTATTGTGTACCATTGTAACTGCAATAGTCCATTGTGCACTAAGCTTTAAGATATAATATTGTCATATCCTGGGTATTGGCCATGCTTGTGAAGGTTCTTGCACCATTATCCTAGCAATCACTTATGAACCTATGACCCTATGAACATTAACATATTACAATACTATCCACAAGTTTCATGTTGATATTAGTGTAATACACCAGATTTCACAAGCTTTAATCTAGGTAAACAAGTTCAGCATAATAATAATAATAAAAATAAGGGTGTCTGAGTTGCCATTCTCAAGTAATTGTTTGAGTAAATTGGAGGATATGCTTTACTGATGGCTTGATGGTAGTCACCCTAGGGTTTGTGAAAGAAGGGCTAAGGGGAATGCTAAGAATTTTGTTTTTATCATTGCAGAGATCACAAGTAAATTACACAACAGAAAATGAGCTACAATATCAGCTCCAGGTGATCATTCATGCTACAGTCATATCCTTACAGGGTACACCAACCTCCCATCTCATTGAGCAGACAGCGAATCAGAAGAGGATGATGGGAGGGAGAATAATGCATAAACTAGAGATTCAACTTTAGTAATGACCAAAAAAAAAAAACAATAAGAGAGAAAGGAATGCAAGGACAGGGCACAGGGTTGAGATCACCAGTCACCATAAGGACAGCATGGTAAGTCCTAGGATCAGAAAAAGTACAATGTTTTGTAGAATGGTCAGTTAGAAAAGATTACATTAATCAGGACGGGGTGCAGTTCAGAAATGCTCAGAATGGAAGATAAAAGAAAAAGGGAAGAAGAGACAAGCAAGTGAGCCAAGCGAAATATGAGAAATGCAGACAAGAAGGACCAGAAGGCCAAAGGATAGAGACTTTGGTGACAGGTTCAGGTTCCAAAGGACTACCAGGCTTTAGTGAGGAAATACAAGGGACAAGTATGGAGGTTAACTGGTTACTATGTTTAAGTCAACAGATGATTAGAGAAGTGCAGATCTCAGATGGACAGAGGACACACACAGGGAAAGGCTAAGAGAAGGGATGGAGAAAGGGCAGCAACCAGGACAAATTAATAGTGCAGCAGTCCTGCAGCAGATTGCTAAACTTTTAGAACATCTGGCTGGGAGCATATCAAGACAGCAGACTCAAGTAGGAGGGAACAGGCCTAGTCAAGCAGAAGACAGTTCTACTCTCTGTCTCTGCACATCAGCAACACTTTTATGGTGAGGTAATTTTGAATTGGACAATAAGTCTACACAGAGATGGAGTTCTGTCCTGTTCTTGTTGCAGTGGAACTATGGGACAAAATATATCTACAAAGTAAAAGCGCTCTGCATGTACGGCAATGCAGGGCCGAACCAAATGAGGAAACAGTCATAAATGGCCGGCATATGGGTGAAAAAAGGCGCAAAATATGACAGATAGAACTAAATCAAGCCATAGAAATGGCTATAGTAGTTTTATTATCCAAATTATTATCTGGATAATAAAACTACTATAGCCATTTTTATGGCTTGATTTAGTTCTGTCTGTCATGTTTTGTGCCTTTTTTCACCCATATGCTGGCCATTTGTGACTTTTTACAAAATATATCTAGCAGAGTAAATAGACTTGGATGAGACAGCACAGGTGTAGTGTATACAGTGAACAATCAAATGGAAGATAAAGGAGTAATGGGAACACTAAAACCAAAAAACAAATTGGCAACTAGAGGAGCAAATATACAAATAACCCTAAAGAATGCTTCCACCAAAGGCACACCAAAAAGTGCTACACATCCCAAGAAAATTTGTAAAACACCCATTATTTATTTAAAGCTTTCATCTTTTGAAAAGACTTCATCAGAATGAATGACTCTTGTTTAACATATATATATATATATATATATATATATATATATATATATATATATATATATATATATACATATATAAAACCACAACCAGGAAGAGACCATTACTTCACTTCCTGGGGCTCACAATACACTTAAAGAACTTAAAAAGACAGTGCAATAATTCCACAAGATGACCCATAAAAATATATTTGCCTATCCAGACAGAACAAAGTATAAATTAACTAAGTACTGGAGAAACAAAAGCATGTGATTAAAACCTACTTATGAAATCAAGTGTTCACCATATATTCACATTGATGGTACATATCACACTTGAACATCCCCTTTGGGGAATCATACATGCAACAGCAATGAGTCAAGGGAGTTTGGTTGTTCTATACCAGAGGAAATAACAACAAAAGGATTAGGTGGAATGAATTACAATAGACCTTTTATTATGAAATACAACAATGATATGGTCAAACCCCAGAAAATAGTGACCCAATACTGGGAATTATTTTCCAAAATACTAAACAGTCTACCAGTGTTCTCCCAACTTCATTTATACACCTATAGTAGAGGTTACACTATTAAGAATATCCTGAAAAAGGGACAAAGGGGAAAATATCTACTGACAACCATAGTTTGAAGGGGATATTCTAATATGGCATGTGCTGTCAGTGTGTATATATGACGAACAGTGGCACATTGCTCCATAATAATGTTGAAGAAAGCTTCAGAGCAAGTAGATACTTTAATTGTACCTCTAAGAGAGTTGTATACTTTGCTTTTTGACAGGTATGTGTCTCCTATTTTGTGGGGAAGACTAAACATGCCCTGAAGAATAAAATATATGAACATATGTATGAGGTTAATAAAACAGTAGAAACTAATGCCCTTTATAGGCATGCTGCCATATGTCCCCAAAATAGATTTTTATTTTGGGTCCTGGAACAGGTATATTAACTTCAGGAGGGTCATAGGAGACCTTAATTGAATATCGTGAACTAATGTGGCAGTTACGATTAAATGCTTGTACTCCACCAGATCTCAGTGATCACATATCCTTAGTTTCGATCCTTAAAATGAGAACAACATGGTCATATGTCCATTCATATTAGGTGGAATGAGTCAAGTGTGCTATATTCATTTCATGTTAAAATATTCAGTAAAAATGTTTTTGTATTTTTCAGACCACTTTCTTAGTCATAATGTTTTGAGTAGTTGGTTTTATAACAGTTGATTTCATAACAAGGTTTTAAACACATGCTTTTGTTTCTCCAGTACTTCTTTCATTTATACTTTGTTCTATCTGGATAGGCAAAGATAGTTTTTATGGGTCATCTCATGGAATTATTATACTATCTTGTTTAAATTATTTAAGTGTGTTGTGAACCCCAGGAAGTGATGTAATGGTCTCTTCCTGGTTGTGGTTATATATATATATGTATGTTAAACAAGAGTCATTCATGGTGATGAATGACTCTTGTTTAACATACAAGAGTCATTCATGGTGATGAAGTTTTTTTTCAAAAGATGAAAGCACTAAATAAATAGTGGATATTTTACAAATTTTATTTGGAGTGGCATTTTTCAGTATGCCATGGGGGGGGGGGCTTTCTTTAGAGTATTGGGACCACTTTTGGAACACTTTACACTTCATTTTTCAAAATGGAATGTTACAGTCTGAGTGCAACCCATACAACATCAAACTCATTGTCTCATTGCCTTTCTTGTTCACAGTGGCTGTTGTTCAGAAGGCTAGCACCAGAAGCAGCACCACTGCCAGGTCAGGAATTGATTATGGAATTTATGAATCCATGAGAATAGCAACTAATAACAATTCCCTCAGTATAAGTACAAGAGGGACAAATACAAGAGGGATGCAATACTTTATACACACTAGAAGAGTGCAAGGTTGGCCAGGGGTGTGGCCCATAGCATTCAAGCAGCTGAGGGCATTCCCCTGTTAATGTTAGATGCTTAATGAAGTAGAGGGAAGGCTGCAATGCATCTGGTAGCAACAGTTGGCTACACAAAGCAATGTGGTAGGTGAATGCAATCAAATCATGCCTCTTTAAATGTATGCTAAAAGGATAGGCAAGGAGATACCTACACAACACAGATAGAAGGTACACAACTCGACCTGAGTTGTTCAGGACCTATGGGATAAGCTGATAATGGTGTACCATAATGAATATGCAGTGTGTCTCTCCAGAGTATGTATTTTGACAGCCTTTTGTGGAGCATTTAGATGGCTGGAATTCATCCAGCCAAATGGCAAGTGTAGCCATCCTATAACCCTGTATTAACAAGATGTGATAATCTCATTTTAACAAGATGTGAGATAAGTATATGGGTGGACAGGTCTAAAACTTATCAAGAGATCAAGAGGCAAGTGATGCAGTTATAGACCTCAGTGGATACAGGAGGAAATATGATGCAATGCCTACAACAGTACCAATCATTGAAATTTACTAAGAAGAACCCATTTTTCTGCCATCAAAGTGTACCCCACTTTGCATCATGTAAGGGCAGTCTTAAGGAGAGTATTTGAATAGTGTGGCCTAGACCCTAAAGATATACTCCACATTTATTTTGGATAAAGTTCAACCTACACATACTGCAATGTATAAAAAAAAAAAAAAAAACAGAAACTAGGTCTGCTATATCGGAAGAAAAAATTCCTAACCCCTGAATCTAGACTTACCCTGGGCCAGGCACTCCTCCTCCCCTCCCTCTTATACGCCACCCCAGTTCTTACCAATGTCCAGGCCTCCACTCTAAACAAACTCCAACAGACTTACCATAAAATAGCCAGATTCATTACTAACTCCCCATACAACTCACACCACTGCATTTCTTTAAACTCTCTTCAATGGCATGAACTTTCCCAATTTCTGCTATCTTATCAATTTCATATGCTACACTCTATTCTTTATAAACCCTCCTTCTGTCCATCGCTATCTTCCTTAGTCTCCATCTACATCCCATCCTGGACCCTCCGTACTTCTAACCAACAATTACTTGATATCCACCACTCAAAAAGGTCAGTAGGCAAACTACTCTACAAACACTCCCTTGCCCATGCTTGGAACAAACTTCCCCTTGACTTACGTTCAGTCTCCCACACCTCACACTTTAAAAATGAACTAAAAGCTTATTTTCTCAATTCCAGAACCTGCCCTTGCCATGACCCTGCCTAGTCTTCCTTTCCTTTATGTACCCTCAAAAGGACCATACTTAGTACCTCATTACACCTCTCTCTCCAATGTGTCTACTATGCATTTGCATAATTTTATACAAACAAAAAAATGTTATTGTTGACCTATTGAACTATATCAATGTAAAATTATTACTTAGCTTCTTTTTAATGCAACTTTAACTTTATGCATGTAACCCAACATATATGAATATTTTTGCTATAACTGCTATTATATCAATATTGTTTAAAATTGTACTTGTTTAAAATGTACTACTGGAGCTTTTCTCCTCAGGTCTCCACTGAAAATGGACCACAAGCCCAGTTGGACAAACCCGGTTAACAAATTTCAATAAATAAATAAATAAGGGTAGCCTGTCATGCAGAATAGGCTAGAGCACTATAGGGGTGCATCAAGAAATAAGGGAGATGAAAAGCTGCTCTTTTGGTGTAGAAAGATAAAGCTCTGAGTATGATCCCGGTGACCTGGATTGCATACATAGCTCAGGCAATAGACAGGGCAGCAGAGAGAGAGGGAGGGCTGGACAGAGTGCCATTACAAAATGACTTTGACATCATAATGCTTTACTAGTTATGCACAGGGCTTTGTTTTTACAACATGCTCTCTGCAGAACTAGGCATACATGACGGCAATCTAGGCATTATAGTCAAATCTCCCTCTCAAACCCATTGATTACAACAGGATATAATCCTTATAAATAAGGAGTGCACAGAAACTGAGCTGAAATTAAATGAGAAAAAGTGTAATACTATTACATCTGATCAACAAATCTGTCCCTCATCGTACAGTATAGCCACTATCCGACTCTAAAATGATAACGTAGTGAGAGATCCTTGAAGTGGTTAATGAGTCTCCTCTCATTTGACCACTATGTAGTAGTAAAAGTCAGAAAATCCTTCTTTTAGCACAACTAATATCTAAAAAGATATGGTACACATCAAAAGAAGTTACCATCCCTCTCTGCACAGCCCTAATAAGATCAATTATCAGGTGCAGTGTCTCCTTCAGGGTGAACTCTTCAAGAAATATTAAGCAACTAGAAAAGCCCAAAAGATTCTCACCATGATGAGATTGAAGTGTTATATCTGTACTTGATTTCTTATAGAATCTTGCTGGATGATCTGTCTTGGGTTAAATACCATTCGGGACTACATAGACCTTAAGCTTCTGTATCATTGCTAATCAAACAGCTCCATTAATACCAGAACTAGGGACTTAAGTCTTCACCAGCATGCAAATAACAACTCATGAGAGAGGCAAAATTTTTAAACAATACCTACCCCACTTCTGGAACAGACTTCATTTGCAAGTTTAAGAAAATGGCACTCCAACATCCTTCCCATTAAACCAGGGTAGTTGGATGGGTACCCTTATCTTTGCTCAGTATCTGATATGGTGAGCTTTTCTAGAGAATGGGGGGTTCAGCATGAGAGAGGGCATTGCCATGTAGTAAACTGTCTTATGAGCCAATTGCCATATATTTTCTAGGACTCTATTTCTGTATGATTCTAAGTCCGTACAAGTCTTTTATGTTCCAAAACATCAACACAGAGTGTCTGACATCATAATGCAGAGCTATTTTTGTACAGGACATTGTTATTTCAGACTGACATAATAATGCATCAGTAATTCTGTTCGAGAGCACAGTTGTTACAATGCATTCTTACAAAGTGACATAGACATAATGGCACAGTACTAGGTTTGCACTGGTCTTTGTTGTTACAGATTGCTGTCACAAAGTGACTGACATCATAATGCAGTTCTAGTTCTGCACAGAACTTTATTACAATGTGTTGTAGAAAACTAACCTTGTCATCATAATGTTGTACTATATCTGTATAGACTTTGATTACTGAATGTTATCACAAAGCAACTAACATTGTAATGCAGTTCTATTTTCATACAGGGCTTTGTGGTTACAGATTATTGGCATTAGGGACCCTGCCACCTTGATCCCCTGTAAATTTGCAAGTCAAATAGCACCAGTAATACTAGAATTAGGACATGAATCACCACCATCTAGTAAATAAGATATATCTGAAAGACAAATTTATTACCCAATTTCCCATCCATCTCTGGAATAGACTTTATGGCAAGTTAAACAAAGTGACACCCTAGTATCCTCCAAATTAAATATGGATGATTGGATGGGTATCCATAAATTTACTCCGGAAGTGACCTGCTTGGCCCTTCTTGGGAAATACGTACAGCTTGCAGCTGGGTACTGAGATGTAAGTACTCCTGTGACTCAATTACCTTGTATTTCCTGTGAGTTTAGTAGCCTATGATTATACTGCAATATGAGTTCTGAGAGGACTTTGTTGTTACAGATTGCTGTCACAAAGTGACAATATCATACAGTACTAGTTACAGAGTTTTGTCACAGAGCTACTAACATCATTCAGTACTACGTTTGCACAAAATGATCTAGACATTGTAATGTGGTACTAATTTGTTGTTAAAGGGTGTGGTCAAAAAGTTAATTAGCCCTCATAATGCAGTATTAGATTCACTAATTTGTTATTACACTCTTGTCACAAAATGACTTGGACATCAGAATAGTTTATTGGTTTTGCTGTTAAAGACTGTCCTCACAAAGAGACTTAGGGAGTATAATACTGTAACAAGTGTGCAAAGAGTTTTGTTTTACATACTGTTGTCACAGACTGACTTAGACATCAAAAAATAATATTAGCTCTGTGTTTTGTTGTTACATAGTGTTATCATGAAGTGATGTAGACATAATCATGCAGTACCAGCTCTCCTGCAGACTTTGCTGCTAAAGATTGTTTTCACAATATGACTTAGACATGACTTGATACTAGTTCTGAGCAAAGTTTTGTGTTCTTTTTTAGCCCTCCCTTCTTCCTGAATTACCAAGCACAATGGCTACTCCTCCTGCACACAATAAGCCCACTGGTTCCATGGTCATAGGAGCTGAGAATCCCCAGGCAAGGTGACAGCCCTCTGCACACTGTTGTGACAGTTGGGTGGTACACATCAGGACAGCCTGCAGGCGGTCTACTCTCTCCCCCAGTAGTGGTCCTTTCAGTGGCTCTACCAATCTCCACTATAGCTGTTCTCTGAAGAGATATTGAATCCACATGCTGAATTCCTATAAGTTTTCCAAGCACCTTGCCCACTGGAGCACTGGCTTGCTAGCATTGAGGTCCACAAAGTCAATACATAGTCCTCCTGCTATGGGTTACCCATGTGGTGCCCAATGCCACCTCCCTCCCTCCTTTTAGATGAGCAATACTCATCCTCCCATGCCATCTCCTACAGGCATCTGAGCACCTATTCAAACTCACTTCAACCTGAGACACAGTTAAGGAGTTAATCATTTGTACCATGAAGCTGGAATGCACCATACCTTCTTATTACAGAGTGCTGTAACAAAGTAACTGACATCATAATGCAGTAATATTTCTGCACAGGTTCATCTCATTGGTGTTTTATTTTATTTATGTATTTATTTATTTGATATTTGTTTACTGAGAAAGTCCAACCAGGTGGTTACCCATTTTCAGCAGAGGCCTGGGGAAAAGAACTCCAGGGGCAAATAACATATTACAGAGCAACAATGGTCATTTTCACATACAAGAAAGAATAACACATCAGTTTTACATACACAAATTAAAACATATGTGTATTTTAATTTTAGATGTTAGATAATACTAAGGAGACTATATATATGAGACATTTCACAAATAGACTGAATCATAATGTAGTACTAGTTCTGCACAGAGCTTTTTTGTTTCAACATGCTCTCACAAAGTGACCTAGTCATCATAAAGCAGTACCATTTCTGCACACGACTTTGTTGCTACATCACATTCTCACAAAGCAACTTAGATATCATAATGCAGAACTTGCTCTGCACAGGGCTTTATTGGTTTTGAGTGTTGTCACAAAGTGACCAACATCGTAATTCAGCAATGATTCAGTACCAAGCTTTGTTGTTACAGAGTGCTGTCACAACCTAAATGACAACATAATGCACTTCTAGTTCAGCAAAGACTTTATTGTTACAGATCATTGTCACAAAGTGACTGAAATCATAATACAGCACTAGATCTACACAGGATTTATTGTTAGAGTGCTGTACATCATAGTGTCATTTTGTTTTTTTATTCTTTGTTGAGCAGGTTAGTCCCACAACACTACTTGCTTCTTTTCAGGGGGGACTGAAGATAATATTGGCCAAGGCATTGGAGAACTTAACCCTACTGTTTTCAATAGGTGCTGTTTGAATTTTACATCCATCTGAGCTACCAACAAATCAAACAGATCAATCCTTAGTTTAAGGTCAAATCCAAAGTACAGTATATTCAGGAGTATAATGCTCTTCCAATGCTGAAATTAAATGAAAATTATTCCAATGAACTAAAGTGACAACAGAACCCACAGCCTTCTTATCTTCCACTACCACTGGAGCAGGAGCGGCCTTAGGTCAACTGGTGCCCTAGGTAAAAGGGCTCCATGGCGCCCCCCACCACACCACCCGGTGCCCCCATCCTGGCTACCTACACCAAATAAATACTGAAAAAGCACCCCTGCTAGACCAGCACCCTAGACAGCTGCCTAGTTGGCCTGTGCCTAAGGCCAGCTATGCACTGGAGAATACCCTACCTGTTGCGCTACTGACACTAATGCTACTTAGATGCAGGTCTTTGATGTTGCAGGGTGTTATCAAAAAGTAGCAAGTACTAGTCCTGCACAGAGTTTATTCTTACACAGCGTTGTCAAAAAGTGACTAACAAGATAATGCAGTACTAATTCTGCATGAGATTTTGTTATTACAACATGCTGCAACAGTATGAGTGAGACATCATAATGTAGTGCCCATTCTGCAGAGGGCTTGGCTGTTTCAGAGATTGCCAGAAAATGAATGAAATCATATGCAGTAGTAGATCTGCCATGGCTTATTGGTTTCAGAGTGTTGTCACAAAGTGCCCTAGACATCATAATGCACTATTAGCTCTGCATTGGGTATTTTTGTTTCAGCATGCTGTCAGAGTGTTACTGACATCATAATACATTATCGGTTATACAGAGTGCTTTGATATTTCAGGGGTTTTCACAAAGTGACTGACATCATAGTGCAGCACTACCTCCAAAAGGCTTTATTTTTCAGACTTGTGTCATAAAGTGACCTCGACATTATAATGCAGCACAAGTTCTGCACAAGATTTCATTTCAATGCATTGCCAACAACTAACAACATCATAAAGAAGTAGTATATATGTATGGAGCTTTGCTGATTCAGAGTGTTGTCACAAAATAGCATAATACAGTATTAGTCTGCAAAGGGTTTTGTTTTTTCAAAGTGTTGCCACAGATTCAGGGACACCATAATACAACAGTAGTTCTGCACAGTAGTAGAAAACACATCTGACACAGATATCCTTCAGAAGGGTCTCACAGAAACAGATAACTGGTGCCAGAGCCATGGCCTAAAGTTAAATGCCAAAAAATGCATAGTCATACCCTTCGGGAAAAACAAGGTTACCCCTAGCTACCAAATAGGTGGCAATCCACTGAGCACAGAAGAAGTTATCAGGGACCTGGGGACCCAGGTTGATAGTAGTCTGTCATTCGACACCCATGTAGCCAAAGTAGTTAGGAAGACCTTCTACATTGCCCACCTTATCATGAAGGGATTCTCATCTAGATCAAGGGAGGTCATAGTCTCCCTATACTCATCACTCATCAGACCAATGATTGAGTACAATGCCCCATTCGGAATGTATCTGACCCGACACTTGCAGCAGCTTGAGAGGCCACAAAAGTTCCTCACCAAAAGGATAAAGGGTCTCAAACATCTGTCCTATGCTGCCCGACTGAAAGAACTCCAGCTCTATTCAGTCGCTTAACTCTTGCTCAGAGGTGACCTTTGCCTAACATACAAGGCCATGTCAAACCCAGATTTGATGAATATGCTTCACCTCAAAAAATCTAGATCCGTCAGAGCCACAAGGGCGGGAGACTTAAACCTTGACACGGCTATTAATAGGACGTGCTGGAGGGATAGATTCATCACCCAAAGACTCCCTATGCTGTGGAACAAAATCCTGGTATATGTGAGGCAGAGCACCTCGCTGGCCTTGTTCAAGAGAAATCTTGACCAATGGATGGGAGATCGCAGATATACCCCAGGGATTACCTCAGTGTCACTGCTCGACAGAGGCACAGCAAAATAATGGGTATAGTTCCCCATACTAAAGGGGTGGCGTAAGCCACAAAACTATGGGCTAGGCTTGTAAATGCCCTCGGGCAGATAGCCTAGTATGAACCTATGAACCTATGAACCTATGAACAGGCTTTTGTTGTTACAGAGGTTGTCATAAAGTGGATTATATCATAATATAGTACCGGTTCTGCACAGGACTTTAATTTTACAGTGTTGCCATAAAGGGATTGACATCATAATGTGACCAGGAATTGCTGTTTCAGAGAATTGTAGCAGAATGAGTTAGACATCATAATGCAGTATTCCTTCTGCACGTGCTTTACTGTTACAGAATCATGTCACACACTGACTTAGGCATCATAATATAGTACTAGCTCTGCACAGAGCTTTGTTGTTACAGATTGATGTCACAAAATAACTTAGCATAATGCAGAACTAGTTCTGCTCAAGGCTTTGTTGTGAAGGAATGCTGTCACAAAATGAGTTAGACATCACAAGTTCGAACTTCATAAGCTCATCATACTAATTCTAAACAAGACCTTGTTTTCGCAATGTATACTACATGACATTACTACTTCTGCACAGGAATCTGTTGTTATGTGTTCAAAGGTAGTTACTAGGCTATTGATCTATGATGATTTAAGAAACCTAGCCTTACACTCCCATGTTAGTTATTAGCCCTTGCATTTTACGCAAGAAATTATCCAGAGATGGGCCAAACCAAGATATGTTGGGACATTTACATTTCCCCTGTCCATGAGGGACACTGGGCTAAACCAGGGATAATTTATGGTTACCCATCCAATCATCCAAATTACTTCTGAATGGAGTTAGAGAAGTACTTTGTTTTATGTGGAGTGGAAGAGAGTCCCATAGAAACAGTATATCTGTGATACATACATACATACATATCCCACCAACATGTTCTATTTGTTTTGCAAACAGATTGATATTCCTTGAACAAATATTTATGATATCATTGAATTTATGAATGTGTAATAGATCTGACAAAGTAGGGTCTGTTGAAGTTCTATACACAAGGCAGAGATCACATTTCAGTAGCTTTTATGATACCGAAAGGAAGAACAATGCTTTGAGGCAGTTTGTATAATTTTTATGACTTAGGCCTTGGATTATTTAGTGAATAAGTGTTGTAGTCAATACATTTGTGATAAGCGTTTGGACAGGTACCTACCAAAATGGCATTATACTCAGTGATTGGCCTAATGAGTGTCAAGTGCAATGGAATGATTACATCCCTGGACCTAAATGCCATATCTGTAGTTATAAGCTGTATGATGAAAAAAGGACTTCCTTAAAACAGTGGGTATGTGGTGATCAAAGGACAGTTCATTTTCAATTTAGTTTTCCAGATCCCTAACTACTAGATCTATTTTCAAGGGTCAGTAGTTGTCAAGGTAATACTTAAAATGGGAGCAGTGCATGCCAAAAGATAAGATTATACATTTTGGCATTTAATTTTAATCTACAGTTTTGACACCAGGTTATTTGTTTAGGACAGGCCCATTTGCAGGATCTTGGTGTCCTCTGGGGAGTTTATGATGGAACCAAGTTTACACTCATCTGCAGACTTGGTCAGTGGCAAACCCTTAACATTAGCTTTGATCTCTAAGAAGTAAATACCAAAGAGGAATGGTCTAAAGACAGAACTAGTGACAGGTCTTTTCAGGTAAAGCCACTCACCTTCACTTGCTGCATTCTATTTGTGCATTAGTTTGCTATCCATTGAGTTACATAGGGGTTAACATTTAGCTGGGATACTTTATTTATGATAAGTAACTGTGAGATGCTGTCAAATGCATTGCAAAGTTCAGATATGTGGTGTGTACTGATATGCCCTCATCCTTTGCTTCAGTAACTTTTAAAAATAAGTCAATCAGGTTAAGTAGGAAAGGTTGAGTTTGCAGATGACTGTAAGCTAGGAGGAGTCATTAAATCTCAAATAGCTTAGCCATTCTGCAGGAAGGTTTGTCTCAAATAAATAACTGGTGTCAAAACCATGGTCTGAAACTATTTATTTATTTATTTATTTTATTTTTCATTTGTTGACCGGGCTAGTCCAGCTGGATATATGTCCATTTTCAGTGGAGGCCCGGGGAGAAAAGCTCCACAAATTACAACAACATAAAAGGTCAAGACAAAGACAATAACAGTATAATTTGGTACATAAGTTTTAACAATTATAGAACAAGCCTAAGATTATATATTTTATATTTCAGTAGGAAAAAGGAAAATTTTATCTAAGAATAGATGAATAAGACTAATACATTTGTATTAGAAATGGTGTAGTACAAATCTTTATAACATATTACAAAATTAGATACACCTAGTAATTTATGATAAGAGATACTAAGGTCTCACAAAAACCTAAGAAAGAAAAACACTAGAGATCACTAGATAGAGTATAGAAGAACAGCAAACAAGGATGGATTTCTAGTGTTATTTAACACATAGGTTGTGATACTATATGAAGGTGTTTGATCATTCCACAGTATATACTTATTTACATGAGAAAAAATCCTAAGGAAGGTTAAGCTCACTAAAAATTAGTGAGACAACACAAGATCATGATAGGCTAGGAATTGTGGGAGTCTAGTTAATAGTTAGGTACTTAGTCTGGGTTAATTGTATCCTTTGGGAAGTCATCTGCCCTAGAGAACTACCACATTGATAATAAGCCCCAGTTGTGTGGGATTTGGGAACTTATGTGGACAGTGACCTAACTTTTGATCAACATGTGCTTATTGTTGTAAGAAAGTCCTTCTATACTGCACAGCTTATAAATAGAAGGATTGTGTCTAAATCTAGGGATGTCATTGTCCACCTTTACTCATCTCTCATTAGACCAAACATTGAATATAATGTCCCATTTGACATATATCTATCCAGGCACATACAACAACTGGAACACTCACAGAAATACCTTACTAATAGGATAAAAGACCAAAGCAACATGTCCTACATGGCCAAATCAAAGCTCTATCTCTATACTCAGTATCCTACAGACTGCTCAGAGGTGACCTGTGTCTGGCATACAAGCCATTCCCTTACCCATTACTGATGGATTTACTGCACATCAACAAGTCAAATGGCATAAGAAATACTCAGTCTAGGGATCTAAACATCTTCTGAAACATCAACAGAATGGCTTGGAGGCGTAAGTATATTTCACAGAGAATATCTCTGTTGTGGAAGAAACTCTACATCCACATAAAACAAAGTTCATCCCTGTCCATTTTCAAGTGTAACTTAGATCTATGAATGGGAAAAAGAAAATGTATTCCAGGACTGTCCCCTGCACTACAAATGGGCAGATGCAGCTCCTAAATGCTTTTTCGCATGCATGGGTCCCCTCAAATTATTTGTAGTATGCTCCCAGTTATTCTCATTAGGGTTGCTATATAATTATCAATTATGGAATGGGTAAGGACAATCTATAGCCAAATGGGATAGGTTACTTCAAGCACATAAAGAGAAACTGGCTAGGCTTAAAATGGGTCACAAGGACAGCTATCCTAGTACTTACCTCTGACTGAACTTGTAATTGTATGCTAGTGCTGCAAAGGGCTTTGTTGGTCCAGTATGTTATCACAAACTGACAAAAACATAATAACACAGATCTAGCTCTGCAGAGAACTTTGTTGTTAATGAGTATTATCATAAACTGACTTGGACATCATAATACAAAACTAGCTTTGCACAGGGGTTTGCTGTTTCAGAATGTTATCACTGAGTGGTTTAGACATCATAATAAAATATCAAGATGCCCATGGCTTTGTTGTTAAGACTATTGTCACAAAGTGATTTAAACCTCATACTTCTGTCAGAAAGGATCTTGGACATTCCTACGAAGTGACTTAGGCATAAGAATGTAGTACTTTTTCTCTACCTAGTTTTGTTGTTTCAATGTTATCAGAAAGTGACTGGCATCATAATGCTGTACTTGTTCTGCACAGGCATCTGTTGTTACAGACTGCTGTCACAAACTAATTCACACTTTATGAAACAAATACAAAACAATTTAACTGACAGCCCATTTAAGAAGAGCAAAGCAAGTCAGTGCTGGAATAACTTGATGGTACCATTCCAATCATCCAGGTTTCATTTGTAATATGCTGGGTGGTCACTTTGTTTAACTTATTGGGGAAGTCTCTTCCAGAGATTAGGTAGATGTTGGGTAATAAATCTGCATATCCAGCTCATTGTCTTTATATGTTTGTGGCGATTTGAATCACTATTTCTGGTATTAGTAGAGATATTTTACTTGCAAAGATGGAGGACTTCATGGTGGGCACAGTCACTAATGGTAGTTAATACAAGGCATAGATCACCCAGTTCAGGGATAGCACATCAAGCCCAGCCTAGAAGCTCAGGTTCTTTAAGCCAACAATCTTCTTGTTGGGGGGGGGGGTCTCTGAGATCTTTCCAATTACTTAATATGTGTGCAAAGGTATGGCCAGAAGTGGGAATTCTCCTCAATAATCTGTCAAGTTCAGGCTGTATAGTGAGTGATAACAACTTATTTTGACCTGGATGATATACCTTTAAATAATAGTTGCTCTAAACAAAACAATTTGCTGACTAGTGTGGAATTATTGATTCAGGTGCCAAGATCCCCGACTATATTTGCATGTTGCATGGAGATATTTGTTATACTGTATGTTGAGTAAGATAATTGTTTATTACACTTTTTGTGTTTAATTCCAGCTATTTTTTTGTATAGCACTGCTTTGCAATGGCTGAATCATGCTATATTGAATGGGTATCAGAGGGATAGTTGACAGTAATTCCCAGTTTGAATCACATCTGCCTATTTTAGTAAAGTATTATGATGTCTACAAAACTTTGTGACAGCACACTATAAAACGAAGCCCCGTGAAGTAATAGTTCTGGATTATGATGTCAGTTACTTTGTGACAACAATATGTAACAATAAAACAATCTCCAGAATTAGTGTCATATTATAATGTCTAAATGAGTTTGTAACAACACTCCATAATAATAAAGCCCTGCAGAGAACATGAAGTGTATGACTGTCAGTTACTTTGTGACAAACTTTGAAACAACACAACCATGTGCAGAACTAGTATTGTATTGTATTGTATAAGATACTTTGGCAACATTCTGATGTTTCAGAGCTTTGTGCAGAAATAATTATGCATTATAATGTCAGTCACTTTTTAACAACACACTTTAATAGCAATGTCCTATGTATGCCAGCTCCATGGCATAGAAGGATAAAACCCTGGCAACTTTGAATAACATCTCAGACTCCTATAAAAGCTTGTGGGGCAGGATAGGAGTGAGTGCTCAGTGCTGCGTCTCCAATCCAGGTGTGCATGGGCAGGGGGGGTCTCTGGCTTCCTACATTAGTGACACATAGGGGAGCACTAGGTGTTCATCCTATGTATTTCAAGGTTAGTGAGTATGCACTTTCATGTACAAGTTGTATAGCAAAGCAAGGGAAAATCAGATTGTGGAGACATGATTCCCCTCAAACAACACTATAACAAAGTTTGGAAGAGTCATTGTAGGGGATAGTGTTGCCCTGCTGGGGGAGAGGGTAGGCCACCCAGACTAGTGCACTGACTCACTGTCTACCATCCAACCCTCTCCACAGAGCTGACAAGCGAATTGGGCTTTCCTTGTTAGGAACAATTAGGCAGGCCATAGGGCTTGCACCATACCAGAGGATTCCCAGCACTTGTGGCCTTAGAAAGAATGGGACAGTTAAGCATTCTTATCAGCTTTCCCTAATTTTATAGAATGTCCCAGAATTTGCCTCATATTTTTTCCAGTCCCTTGTAAAACTGGAATGTGATTAAGTACAGGTAGAGGAGCCATCAGTGCTGTGGGGAAAAAGGACAGATTAAAAAAGGTTCTGAGAAGAACAAGGACTACATTACAGTGCTCAAGTCACTCTGTGACAACATAATGCATTATGAGGTCTAAGTCAGTTTTCAACATGAAGCAATGACAATAAAGCCCTGTGTAGAGCTAGTACTGAATCATGAAGTCACTCACTATGTGACAGCATTCTGTAACAACAAAGCCCTGTGTAGAACTACTGCTGCATTATGATGTTAGACACTTCATAGCGCAAAGCCCAGGGCACCACTTCTACTGCATTACAGTGTTATTTTAGTGACAGCACACTGTAAGAACAACTCTCAGAGCAGAACTAGTATTGTATGACAATGTCAGTCACTTTGAAACAACAAAGCCTGGGGCATGACTGGAGTTGCATTATGATGTCATTCACTTTGTGGCAACATGCTATAACAACAAAGCCTGTTCTAGGGCTAACATCGGCATAAGGTGAACTAGGCAGCTGCCTTGGGTCTATTGCTTGTTAGGAGCCCAGACTGACCTTAAAAATAAATAAAAAAATAAATAAATAAAAACACTCCATTCTTACAGAGATCTCATTTTAGTGTCAAGCATGTCAGGAGATTGCTCACAGAAGCACTTCAGCATCAGGAAAGAATGCGGTATTAGCACAGAAGGGATGCCAGCATGGCTTCATAAGGGCATTTTGCAAGGCAAATAAGCAGGAGATAAGATTTTTTAGACCACAAGTAGTGTGTGTGTGCGTGTGTGTGTGTGTGTGTGTGTGTGTGTGTGTGTGTGTGTGTGTGTGTGTGTGTGTGTGTGTGTGTGTGTGTGTGTGTGTGTCTCTGCATTCTAAATCCAATATGCCCCAAGATAATTACAGAAATTCTTCATCCAGTAAGAGGATGATTCTGCCTCCAGCAAAACAACCAGGAGAATTACAGAAAATACAGGTTAATTACTGAGAATTACTATTAGTCAGCAATACTGATCCATTCATTATAGTAGTTATTATTGCTCAGAAAATACATCTAATTTTTTTATTTTCCAAGTTCCAGAAATGCTGTCTGGTTAAGTGATTTGCTCAAAATCATACAATAGGTAAATGGAGCTATAAAGAGTAAAACCTGCACCCTTGACTATAGGAAGCAGCTCATTGAGAGCTTAGAGCCTTAATCCACTGTATACTCCAGAAAGCCAGCTAGCTGGAAAACGGCAATAAAGGCTTCGCAGATCCACTAATGTTCACCACAATAACTTTAATTGCTCAGACAGCAACACGACAAAAATGGTCCACATAAAACACACACAAAATACTAATGAAGTCGATGTTAAGCGCTTTCATCTGTCGAATGCAGACTTCCTCAGAACATAACATTGTAGAAATGTCTCTGATATTTAAACTGCATTTGGCGCCAAAACAAACCAATTGATTTAAAGGCACACACTTACATATATTGCACTTCTCTCAATGATTATTAAAAAATGTATAAATATAACTGAAATATATGACTAAAAATTACTAGTGGATAATGTTACAACAATTTCAGACTTCTCCATAATTATAAGGCTTACAATAAATAATTATAATAAAAATAAACATAATAAAACCTTTAAATATATTCCTGTGTAAAACCTATCTAATAACTGCATGAATTCATTTTACAATAATACTTGAATATAATTGGTGTAATCATATAATAAATAATACTAATAAATATTAATAAATAATAATTATAAAAATTATTTATAAAATGTGACCCTTAATTTCTTGATATATATGTATTACTGTAATTCACATTTTAAGGAATGGTTTTATACTTATAAAGTCATTAAGCCCTGGAGTTCTTGTGGCATCTACTAACATCTGCCACTTACTCTCTTTACAAGCTAATTTATTTTTCCAATCTCCTCCTATTGGATTCAAATATTCCTGATCTATAATTGTAAATGTAAAAAGATGTTGTTCTCCTGCCTCTTTAATGTGTCTGTACAAAGCATTTTTCTGGTCTTTAATTTTAATGCTATAATAATGTTCATAAATCCGCTTTTTTAGTTGCCTCTCAGTCTTTCCTATATAGAAAGCTGGGCAGGATTTACATTTGGCTAAGTACACCACCTGTTTTGTATAACAACACCCTCCCCTACTCTTAATTTTTGTGTGATTCACATCTTCTAACTTTATGTGGAATGAAGTATTAATATATTGGCATTGTTTACAATTTCCACATTTACTAGTATATGTTTCTGTGTTCTTCTTATTCTTTCCTTGACTACCTGTCTTCTTTAATAATTTCTTGATGTTGGGAGCTGTTCTATATACAATAGTCGGCTTAGAGCCCAACTTATCTCTAGTAGCTTCTGTAACTGTAATAATATCCCAATATCTCACCACTATCTCCTTAATATGATTAACATATGGGGAATAAGTCAACACACATACTCTTCCTTCCTTAAATATGTTTTCATTGAATTTAGTTTGTTTAACATCATGTCTACCCATTGAAGGTATGTATTTTTGATTCCATTCTGAGCTAACAAACTTGATAGTATCATCCAATAATTCTATAGGATAACCTCTATCCTTGAATAATTGGTGAATAAAAGTCATCTCACTTTCCATATCTGTTTTCGTAGATGACATTCTGGCTCCCCTTATGCATTGACCTTTGACAATATTTTTGAAAATATGTCTTGGGTGGTTACTACTGAAATATATGTAGTCATTGGAAAAGGTTTCTTTTCTGTGTACCTTAGAAGAGAAACCATCACCCATCTTATAGACAAATGTGTCCAAATACGAAATACCACTTTCACTAATATTGTAAGTGAACTTTAAAAACTCTGTGGTGGTATTGATGTATTCCATGAATTTCACTATATCTTCCTTATCACCCTTCCATAAAACGAAGATATCGTCTAAACATCTAGCATAAAACATTATATTGTCCTTATATAAACTATTAAACACATAATTATTCTCCCATTCTAGCATGACTAAATTGGCAAAAATGGGTGCACATGATGCACCCATTGCCACTCCTTTGTTCTGTCTAAAAATTTCACCTTCAAATGATATGTAGTTGTGGTCCAAAATCAATGACATCATATCTAAAATAAGTACAATTTTATCCCAACTTAAATCAGAATATGTTTTCAGGCTGTTACAAAAATAGTCTAAACCTTCTTCTTTCGGTATACAGGAGAAGAAATCACAGACATCTATCGTCACAAAAATATATTCTATATTGCACACCTGTGGTGTTAATTTAATTAAAAAATCCCATGAGTCTATCATCAAGTGTGGTATATTTTTGTATATATTTTTGACCCATCTATCAATAGTATAACCAATATTGAAAGTTTTGGATTTTGAACCAGAAATTATGGGTCTGAAGGGTGGATGAAGGATTGATTTGTGGACCTTAGGGATGCCCACTATATGTGCCATCATAGGGAATTCTATCCGTATGAAATCATACACTTCCTTGGTAATTCTATTATCCAATAAGTATTCTTCTATAGATAAATCTATACGCCTATATCCTATATGTGCTTGGTTCAAAGATATAACTTCATAATTTCCAGATTCATATAAAATTTTATGTATAGCAGCTTTATATTCATAATTCGGATAGATTACCACCCCCCCCCCCTTTATCTGGTTTCATTATTCTGATGTCAGGATTCTTTATTAATTTATTCAAACATTCTCTTTCTTCTATACTTAAATTATCCTTTTCTACATAACACTGTTGTTTATTCCTTATAACATTCCTATTAAATTTATAAATGTCATTACAAACCACATTCTCATAGTGACTAACAATAGGGTTACTAATAGGAATATAACTACTCTTTTTCTTTAACGTCCCTTCTACATGGGAACTGTCTTGTTCAATTGTATTAAATTGCAAAGCTAAATTCAGCTTTCTACAGAATAACTTAACATCTTTAATGCTTTCAACTAGTCTAAAACTAGAATTAGGTATAAACTTCATGCCTTTGGCTAACAAATTATAAAATTCCTCTTTAACTATAAAATCTGAATAATTATGTACATTAAAACCATTAAAAGTACTCATAATCTGATTACTATGTGAGTTCTCTGCTTGGTCTAATAAATTGTTGTCTGGAGACACTCTGTCATTATCACTTATAACTTCATTCTTCCTTGACACATTTTCCACTACTTCATCTTCTTCTAAAATTTCTTGTTGAATTTGTTGTAATGGAATGAATTTTTCTTGTAGGTGGGATGAAATCTTCCTCCCTGAAAATTTTCTTTATGTTCATCTCTCATTTCTCTCTCACTGTACTTCCTATCTGTATGTGTGGACTTCCTTTCTAGTGGCCAAATATATGCTTTGTTGGCCCTATATGTTTCCACATCCCTATCTAGTTTGCCATGTTTTCTATCAAATACACTCTGTGCCTGTTTATCAGCAAGATAAAATTGTTTATTATACAGTTCCTTCCATGAATTGAATTCATTATGTAATAATATACTGTGGTTTATAATTTCTACTTCATGAATGAGAGTTGACATTTTCTCATCATTATGTTGTATTAATAAATTCATATATTTAAACCCAAATTCATCAAACAAATTATTAAATTCATACTTAACTTGATCATTATATACCAATCCCATAGGTAGTTTGAAAAATCTGATTCCCTTAGGGACAACTTGGATACTTATACATTTATTTAAATATGCATTGTCTACCTTTAAATTCCTAATAAGAGTTAACTTTTTACCAAAATTATAAATCATTTCATTCAAAGAATTACTAGTGCTTACCACTTGAGAGCGTGGTGTTTGATAGACATTATTAAAATCATAATCATTGCTTAAAAATTGATTAAATACATCATTTACATTAGTAACTTCTTTGTTTCTACTGCCCTTCTTATTTAAAGTCTCATTTGAAAAAATGGGCTTGTTAGGGCTTGAAACAGTTTTTTTGCAAAAAGTACCTTTAGTTGTGCCCATTTCTTTACTTCCTGCCGTCGCGTATGTTTTGAGCACTGTATGTGCCTTAGGTTTAGCCCCTTTTCTCTCTAAATCCAAACGATCATGCAGCATGCTGAAATCAAAAGTAAAGTCTTTGTCAGGGGACAATATAAATTTATCATCAGTTTGTATCATTTCCAAAGACTCTCTCCGAGTGTCAGATAAACAGTTCACTGCACTAGGCTGACCATTCGGTATATCTGTGTCAACACTCGTACCGACAGTTAAAAAATTTCTTTTTTGGAACAGCAATGCGTGCTTACATTGTGGTAGTTTACCGGCTCCATATGCTTGTCTAACGCTGGTTTAGTCACTTCCATTAGACTTTGAAACATATTCGTTAGTTTCCTCATCTCAGCATGTAGACCAATAACTTCCGCTCGTAACTGAGACAGTTCATTCACATCAGGGTTTGTCTGCGTGTCCTCACCGATACCAGCCATACCTGCAGCAGCAACAAGGAAAATCAAGGTAGTATGAGACAACTCTATACTCCAGAAAGCCGGCTAGCTGGAAAACGGCAATAAAGGCTTTGCAGATCCACTAATGTTCACCACAATAACTTTAATTGCTCAGACAGCAACACAACAAAAATGGTCCACATAAAACACACACAAAATACTAATGAAGTCGATGTTAAGCGCTTTCATCTGTCGATTGCAGACTTCCTCAGAACATAACATTGTAGAAATGTCTCTGATATTTAAACTGTATTTGGCGCCAAAACAAACCAATTGATTTAAAGGCACACACTTACATATATTGCACATCTCTCAATGATTATTAAAAAATGTATAAATATAACTGAAATATATGACTAAAAATTACTAGTGGATAATGTTACAACAATTTCAGACTTCTCCATAATTATAAGGCTTACAATAAATAATTATAATAAAAATAAACATAATAAAACCTTTTAATATATTCCTATGTAAAACCTATCTAATAACTGCATGAATTCATTTTACAATAATACTTATGAATATAATTGGTGTAATCATATAATAAATAATACTAATAAATATTAATAAATAATAATTATAAAAATTATTTATAAAATGTGACCCTTAATTTCTTGATATATATGTATTACTGTAATTCACATTTTAAGGAATGGTTTTATACTTATAAAGTAATTAAGTCCTGGATTTCTTGTGGCATCTACTAACATCTGCCACTTACTCTCTTTGCAAGCTAATTTATTTTTCCAATCTCCTCCTATTGGATATTGTCAAAGGTCAATGCATAAGGGGAGCCAGAATGTCATCTACGAAAACAGATATGGAAAGTGAGATGACTTTTATTCACCAATTATTCAAGGATAGAGGTTATCCTATAGAATTATTGGATGATACTATCAAGTTTGTTAGTTCAGAATGGAATCAAAAATACATACCTTCAATGGGTAGACATGATGTTAAACAAACTAAATTCAATGAAAACATATTTAAGGAAGGAAGAGTATGTGTATTGACTTATTCCCCATATGTTAATCATATTAAGGAGATAGTGGTGAGATATTGGGATATTATTACAGTTACAGAAGCTACTAGAGATAAGTTGGGCTCTAAGCCGACTATTGTATATAGAACAGCTCCCAACATCAAGAAATTATTAGAGAAGACAGGTAGTCAAGGAAAGAATAAGAAGAACACAGAAACATATACTAGTAAATGTGGAAATTGTAAACAATGCCAATATATTAATACTCCATTCCACATAAAGTTAGAAGATGTGAATCACACAAAAATTAAGAGTAGGGGAGGGTGTTGTTATACAAAACAGGTGGTGTACTTAGCCTAATGTAAATCCTGCCCAGCTTTCTATATAGGAAAGACTGAGAGGCAACTAAAAAAGCGGATTTATGAACATTATTATAGCATTAAAATTAAAGACCAGAAAAATGCTTTGTACAGACGCATTAAAGAGGCAGGAGAACAACATCTTTTTACATTTACAATTATAGATCAGGAATATTTGAATCCAATAGGAGGAGATTGGAAAAATAAATTAGCTTGTAAAGAGAGTAAGTGGCAGATGTTAGTAGATGCCACAAGAACTCCAGGACTTAATGACTTTATAAGTATAAAACCATTCCTTAAAATGTGAATTACAGTAATACATATATATCAAGAAATTGAGGGTCACATTTTATAAATAATTTTTATAATTATTATTTATTAATATTTATTAGTATTATTTATTATATGATTACACCAATTATATTCATAAGTATTATTGTAAAATGAATTCATGCAGTTATTAGATAGGTTTTACATAGGAATATATTTAAAGGTTTTATTATGTTTATTTTTATTATAATTATTTATTGTAAGCCTTATAATTATGGAGAAGTCTGAAATTGTTGTAACATTATCCACTAGTAATTTTTAGTCATATATTTCAGTTATATTTATACATTTTTTAATAATCATTGAGAGATGTGCAATATATGTAAGTGTGTGCCTTTAAATCAATTGGTTTGTTTTGGCGCCAAATACAGTTTAAATATCAGAGACATTTCTACAATGTTATGTTCTGAGGAAGTCTGCAATCGACAGATGAAAGCGCTTAACATCGACTTCATTAGTATTTTGTGTGTGTTTTATGTGGACCATTTTTGTCGTGTTGCTGTCTGAGCAATTAAAGTTATTGTGGTGAACATTAGTGGATCTGCGAAGCCTTTATTGCCGTTTTCCAGCTAGCCGGCTTTCTGGAGTATAGAGTTGTCTCATACTACCTTGATTTTCCTTAATCCACTGTGCTAAATGACATACCTCCAATCACCTGCTCATTTTATGAAAAACCACTGATGATAATGGTTAATCAATAATGTTAGTCACTAGAATTTCATAGTTGTCATTCAGAAAATATAGTTTAAGTTAATCAGCATTGTCTGGCACATAAGACTCTGAGCTATTAACAAACTGTTTCCTGTAGTCAAAAGTTCAGAGTTTGAATCCTTCTATCCCCATCTGCCTATTGTGTGCCTTTAAGCAAATCACTCAGGTAGTGCTCCTGCATTATCCCTGAAAAGGGACACTTTGTGCACCGACTTTTCCTGGTCACCAGTTAGATAAAAGAAAATCGTTTTAAAATGTTAGCCTTTGCCACCTTGTTATTTTATGCTTCATTCAGGACTCGACTTTGTGAAAAAATGTCATGGACTGTAGTCTTTAAATAATGACAGGCATTTGTTTCAGCACTTGCATCCAATAAAAGGTTTCTATTGTAGCAGTTTTCTAAGTATATGAAATAAGCATTTACAGCCTATGTCTTAATTTTGTTGAGAGGGAAGAGGGGGTTGCAATATGGTTTTGACAGCAATGAGCTGCATTATGTTATCACTCTGTTATCAATACTGTATCAATGAAGCCCTGTGCAGAACTAGAACTAGAATTGTGTTATCATCATAGCATCATAGGAAGTATAAAGCAGTTGACTCTCAAGACCATCTTACACCTTGCCAATAGACAGAATTATGCTACTCTGCCCCCCCTCCCCAAACAAGGGAATCACAGATCAGTAAATTTATGGGTACTACTGCAATACTCCATAAATACTTTGAAGACTGCTAGGATGTCACTCTGTTTAACATACACCAAATATCTGTTTCAGGTGTCAGAAAGGTGCTGGGTAATAATTTTGTATCCCTAGTGCATTTTATTTTTGTGTTGGAGAAGATTACGATCCTAGTTTTCATATTAGTAGAGCTATCTGACTGGCAAAGATACAAGAAATCAAGGTGGACAGTGTCACTAATGGTAAATAAAGCAAGTTACAGATTACCCTACAAGAGCATATAAGAAACCAAGTACAGCAACAGACCTTCAAGCCTTTCATCGTTGCTCAGGGAATTTAGGTCAATAATCTTCATGGTTAGGATTGGGTCTTTCTAGTGCCTCAATATGTCATGAACAATACATACCAGGGGGTTATTGTACTTAGTAATTGGTCTAATTAGTGCTGCATACTGAGGGATGATAATTTCTTTTCTGAATGACATACCATAAGATATTATTTGTGTTAAACAGAAAGAGTTTATGACTACAACTGACATATAGTACATGAAGGAGAAGAAAATACTGAGCCAGAGTCTAAGACTCCTAACTACATTACAATTTTGGAGGGGGTGGAGTGTTGACTATATTTTACATCAAGGGAGAGACTTGTTTACCAAATGTGACATAACTAACTTTTTAACATTTCATATTAGTCTTATTTTGTATACATGTGCTTACAAGGACTACATTCTGCTATAATGAATGTGTGTCAGAAGAAGATTTAATGATGGGAAGGTGGCCTAATTGTTAAGGTATTTGCCTTACAAACACAAGGTGCAGGGTTTGAGTCTCACAAAGGATAATTGGCTAGGCTTAAAATGACTTGCAAGAGCAGTCAGCCTAGTACTAACCTATGAAAATGCATAGTTTGCATTAACGTGACTACTTTCACACACAACACTCTATCACGACAAAGCCCTTCCCAGAACTAGTACTGCATTATAATTTCAGTCACTTTGGGAACATACACCATGAAAACAAAGCCCTGTGTAGAACTATACTCTATCATGATGTCAGAACTCTCTATAACAGCAAAGCTCTTGCAAAACTAGTACTGCATTATGATGTCAATCGCTTTGTTACAATACACCATAACAACAAAGCCTTGTCTAGAGCTTGTATTGTACATGATGCCTAAGTCATAAACAACAAAGTCCTATGCAGAGCTAGAAAAGCGTTATGACGTTGGAGTAACTTAGTGACAACATGCTCTAACAACAAAGCCAAATGCAGAACTAGTACTCCATTATGATGTTAGTAACTCTGTGGCAACACTGTAACAACAAAACCCTGCACAGAACTAGAATGGTATTATGGTATCTAAATAACTTTGTGGCAACTTACTGTCACAATAGAGACTTATGCAGAACTACCTCTGCATTTTGATGGCTAACTCATTTTGTGATGCCACTGTAGCAATAACTGCTTAGCAGAACTACTACTGCATTATGACGACTGTCACTTTGTGAAAACACTGAAACAACAGTGCCCTTTGGAGAATTAGTATTACGTTATGATGTCAGTTACATTATGACAATATTCTGTAACAACAAAGCCCTGGGCAGTAACAGTACTGCATTATGATTCTTCTTCTTCTTCTTCTTCTTCTTCTTTTGGCTGCTCCCATTAGGGGTCACCACAGCAGATCAACTGTTTCCATTTCTTCCTGTCCTCTGCATCTTGCTCTGTCACACCAACCACCTGCATGTCATCTCTCACCACATCCATAAACCTTATCTTAGGCCTTCCTCTTTTCCTGTTACCTGGCAGCTTCATCCTTAGTATCTTTTTTCCCAATATACTCTGCTTCCCTCCTCAGCACATGTCCAAACCAACATAATCTTGCCTCTCTGGCATTGTCTCCAAACTTTCCAACCTGGGCTGACCCTCTAATATACGTATTCCTAATCCTGTCCATCCTCATCACACCCAGTGCAAATCTTAACATCTTCAACTCTGCCACGTCAAGCTCTGACTCCCACCTTTTTCTCAATGCCACTGTCTCCAACCCATATAACATAGCTGGTCTCACTACCCTCTTGTAGACTTTCCCTTTCACTCTTACTGGTATTCGTCTGTCACAAATCACTCCTGACACTCTTCTCCACCCACTCCATCCTGCCTGTACTCTCTTCTTCACCTCTCTTCCACACTCACCATTACTCTGAACTGTTGATCCCAAGTACTTAAACTCATTCACCTTCACCACCTCTACTCCCTGCATCCTCACCAATCCATTATGATTACTAAGTTATTTTGTGACAGCTCTTTCTAACAACAAAGTTCTGTGTAGAAAAAGTACTGTACTATGATGGCTGCCACTTTGACAACAGTTTGAAACAACAAACTCTGCAGATCTAGAAGGGCATTATGATGTCTAAATCACTGTGGGAACATGCTATAACAACAAAGCCCTGTTCCGGTGTAGTACTGTATTATAATGTCAGTCACACTGTGACAACATTGTAACAACAAAGGCCTGTTTGTGACAATGAACTCTGAATGCCCTGTGCATGACCAATACTACACTATGATGTCCTGAGTTATTTTGTGACAACACTGTGCAGCTACTTAGCAGAAATAGTATTGTATTGTGATCTGTTAGTCAATGTCTTACTTGATGCTGTAACAATGAAGCCCTGTACAAAGCAAGTGCTATGTTATGATGTTAATCATTTTGTGAGAACACTCTGAAATAACAATGACCCTTGCAGAGCTACTGATTTATGATGTCAGTCATTTTGTGACAACACTCTATAATAAGAAAGCCCTGGGTAGTGCTAATACAGTATTATAATGTCTAAGTCAGTTTGTTTCAACAATGGGGAAACAACAAATCCGCGCACAAAACTAGTTCTGAATTACAATGTTTGTCATTTCATGACAACACTCTGTAATGATAGTCTGTGCATAACTAGTACTGCTTTATGATGACAGTCATTCTGAGACAATACTTTGAAACAAGGAAGCCATGTGCTGAACTAATGTATTATGTTCATAAAGTCATAGATGCACAAATATTCCAAGGCCTCTAACTCTTATGACCAATCAAGTCTTGCCAGCACCCTCCATCTTGCCATATCTCCTTTCTCCAGGAGGGCCATACCAGGGAACCTTAATGTAAATTTGTGGCTATCCTTTCAATCATGTAGGCTATGTTCAAACAAGATAGTGAGCTGCCTTGCTTAACAAGCAGAGGAAGTATATTCCACGGGTTTGGGAAATATTTGGTTATAAACATGTGCCTACACCATGTTTTATTTATTTGTAGATAAAGTGTTAGATCCCTGGTTCTATTATTGGTAGAGATATTGGACTTGCAGCGATACAACAGGTACATGACAAACATTGTCATTTTGTAGCCAACACACTGTAACAACAAAGCCCAATGCAGAACTGGAATTGTGTTACACATACACTCATAGACCCATAGGAAATACAAGAAAATTGAGTCACAGGACCATCTATGTCTTGCTGATACCCACCCCCAAGCTGGAACCCACTTCTCAAGAAGGACATCACAAGCCAGAGCCAGAGTAAATTTATGGGTATCTTTCCAATAAGTCATGATTAATTTGCTGAATGATATGGCTTCACTTTGTTTAACCTACAACAGAAGTCTGTTTCCAAAGTTGGATAGGTACTGGGTAATAAATTTGTCTCTTCAGTCAGTTGTATCTAAGTGCTAGAGGAGATTTCCAATTCTAGTTCTAACATAAGTGGAGCTCTTTGACTTGCAAAGATGCAAGAACATAAGGTGTCTTAGGTTCATAGGTAGGTACTAGGCTATTGGCCCTAGGGCATAAGTAAACCTAGCCAACAGTGTCTTGGCTTTTGCCACCCATGTAGTGTTAAATTCCTGCCCCTCTATCGAGCAGAGCCCCAGACATGTTCCCAGGGGTGAATTTCCTATTACACATCTACTTATCAAGGTTTTTCTTGAAGAGTGCTAATGATGAGCTCTGCTTGATGTAGATGGGAATTTTGTACCAGGGCATGGGAAGTCTCTGGGACAAGAATCTATCCCTCCAGCATGTCCTATTTATTGTTGTGGTGAGGTTTAGGTCCCTAGAGCATGTAGCTCAGGGAGATTGGGATTTCTTTAAGTGGAGCATGTCCATCATTTCTGGGTTTGACATAGCTTTGTATGTCAGACAGAGGTCTCCTAGGATTAAGTGGTATGCAACCGAGTAGAGTTGGAGTTTCCTGAGCTGGTCGGCATAGGGCAACTGTTTGAGGCCAGAAATCCTCTTGGTGAGGTACCTTTGGGGCCTCTCCAGTTGTTGTAGGTGTCTTGTGAGGTACATCCCAAATGGGGCATTGTACTCAATGAGGGGTCTGATAAGTGATGAGTAGAGAGGGGCAATGACTTCCTTTTTTCTAAATGTGAACCATTTTGTGATTAGGTGGGCCATGAAGAAAGATTTTCTGACCACTGTGGCAATGTGATTATCAAAGGAGAGATTACTAGACACTTGGGTCCCAAGGTCTCTTATCACACTTTCTGTGTTAAATGAACCTCCCCTATTTGGTAATTCATGGGTACTGTGTTTTTAACCAAAGGGGATGACAATGCACTTTTTGGCATTTAGCTTGAGGCCGTGTTTTTGGCACCAGATGTCTGCCTCGGTGAGGCCCTTTTGTAGGATGTCTATGTCAGTAGGGAATTGATTATGGCACCCAGTTTGCAGTCATCTGTGAACTTGGTTAGCTATAGACCCTCAGTGTTCACTTGCACTTCGGAGAAGTATATACCGAACAGGAGATGTCCCAAGACTGAACCCTGGGGAACTGCACTTGTCACTGGTTTAGAGTCAGATCTGGAATCTGCAACTCTCACCATGTGGGTTCTGTCCATGAGCCAGTTGGCCACCCATCTCGTGATGCAAGGGTTTATGTTAAGGTTGATGAGTTTATCTATGATTCCTGAATGGGGGATAGTATCGAAGGCTTTTTGAGGTCCAGGTAGGCTGTGTGGACCACCTTGCCCTCATGTATGACCTTGGTAACTGTTTCAAAGAAGTCTACCAGGTTTAGGAGACATGATCTACCCTTTACAAATCTGAATTGGGTAGCATCCAAAGTATGGAGGTTACCAATGTCTTTGTTTATGAGTTCCATGATGATATGCTCCATGGCCTTGCAGACCAGGCTTGTTAGGCTAATAGGTCAATAGTTCCTGGGGTCTGTGGTGGCTCCTCCTTTGTGGAGTGGGATAACCATTGATGTGTGCCATTCAGTTGGCACATAGCCTGTGGTGAGGCTATGATTGAACATGGAGTTTAGATGGGGGGCTTGTTCATTGTGGAGTTCTTGTAAGACGCAGCCTGGGATGTTGTCCAGTCCCATGGATGCTGTGTTTTTGGCTTTAGAAAGTGTTGTTTTTACCTGCATGTTTGTGATTAACGGGGATCTGCAATAATTTGGCATAGTTATAGGCCCTTTGGGGGGGGAGAGAGGGGAGTAATGTTTGCACTGAAACTATCTGCCAAGATGTTGGCAATATCAGTTGGCTCTGTATATTTTGCACCATTATGTTATAGCTCAGTGCAGATCTGCGTGTTGCCATGGAGATTCCTGACATAGCTAAAGAATTCCTTGTGGTTGTCTTTGGAATCCATGGCAATTATTCTTTCAAAATTTGCTTTGGAGGATTTTATGAGGGATCTTAGCTTCATACTGAGGCCTGTCAGGGAGTTCCTCCATTCCTGGGTTTTTACTCTCTTTTGCAACAGTTTCTTCCTTCTGTTGTAGAGTTTGTTATGGCAGGGGACCACCAGATTGGCTTCTTTTTCTTGGAGGATAGCGTCTTGGTTTTGTTGGGGATCCATGCACTCATGCAGGTGCTTGTAGAGTGCATTTGTGTAGGATTCAGCAGTTGTGACTGTATTATCCATCTGCAGGGGCGTTGCAAAGTTAGCCACCTCAGTTTTGAGTAGTGTGAAGTTCACTTTAGAGAAATTCTTTACGATGGTTTCCTTGTGTGGGGGTGGGGTTGGGATGTGGATATCTAGGGTGATTAGTTTAAGGTCTGATCTAACACGCTAGGAGTTGATCTCAGGTGTTGAGCACCGGTCACCCATGTTGATAAATACCAAGTCCAGAATATTGCTGCCCCTGGTGGGTGTGTTGACAAGTTGATCCAGGGCATTAGAGTTTATAAATTCCAGGAATCGTTGAGCAAGGGGATTAGTACAAGAGTAGTTTTACCAGTTTATGTTAGGATAGTTGAAATCGCCCATTATTATGGTATTTGGTTGGACCCTCATTTTTTGCAGTGTCTCCAGGAACAAGGAGTATGGGTCCTGGGTCATGGTGGGAACTATAACAAGCTACAATTTGGAATGCATTTTTGCCCAGGGTTAGTTGCACTTGGATGATCTCAGAGGCATTGTTTTGTGCAACTAGCCTGGAGGTGTGGATGTCCTTGATAAATATGGACACACCTCCGGCCTTAGTGATTTGGTCCAGATTTTGTGGCCAAAACATGTCGTATGAATTATAGCCTAGTAGTGCTGGGGTGATCTCGGGAGCCTTGAACCAGGTCTCAGTCACTGCACAGACATTGATGTTTTCCATTTTGAGAAGTGCCTTGAGTGAGTGCATTTTGATGTTTAGACTCCTAGCATTGAGCAGCATTGCCCTCAGTTTTTTGTCACCTGTATTTTTTATGGTGGTGGGGTTTGTCTTTTGAGCCTTGCCTAAAAAGGCACTATGGGGTGGCAATAACCTTGGCCAATATCCTGAATCCCAAGGGTGACAGGTGCAGGCCATCTCTGGAAAAACATCATGGCCTGTCAAGCATGTCATCCCAAGCAGACAGATACTAGATCCCCTTTGAATGACACCTGGCGCTTAGCCAATTGTTGAAGCTGATCATCTTATCCCTGTACTGTGGTATCATTCTTGGTGAAGGCAGGATGCTACTCAGGGCTAGGGTCAAACCTGCCTGGGCTACAAGATTGGAGAGCTCTTCCATGTCTCTTTTCATGTAGTCCAAGGAGGTACGTCTCAGGTCATTTACGCCAACATGGACAATGACAGAGTCTTATTTGTACTTGCCTTGTAGTGACCTGAGTGCATGCGTTATGTGGCGGATTCTGGCACCCAACAAGCAGCTGACAGTAACTTTCTCTTTGTCCAGCCTGGTGAGTGGGATGTCAGTCTGCCTGACTATAGAGTCACCTATCACTAGTGTGTTAGGTATGTTGTTTTGCCTTATGGGCTGTGGTTGTGTGGCACACTGAGTTTGTGGGCTATGTGTTGTTTGGGGCGTGTTGATGGGAGGAGGTTGCTTGTGTGTCTGCTTTGGAGGTCTCTGTTGCCTAGGCAGATTTAGATTTTTAATCAGAGCCTCTGTATATGTCTTGGTGTTACTATGTGTGGGTTTTGGAGGTGTTGGCTTAGTAGGTCTATGTGAAGTTCATGGGGTGCTGTGAGTTATTACCTTCTCCTCTTGACTGTCTGTTCCATTCTTGGTTGGACTCAGCTTTGCCTCTAGATTGGCTATATAAGTGCATCTCTTGCAGGTATTAGTGTTTGGTGGTAGGAGGAGAGGGTTGTCTGTGTACATGAGGCAGTTGTAACATTGCCTCAAGATGCCGAGGTTCATCAGGTAGACTGGAGAGTGCACCAGGAGCTGTCTCTTGGACATGCCTGAATAAGTTGTTAGAAAAGTATATAATAGTAATGTGCATATGCTTAGTACATTTGAAGTTTGAAAGGGTTAATACATTTATTCTGTTCACACTGCATGAATCTGCACAGCTATTAGAAAATAATAAGAAGCATTTCATTTCTGCTAATGTCATGAGACCTAACAAAGAGACATTTGATTTCTGCTTATGCCATGAAACAATATGCAGCTGCTAGAAACTTTGATAAAGAGAACAATAGAGGCTTGAAAGTATAAACTGCAGTCAGCATTACTTGTACCAAAGCTAGAAATGTACCTTGAATCTAGACAAAATGTAACACATGTATTAGAATGGTACAACTGAAGAACTGAAATGTTAAGGTGGGCTAAAAATAAGCCCAAGACCAGGTTGTTTTTCAAAATGTTTTTGCAAGAAGACAAATAAGCTGACCATGTCAGCAATAAATCTGGTAACATTTTCTGTAAAACATACAGAAAGCTATCTCCAACTATGTCAGTAATAGAAAAGAAACATTTTCTGTGTGACATGGAGAGAACTGTATAAGAATAACATACTGATCACCAGTAATTCAGACAAATCCTGTACCTACATGCTTTGTCTCCTTGCTGCAAGTAATAAAGGATGCCTTGCTTGAACCTAACATGCATTGGTCTTTGAAGTTTTTTCCTTTTACAGATTGGTCCTTCGAGCCGGAGCCCTCTCTTCACCTCGGATCACACGGCCAGGTGGTTGAAACCATACGGGGAAGAAACCAAATCGGTTCTTCTTATATGGAAAGTCCTCCGACTGAATTGTCATTCAAAAGAGGCAAGCCACTTTCTGATCTGTGACTGAAGGACGGGTCTCCACGAATCGGTGATCAATCATTTAGGCTCAGGTAAGGTGAATCTACTTTTTTCTGTTTTCTGTTTTAGATCAGGGACTAGATGTGTATTGTTTTTGTCAAGACTGTATTTTTCTTGCAAGTCAGGGACAAAAAAGATTACTGTCTTGTCATAGATCAGGAGAAACAGAATAAATAGGCAGTCATTCTGAAGAGACTATAACAAAATCTGTGGTACCACGTTAAAAATAAGAGAAGTTAAGTAACGATCAAAAGGTGAAACAAAATGGGTAATAATTGCACAAAAAGACCCCAAAACTCACCGTTAACAGAAGATGCAAAATATATGCAGTCGCAGCACACCGACAATGTTAGATATTATTCAAAATGGGTTAATAAATATGAATTCAACAGGAAATTAGAGAAATCCTCGCTTATCAAACTTATCAGACAGCTCAAAAATGATTCCAAGGGTCGAGTTAAAAAGCAACGTCGATTAGGAATTCCTCAGGCACACAGGTAGCTGGAGGAAGTAAACCGTAGGGAACAAAAAAGCAAAGATTTAAAAACAATGTTTTTAGATAAGGAGGATAATAACTTAGTAATAGCATAAGCACCTCCGCCTCCCTTACCAGAATATGAAGCAAGTGAACAAGTTAGTCCACCTCCACTATATCCTGTGGATAGAGATATTATGAAACTAAAACTGACTAAAATTAGAGATCCCGTCGAGACCAGGTCCCGAACAAAGACAGGTAACCCAGAAGAAGGTATCAAGTTATGGAAAATAGTAAAGAATTCACAATCTATAAGTGAAGAAGAAGAAATATGCCCACTTATAGAAGTACCTAATCCTCAGGCAGGTCAAGAGAATCAGGACCCAACTATCTTAGTGTATAGACCTTGGACTCCGGAAGATATCTGGAAAGCCACTGAGTGAATTCCCCATCCAAAAGTTAATTTCAGAAAATTCTCAAAAAATTTACAAAAAATAAGGCTAAGTTATAACCTAAATAAAAAAAATAAAAAAAGTAATTAGACAAATTGTAGGGCCAGATTGGTACATGATTAGTGGGAACTGGAATCCCTGTGACGCTACACAGAAACCCCTCCCACATAGTAGCACAGAATTAGACACCAGAGTGAAAGGTCTTACAGATCGCATCTCTGAGAAATGCATTTTTAAAAGGCAGCAGCATGCCTATAAGCAGTTTTTTTACAAAACACATGGTAGATCATCGTACTAGCAGGTTACAATCATTACTTGAATATGCTAGGCATGCCAAACGGCATTTTAATAGCAAAAAAAAAAAACACAAGTATTTTCTGTAGAAAATGCAGAAGTTTTTGTAGTACAGTGTGGACAAAAAGGCAAGAAAAATGTGCAGGAAAACAAACAATCTGATCAGCGATCAGAGGACTTTAAAGGGCGAAAAAAAGGGGAGAATGTTTCAAATGCAATAAAAAAGGACATTTGGCAAGGGATTGCAAGAAAAACAAGAAGGCAACAATGGAAGACAAGGAGGATGAGGACAGACTATATGGTAGTCAGGAATCACTAGAAGGGGCTAGCGAAAAAAAGACAAATGAGAATGTGATAGAGGGCGTAGAGAAAGTGCAGGAAGTTAGTGACAATGATGAAATATTAGACCTAGCTTTATTGAGCTTGGAGCTCTACTTGGCAGACACGAAACCAGAAGTTACACTCTTGGTAGAGGGGAGGGAAGTCAAATTTTTGTGTGACTCAGGGGCATCATGAACCCTGATACACCCCTCCAAACTACCAGATAGCACAGAGTCACCTGATTATATACTGGTCAAAGCAGCAAATGGACAGCTGTATCGGGAGCCTCTCTCCCGAGACATTGCAATAACTGATCCAGTTTCAGGATTGACACAAAAAAGCAAAATTGTAGCTTCTGCAAAATGCCCAGTAAACCTTTTGGGCAGGGACCTCATGCAGCTATTTGGTATAGCAGTAGTCCCAACCATGCAGAGTATGAAAGCACAGCGACAAAATGACACCTTTGTAGTGCAATCGGGGGGTGAAATGTTTTATTGGTACAGCCAGGACTTGGTTACGACTGGTCCAGGGACTGTGACCAGAGTTAATGAACCTAGCTGTCAGCAAGTTCCCCTCCCTTGACACAGATAAGCAACACCTGTTGCACTGTACCCTGTATTATTGCAACACACCAGGACCTGATAAGGAATATGAGCAAGAATTGTTTAAGAATCATGCAAACAGATTGATATTGCATAACCTGTACTGGGATACAGAAGGGAACAGTGTAGCCAGCTGTTCATTACCCCAGGAGTTCTTTGCACTTTATAAATCTAATTGATTACCACATGTTAGCTTAACCAAAAACAGAAACAGAATCGGCAGACCTAGGAAAAAAAGTCATGAGATGGGAAAAACAGACATAATTAGAACTGTCAGAACAAGGAGTACAAGTACAAAAGCTGAATTGGATAACTCAGACCAACCCAGCTGTATACTTGCAGTCTGGCAAGGACAGCTGATTGACACTCCTATTAAGGAAGGAAAAAAATGCCTTACGAGACATACCAGAGACTCTCTGGTCAACAGGGAAATCAGATGTAGGACCCATTCATACAGCTGGACCAGTTACTATCACGCCAAAGTCAGCATTCAGACCACAAAAAAGACAGTATCCCTTAAAAAAAGATGCAGAGGCAGGGATAAAGCCTATTATAGCAGCCTTACTTAAAGGAGGGATACTAGTAGAATCTCCCGATTCACCATGTAACTCACTCTTATTTCCAGTTAAAAAGGCCAATGGAAAATGGCGTATGGTCCAGGACCTACAAACTGTAAATAATGCAGTAATATCAAGTATCACGGTGCCAGACCAACACACTCTGTTGAATGACTTAAAACCACAACAGAAGTATTTTTCTGTGGTAGACATTAGCAACGCGTTATTTTCAATACCGATACACACTGACAGCTAGTATTGGTTTGCATTCACATTTCAGGGGAAAAGGTATACATATACGTGGCTACCACAGGGATATTGTAAAAGTCCAATGATATTCTCACAAGAAATGGCAAGCAACTTGGTGGGATTCACCCCACCAAGAGGCAGCCAGATTTTGCTTTATGTTAATGACATCTTGCTGACAGCCCCCACCCAGCAAGATTGTAAAGAAGATACCATAGCACTTCTACGATTTTTAGCCACTGAGGGACATAAGGTAAATAAAAGTAAACTGCAGCTTTGGAAAAAAACAGGTAAAATACCTAGGATATGTAATAGCCAAGAAAGGTAAAACATTAGATGAGGACAGAAAAATAGCCATTTTACAAGCACCAAAACTCACCACCAAGAAGGAAATGATGTCCTTCCTGGGTACAACTAATTTTTGCCAGAGCTGGATTCCAAACTATGCCTTGGAATCTGCACCACTGACTGACCTTATATTTAAAAAGCCTATGGCAGCACAGGATTTGCTGCAATGGACACCAGAGGCAGACTCTGCCTTCTGTAAATTAAAGCAGTTAATAGCATCCTCATTGGTTCTGGGATTACCAAATTACAATAAACGTTTTTTCCAAACTGTAGATTGTAAGCAGGGTTACATGACATCAGTATTAACACAACAGCATGGGAATAAGCAACACCCCATTGCTTACTACTCATCACAACTAAACCCATTGGCACGCTTACCCCACTGTGTACAAGCAGTAGTTGCAGCTGCAATGGTGGTACAGGCTTCAGCCTCAGTAGTCTTATTCCACCCTCTCACTTTGAGAGTACCTCATGCAGTCGCGATTATTTTATTACAAAAAAGGTGGCATATCTTTCCCCTGCTAGGCATCTATCCTGTATGACTATATTGTTGAGCCAACCTCATATGACAATTGAATGATGCATGACTTTAAACCCTTCTACTCTGCTCCTGACCCCTGCAGATGGCACACCGCACAGCTGCTTGCAGGTAATTGAGCAAAAGACACTACCTAAAAAAGATCTTACGGATGTCCCCTTAAATGATGCCGAGGTGACATATTACGTAAATGGTTCATGCAAGAGAGGTCCAGCAGGACAGAACCTAGTAAAATATGCAGTAGTTTCTGATACTGGGATTATAAAAGCAAAACCTTTACCACACAACTTATCCGCACAGGCAGCAAAATTGGTTGCCCTGATTCGGGCATGTACCTCAGCAAAGGGTAAAAGTGTAAACATTTTCACTGATAGCCAGTACGCTTTTTCTACTGTACATGTTTTTGCACAACAGTGGAAAAACCGGGAAATAATAACTTCTACTGGCAAACCTATAAATCATGTGCAGTTTATTTTAAATCTTTTAAAATCTATTCATTTACCTCAGAAAGTAGCCATATGTAAATGCACAGCTCACACTAAGCAACAAGATAAAATTTCAAAAGGTAATGCGAGAGCTAATATAGCTGCAAAACAAGCAGCCACAGAAGTATTTCTTTTAAATGAGAAATTACAACCCTCTGAAACTTTAGACCTAAATATGTTAAAAACAATGCAGACACTCACTATGCAAGCTGAAAAACAGCGATGGATAAAACAAGGAGCAATCCTCGAGAAGGTGCTGTACATCTCCAGAGAGGGAAAACCGATACTACCCTCTAATTTGTTTTGCTATGCAGCATTGTTGAGCCATGGGCAGTGCCATGTCTTAACAGGGGGGAATGGTACAGCTGGTAAACCAGGTGTTCACAGCATACGGATTTACAAACTACTCTAAAAAATTTTGTTTGATGTGTCAGATTTGTAACAAACATCATGCACAAGGGGCAATAAAGCCCAAGCAAGGACGTTACCCCACACCACCATATCCGTTACACACTATTTGTATGGACTTCATAGAATTGAACAAGTGTGAAAATAAAAAGTATTGTCTTGTCATTGTAGATATGTTTTCCAGATGGGTGGAAGCTTTTCCAACCAAAAATCCAGATGCAGCTACAGTGGCAAAAGTACTTGTCAAAGAAATCATTCCTAGATTCGGTATTCCGGAAAGAATCTACAGTGACAATGGTACACATTTTGTAAATCAAACCATACAGCAGTTAAGTAAGCATTTTGGTATTTCTTTGAAAAATCATTGTGCATATCATCCGCAATCTGCAGGGCTAGTTGAAAGGCATAATGGTATACTAAAAAACAAATTGAGAAAATTAATAGCTGAAACAGGAAAAACTTGGTTGTACTGTTTACCCCTGGCACTGTTGAGCATGAGAACTGTCCCTACAGCAAAAGGATTAACTCCTTTTGAAAAACTATTTGGAAGGGCTTATTATGCACCCCAGTGGAAACTTCTCATGTCATCAGACCAGGAAGCTGATTTTACACTAGCTGATTACATAAAAAAGTTGTTGAATTCTAAACATCTGTTGCAGTTAAATTCTGTTTCAGGTAGAAGACAAATCGAAACATCAGAAGTGGCAGTAAGACCAGGGGACTGTGTGTGGATTAAAATAGTCAAGCGAAAGAACTGGGCTTCGCCAAAGTGGGAAGGTCCCTACCAGGTGCTTCTTTTGACACCCACTGCAGTCAAGATAGCAGAACGGGCTTCGTGGATACACCTGATGCACTGCAAACTGGTTAAGAACTTTGAGTTGGACAAAAATCTTACCTCTCTATCGGGGCCCTCAGCACAAAGTCTGGCTACAAAGGGGGGGGGGTCAGATCAATAGGATCGATTCGTCTCAACCCCAGTGAAGAAACCATTGGTGCTGAAGGTCCTATTAGGGCAGAGAGTAAGAGCACATGTCCTAAGTAAAGATGACGGAATCCAGTAAGATCCAAATACACTTACTTGGAAGAATCGTAGAGAACAGAAATGCAGAATAACCGTTTCCACAAAAGTATTGCATAACCATTCTGTTGACTGTACTAGTGACAATAATCTTTTTTTGTGGCCATTCTTTTTCTCAGCCACACAAATTGGACTAAATAAACGTGCAGAGTGGCACCCAAAGTTTAACACTTACCAGGCAATCAAATATGTGTATGCTGAAACTTTCAATGTTTCGAATTGCTGGATTTGTACAGCTTTACCAACAGCATACAGGGGGTTACTGTTAACTTCAGTTCCCCTGGGAGCCAACGATACCTGGGAAAACCTAATTCATGATACATCAAAGGTCACATCACGAGATAAAGTAGCATTACAATTGTCTGTTCGACAAGAGGGAACTGTGTGTTTTTATAAAAATGATACAGTCAAGGTGGGTTGGAGCAATTGCAATGTGACTGTTCCCTATAGATGCTACACTAAGACTGATAACATCAGATCCTATTGCAACACGAGCTATGATACATTTTTTGAACTGATGCATCGGACAACTGAAGAAGTAAAACATAATACTAATCTTTATAAGCAACTGTCTATAATTGACAAGAAAATGTTTCATGCAGAGGCAGGGTACAGTAAAGTTACTACTAAAGTAGAAGACTGTTACTTTATATGTGGTAGAAAAGCATATAAATGGTTACCTGAGAATTGGTCCGGCAGTTGTTTTTTGGGATACCTGGTTCCAGCCATACGACATACAGCAGTTTTACCTCAAGGGAGAATTCGAAATGTTCAAGAAATCAAAAAGCCTGTCAACCCAGTGGGGCAAATTGATGCACACTGGAAACACCATCAAGTTGTGGACAATGGACTGACACACATGGATTTGGGTGATACCATTATATCGTGGGCAGGTGTAATGCCAGCATATGGAGCAACAAAATCAATCTGGGAGCTGAGGAAATTGTCTAAACTTCTCGAAGTAATGAGCAATGCAACCTTTTCCACCCTAGAATTAGTGACTGATGAACTGAATGCTATGAGAACTGTAGTACTTCAAAATCGCATGGCTCTTGACTTCACCCTAGCGGCGAGAGAAGGTACATGCGCTTTAATCCAGGAGGAGTGCTGTTCATATATTCCTGACCATAAACACGAGATAGACAATCACCTTGAGGTAATTCAGCAAGTGTCAGCTATGACCAGACCAGGACCAAATCCATTGACAGACTTTTTCCAGAAATTGTTTGGGGGTTGGAGTAGCATCCTGATGAATGTTCTGATTGCCATCTGTGTAGGAATGATCCTACTGGTGGTATGTGTGTGCTGCTGCATCCCCTGCATGAAAAGACTGATTAAAATTTTCATAGACACTTCAGTTTCAGAAACCTTATACCAAGATGGTGAACTTGAATCGCTAATGTCAAAAACTGAAATGCTTTCATGAGCTTAAACTGAATGACTCTCTTAACTGAAAATCCTGAGCGGGAAGAGGTTGGGGGATGAAAACTGTTTATGCTTATCTTGCAAGTAGAATAAAAGTATTAAAAGGAGTGAAATGTTAGAAAAATATATAATAGTAATGTGCATATGCTTAGTACATTCGAAGTTTGAAAGGGTTAATACATTTATTCTGTTCACACTGCATGAATCTGCACAGCTATTAGAAAATAATAAGAAACATTTCATTTCTGGTAATGTCATGAGACCTAACAAAGAGACATTTGATTTCTGCTTATGCCATGAAAAAATATGCAGCTGCTAGAAATTTTGATAAAGAGAACAATAGAGGCTTGAAAGTATAAACCGCAGTCAGCATTACTTGTACCAAAGCTAGAAATGTACCTTGAATCTAGACAAAATGTAACACATGTATTAGAACTGTAGAACTGAAGAATTGAAATGTTAAGGTAGGCTAAAAATAAGCCCAAGGTCAGGTTGTTTTTCAAAATGTTTTTGCAAGAAGACAAATAAGCTGACCATGTCAGCAATAAATCTGGTAACATTTTCTGTAAAACATACAGAAAGCTGTGTCCAACTACGTCAGCAATAGAAATGTAACATTTTCTGTGTGACATGGAGAGAACTGTATAACAATAACATACTGATCACCAGTAATTCAGACAAATCCTGTACCTACATGCTTTGTCTCCTTGCTGCAAGTAATAAAGGATGCCTTGCTTAAACCTAACGTGCATTGGTCTTTGAAGTTTTTTCCTTTTGCAGTAGTAAAGACTGTTTTCTTTTGTCAAGTAGGGAAGTATATAGACTATTCCCTCCAGGCAGGTGAGGGGGTTGAGTGCTGGGGGTTATTTAGTGCTGCAGCAGATTTAGAACAAGTGCTGGGCTAAAAGATGTGGGTCTGAGTGCCCAGGCTGAACAACTGACTAGTTATAAAGGAAAAACTGAAGAGCAGACTTTGTGGAGCTGGGGATAGTTAACCCTAGCTAACTGGCACTGTGCGGGGTGCAAAACTGCACAAATGCGGGTTTTTATAGCAGAAAGATGAAAGGGATAGAAATTAGACCAAAATGGCCAATGAACTACAAATTCTGAGCTGAACACCATTCCTCCAGGGACAGATAGGCTGCTCAAAGCTCCCACACTCTCACTGGTGAACAGAGAAACTTTCTTCTATCCAAATAAGGTATAGGCAACACAGAAACTACAACACAGACCTGTATACAGCAAACTCTGAAAACTGGACTCTACTAGCTTCAGAAAGGTGGGAAACAAGTGTAGATATAGTTTTTTTTTTGTTTTTTCTGTTTTTTTCAAGAAGGCAAATACAACAAAATAATCACTTTAAAGCACAGTAAAATGGCTATTGCACATAAGTGTGTAGTCTATGACAGTTAAAACAGTTTAAATGCTCACAGAAACTATTTAAAAAGTGCAAACAGTAAGTACAATAAACAGCTGAAATAGGCTTTTTAGTATCAAATAAATGCTAGAAACTGAGCATTTAGGTGGAATTAGCAATAACTAGCAAGAAACAAGCCAAAGTTTGTGACAGTACTCTAGAAAAACAACTCCCTCTACAGAAATGGTACTGCATTATGATGTCAGTTACTTTGTTAAAACCCTCTATACCAACAAAGTTCTGTGTAGAACTAGTAAACTTTTATGAAATTAATTAACTTTGTAGCATCACTGTAACAACAAAGCCTTGTGCATAACTAGTACTGCATTATAACATTTGTCAATGTGTGACAGTCTCTGAAATAACCAAGCTCTATGTAGAACAGGTATTATACGTAATGTGTCAGTTACTTTGTGACAGCAATGTGAAATGCCAAAACCCTGTGCAGAATCAGTACTATGTTAGGAATGTGATGTCTAATTTACCTTCTAACAACACTTTGTAACAACAAAGCCCAGAACAAAACTATCTGTGATATCTTTTGCAGTTTTTGACAGTATTTAGTAATAATAACACTCTATGCAGAACTAGAACTACATTATCATTTCAGTCACTTTGTGAAAACAACTGAAACAATAAAACCCTCTGCAGTATTACTGAATCATGATCTTTATTTTGTGACAACACTCTGTAATAACAAAACTCTGTGCAAAACTAGCATTGTATTATGATATCCAAGTTACTTTGCAACAACTTCTTGTAACAGTAAACCCCTGTGCGAAACTACTACTGCACTGTGATGCCAGTCACTTTGAGACAACACCCAGAAACATTGAAAGCCTGCACAGCATTACTACTGCATTATGATGTCAGTCCATGTATGACAACACAGCACCCAGAAACATCAAAAGCCTGCACAGCATTACTACTGTACTATGATGTCAGTCCATTTATGACAACACAACACCCAGAAATATCAAAAGCCTACACAGCATTACTACTGCATTATGATATCAGTCCATTTATGACAACACTGTAATAACAAAGCTCCTGTGCAAAACTAGTGTTATGATGATTAAGTCACTTTGTGACAACACTCACTAACAACCAAGTCCTGTGAGGAATTAGTGTTGCTGTATGATGCCCCAAATCACTGTGTGACAATACTCTGTGCAGAACTAAGACTGCCAGTTTGTGAAAATGCACTGTAAAAAACAAGTCCTATGTAAAGCTATTACTGCATTATGATGTCAGTTCCTATGTGACAACATTTTGTAAGAACAGCACACTGTGCACAACTGCTACTGTATAATACTGTCCAAATCACTTTGTAATGACTCACTGGAACATCAAAGCTCCCTGTGCAGAACTATTATTATAATGTTTAAGTGACTTTGTGACAGCACTCAATAAGAACAAAGATGTGTGTAGAGCTTGCACTGCACTACGATGTCCTAAGTCACTTTTTGATAACACTCTGTGCAGAACCTGAACTGCATTGTGATATCTAAGCCGGTATGTGACAGCACTGTGTAAAAGCAAACCATGCACAGAACTAGTATTGCATTATGTCAGTTCCTTTGTAACAACACTCTGTAGGAACAAAACCTCATGCAGAACTAAATTTGTATAATGAAGTGTAAGTCAGTTTGTAAAACTATGTAGTATCAAAACCCTGGGCAGAATTAGTATGTTTTTTTTTTAGTCATTGAGGCACATTGTGATAGCAATGTGTAACAACAAAGCCCTATGCAGAACTAATACTGTATAATGACATCTAAGTCACTTTGTAGCAATACTCTGTACCATCAAAGCTCTTGTGAAAACTATTGTTATGATGTTTAATTCACTTTGTGACAACACACACTAAAAACAAAGTCCTCTGCAGAACTAGCACTGCACAAAGTTACTTTATAATAACACGGTAGCAGCAAAGTCCTTTGCAGAGCTAGTGCTTCAGGTTTTAAGCCTGCTACATTTGCAACACTTTGCATATGGCTCAACTCTTCAGATTTCTGCAGAATGTCCAGACTTTAGGTTCATATTTTTGGTTTGTTCTTCTCAGACGTTGTGGTTTCATGGCAAAACACTGGGGATTGATGTCATTAAATAATGACATATATTAGAGTTTCAGATTTCATATCCTTTAGATGGGGGGGGGGGGTCTCTCAGATCTCTGCTGAAAAAGGGCTCCTGCCTAATCAGACCAACCTGGTTAACAAATGGCAAATAAATATTAAAAATTTAGAAAATGCATGCCAACATAAATCCTGTTATTCTAGCAAATTCTAACTTTATAATAGCAATATTTAAAACCTATCCCTATTTTTGGCCCTTTGTCCCCCATTTTCTTTACAGTTTGTCCAGATTTCTTGTGTTAAGAGGTTGAGAGGTATGACACATAGACTTTGCAAGAGGAAAGTTATTTGCTGAACTTTTTATTCTGATTTCTTCTATCTTGTTGTCGATCTGTTTTGCTGATTTTTTTCTCTTGTTCTTTTGTTTCTTTTGTTCTTTTTGTAACAGAGACTAGTGTTTGCTTTTGTACTTTGTTGCTAACCTGCACTAAGAGTACTGCCGTGGATACATTTTTAATCTAAAAGAGACTAGATCTTTTTAAGTATCACTACATCAAGAAAGTAAAAACCAAACTATGCTCCACTTTTATTTGGTTCTCATAGTTTTGTTGCCAGAACTGTTTTAAAGCATTTTACTGTAATCGCATTACATTTTTATGGTTAATTCAGTCACGTGTTAGATCTGTTAAATTTGTAGTAATACCCTCTGTGAGAGGAAAGTTATTTGAAACAATTTTCAGTGTTTGAATTCCTGTGGCTTTTGCAGATCTGTTTTGCCATTATTTCTTCTAGCCTCCATCCTGATGTGTGCCAGTGTCTTTGTTGGTGTCCACCCTTAATGTTAATTTGACTACCAAATTCCCATCATCTCCTTTTGCATTGCTGTTGTCAGTAAGCACAAAAGTATCAATTGTGCTATTTATTTAAATACTTTTACCCTCCCTTTGTATTCCATAGATCCAGAATACCGAGTGGTCAGTGTTGTTCTTGAGTTAACTACCCTTACTATAAATTGTCCTTGGAAACTCCTCCCACTCTCACCTCACCTGCCTATACTGAGTACCAGTATATCACACTGGGAAGTTCCTGCCCTTAGACTGCTAAGATCAATTTAGCCTTCCTTTCATCTTCCTGCCTTTCCCACAGTGCACTACCTAGATGGATTACCCACATCTTCTTTATTTCTTATCTCTGCTAACACTGCCTTCCCTGCTTAACCCATTTCAACTTTCTCCCTTTTTTTCAATGGGGCCAGATTCATGAAGGCTTGCATGGAGTCTAAGAGTAGAGTAAGACTCCATGCAGCCATCATGTCTGCCGAGCGATCCAGGAACAGCCGGTAGGGGCGTGCAACAGAGCACCTAAAACGAGTCTTAAACGGACAGGGCTAGGATATGCAAATTACCTCATTTGCTGCTGAAAGCTATGCAAATGAGGTAAATTTGCAATCCAGGAAACCCAAACCTGTCCAAGTAAGAGTAGTGTTATTTGCAGAAATGTACTCAGTTGACAACTGAGTACGGTTCTGCAAATAGCAAAACGGAGCCCATGACAGCTCCAAAAAAAAGGATGCATCCAGTCGAGGAAGCATGCCAATGGCCAAAAATATGGCCATTGGCAATGTTCACTGATGCAAAATAAAAATAAAATAATTTTTTTTTATCCTGATCGCCGATGGTTAAGCATATTGCAGCACTGCGCAAACGTGGTGCACTCTTAAAACCAGAAAAATAAGAATTAAATTCCACAAATGTAGATTATATGGTAATTCTTAAATTATAATGCAAGGGAATGACAGTGCGAAGACAACATGGCTACTGAGTAGAGGTTGCTAAGTGGGGAAGCTCAGTCTAAGACATGTAACCAAGCATTAGTAGACAATCCTATGCAAATGAGGGTATGGATAGTGACTCCCAAGTTTACATAGCAAATGAGCACAGTCAGTGGAGTGTAGGAGTAGGATAAGGGGAGTATCAGAGTAGAAGATAGGTGACATCACGAGGAGAGTATGTATGAAAGAAGTGAAGCTCATTGGAGCAGAGTGGCATGTGTTTGCTGACAGTTACCCATCACTGGAAGAGGTGTGTCAACAGGTATCCTAGCCAAAGGCAAGAAACTGAAGGTGTATGCCGTGGATAACACCAAAGTTTCTTGTAGAAGTGCCTGCAACGTGTATACGTGCGTGTGCGCGCATGTAGAACTGAGTAAGACTGTGTGTGCACCTGTGTGTGCGTGTTTAAGCCAGAGTAAGCATGTGTAAGGGTGTTTAAAGTTGTGTAAGCGCATTTGCGTCTGTGTGCATGCGTTTCAGCAAGAATAAGCAAGTGTTAGTCCGTGTAAACATTTGTGCACACGTGTGAACTTGTGTGCGCGTGTTTGCGCTTGTGTGCAAGGCGCTGCCCACCTGAGGAAACAGAAAGGGAAAAGGAAGCACAACAAATAGTAGGAAGTTAACCAGGGAGTACTAGCAGAGCTAGCAGGTGAAAACAATCAGAAGCAGGCAATTACACAGGCAGTACACTAGCCCAGCCCAGCACTTAAAACTCTGCAAACAACATTCCACTATGCATCTCTCAGAGACACTGCAACACTGCAATAATCTAATAAAAGTTAAATCTGAAAAAGCTTTACTGAGACAAAGAAATGTTAGGGGCTGCCATTGCTGTTATAAGGCGACATATGCAACATGCTGAGGGTGGTGACAATGCAAATGCTGCTGGACAACCCACAGTGAGGAGACAGAGAAGAGTGTACAGGCCCAGGGTAACCTATCAGGGGCTACATGAGCTGGAGATAGTGGAGCGCTATAGAGTGGACAGAGACCTCATGCAACAAATTGTTGAGCTGTGCAGGCCATGCCTCACACACAGAACCAACAGAGGGGAACCCATCCCAGTGGAAACCAAGGTATGTGTTGGCCTAAGAATATTAGCAACAGGTACCTTCCAGAGACCAACTGGTGATATGATGGGGATATCACAGGCATCAGAATCCAGGGTACTGCACCAGTTCCTGGATGCCATGTCAGCACATGTTGGTGATCATGTATATTTCCCCAATTCCCGTGAGGTACTGGCCAGCAATATGCATCACCTCCAGCAAATAGCGGAATACCCTGAGGTAGTAGGTGCAATTGACTGCACGCACATACACATCAAAGCACCAGCTGGTGAGCGGGGTATGGTCTACTTTAACTGCAAGGGCTTCCCCTCCATCAACTGCCAGGTTGTGTGTGATGCCCAGGGCATAATACTGAATGCGTCTGCTGGCTGCCCTGGAAGCTACCATGATTCCCATATTTGGCATCTGACACAGCTGTACCAGACATTTGCCAATGGGGAAATCCCTCAAGGTCACCTAGTGGGGGATGCTGGCTATGCACTGGAGCCGTGGCTGATGACACCCATCAGAAACACACACACACCTGAACAGGAACACCATAATGAGGCACACGCACAAACACGAAATGTAATTGAGCGTGTGTTTGGGCTGCTCAAGTCACGGTTCCGGTGCCTGGACACATCTGGTGGAGCCTTGCAGTACTCACCAACTACATGTACCCAAATTGTCATGGTATGTGCTATGCTACATAATATGATCCTGCAAAAACAGCTGCAGCAGGACCAGCATAGGCCTGGGCCAAATAGCCCCCCACCATTGCCAAGGCCATCACAGGCAGAGCGTGACTCGTAGGAGGAACAACCTGAGCCTGCCCCAGTAGGCAGAAGGAGGCGTGCCCAGTATGCTTTGGCCTTGGCAAAGAGGCAACGCATAGCACATAAACTGGTCCAGTAGGAACCCTGGAAATTATACCTCTCTCCGACACGCACATATAGTAAAAGGGATGCCTAACTTGACACTACCTGTTCTCAAATATGTATAGGGAGTGTAGTATGTGCATCCAACATAGGGAGCCCTGCAGCACCACCTGAGGCATGATTGCCATCTGTTAAGCAATATAAAGCAGTGCTAAACAGCTTTTGCCACCAATCAGTATATGTAAACAAAATTGCACACACTAACTAGCACAACTGTGGTCAATGTCGAGCAATATTGGCCAACGTTCAGCAATGCTGGTTAACATTGAGCAATGTTGGACAAGCTTGGTCTAAGTTGGGCATGGCCGAACAAAAGCCAACATGCCCATATTTGCCCACTGGCCCTTAAGCAGTCTGGTCTGCTCAGTATGAAAATATAAAGCAGTGACATGCCTCAAACCCAGGATACTGTGCACTATAGTCATAGCACTGAACCACTAAACCATGACAATATTTCAGTGGTCAGCCTGTATGAAGAAATGTTGATAGGTCTATGCAAAGTATCTCATGGAAACCCCGCAGGCATAGCAGAATCCCCGTCGAGTTATGACACAAAGGTGAGCCCTGCAGTAAGAATAGAACCTGATTTTCAACACACATATAGTAAAAATGTTAATATTGGTCATTTTCAGACACATCTACAAATGTAGTGGACCTCAGACAGCAACATACCAAAAGGTCACACTGGGCATGCTAACACACTTGAATAAATGAGACAAATGTCAGGCAACAAAACACTGAAAGGCCGAACTGTGCATGCTCACACACTTAGGCCATGACAGAGTACAGCAGTGGGCCACACATATCCGGCAGTTGCATGTGTTAACCCAGGAACCTCACACTATCCACCAATATGCCTTGTGCACACAGTTATATGACAACAGACACATATATAATATAATGGAACCCTGCCATAATCAAATATGTTCTGCAGATACTTAGGTTGTTCATAGAAAGTGGGAAAGCAAAGAAGAAACAAAACGTGCAATCAGTATCATCAATAAACAATGTGCATCCTGAACATTATCATAGGTTCAAAGGTTGATACTAGGCTATCTGCCCTAGGGCATGTTCAAGCCTAGCCAGAGTGTGTTTGGCTATCGCAACCCTGTTAGATTAGTAGACTGTGCCTGTGAATAGTAGGTCACACAAGATAGCCCATTTACATTTAGTTTAATGTGCCTCTGTCTAGCAGGGACACAGAAGATATCCCAGGGGTAAACATACGATCACCCATCCACTCATCAAGATGTCTCCTGTAGGTGGTCAGTGGTGGGCTTTGCGTATGCGGGACTGGGATCTCATTCCAGAGTGAGTGGAGCCTCTGGGATAGGAATCTGTCCCTCCAGCATGTCCTATTAACATCTGTCCTGAGGTTTACGTCCCTGGAGCATGTAGCTCTAAGGGATTTGGATATCCTGAGGTGGATCATGTCCATGCAATCTGGGTTGGACATGGCTTTAAACAACAGGCACAGATCGCATCCTAGTAGGAGGTAAGTGACTGAGTAGAGCTGGAGTTACATTAGCCAAAGTGTGTAGGCCATCCGTGTGAGTACCTAGATCTACTTGGTGAGGTAATCTGTGGCCATTACAGTTGCTGCAGGTAAGGTACATCCCAAATGGGGCATTGTATCCAAGCATGGGCCTGATGACTATAGGGGCACAATGACCTCACTTGATTTAGATGTGAAACCTTATGGGATAAGGTGGGCTATATAGAAGGTCTGTCTAACCACTTTGGCAACGTGATTGTCAAAGGCGAGAGTACTAAGCACTCGTGTCCCCAAATCCATAACAACTCCTACCGTACATAATGGATTACCACCAATAAGCTTATGTGTGGGCACATTGTTATTCCCAAAGGGGATGACTATGCATCTAATGGCATTTAGCTGTAGGCCATGGCTCTGGCACCAGTTATCCATCTCTGTGAGACCCTTTTTGAGGATGCTTGTGCCAGCTGGAGAGTTGATTATGGCACCCAGTTTGCAGTCATCTGCGAACATGGTCAGCCATATCCCTCCTGTGTTAGCCTGTACGTCAGAGAAATATATACTGAACAAGACAGGTTCCAGGACTGAGCCTTGTGGGATGCCACGTGTAACTGATGTATAGTCAGACATGACACCTGCAAAACTGACCACGTGGGTACTATCCCAGATCCAGTTAGCAATCCATCTTGTGACATATGTGTCGATATCGAAGCTGGTCAGCTTATGTAAAATGCCCGAGTGGGGTATTGTGTTGAAGGTTTATGCGAGGCCCAGGTAAGCTGTGTGGACAACCTTCTTTACATCTATGGACCTGGTAACTGTTTAAAGAAGTTGAACAGGTTCAAGAGGCAAGATCTGCCCACAACAAAGCCAAAATGTGTAGGATCCAGTGTCTGTAGGTTCCCGATGTCTATGTGTATGAGTTCCATGATGATACGCTCCATAGCTTTGCAGACCAGGCTAGCTAGGCTTATAGGGTGATATTGTCCGTGGTCCACTGTGGCACCACCCCTGTGGAGCGGGAACACTTTTGCTGTACGCCATTCCTTGGGTACACATCCTGTAGTGACTCTGATATTGAACAGTGACCTAATGTGACGGTTACGTTCGTCATGAAGCTCATGTAAGACGCAGGCCGGGACACCGTCTGGTCTCATTGATGCTGTGATGTCTGCTTTGGAGAGGGCAGCACACACCTGTTCATCTGTGATGTCAGGGAGGCTACACTCTGTTGGGATGGACATTTGCTCTGTAGGGGGGATGGGGGGAGACATTTGCACTGAACCTGTTTGCCAGGATGCTAGCAATGTCTGTGTGTTCTGTGTATGTTTTGTCATTATGCAGTAACTCACAGCATATCTTGGAGTTTCCACCCAGGTTCCCGACATAACTAAAGAAGGCCTTGTGATTGTCCTCAGTGTCTGGTGCAGATTTCTGTTAGCAGCGGGCCTTAGATGAAAACATGAGTGATCGTAGCTTTCTGCTAGTACTGATCAGAGATGCCTTCCCATGTTGGGATGGTGCTCTATCATGTAGTAGCCTCCCCCTTTCATTGTATGGCTTATTAATGGCCGGGGTCCACCAGACAGGTCCCCTGCCTTTGGAGGAGTAAGTCATGTTGTTATTTGGGATAGCACAATCCATGCATTCCAGTAGGTGTCCATAGAATGCGTTCGTAAAGGATTCAGTGGTCTGAGCCATATTTACCACTGTCCCAGGGTCTTTGTAGGATACCACCTTGGTTTGTAGAAGTGTGACATCTGCTTTTGAGAAGTTTTTCACAGGGATTACCTACTATGGGTGTGGGGACAGGATATGGATGTCCAGTGAGATAAATGTATGGTCTGACCTTACCAATGAGGGGTATACCTCTGGTGTGGAACATAGAGTCCCCATGTTGGTGATGAGCAGGTCCAATATGTTCTCTCCTCTTGTGGGTGTGGTGACCAGGTGTGCCATAGCATTTGAGTTTATATATTCTAGCAACTGTTGTGCAAGGGTGTTGGTGCTTGAGTAGTATTCCCAGTCAATGTTTGGGTAGTTGCAGCCACCCAATATAATGGTGTTTGGAGAGACCTACATATCCTCCAGTGTTCCCAGGAATACTGAGTGGGGTACCTGGGTTTGGGAGGGTGGTCTGTAGCAGGCTATAAACTGAAAGGCAGGTTTGCCCACTGTTAGTTGCACATTAATGGTCTCCGATGCTTCGTGCAGTGCTAATAACCTGGAGGTGTGTGTATCTGTGATGTATATGTATACACCTCCTATTTATGTTGGCCGGTCTGAGTCTAGTGTCCGAAAAGCATGGTATGAAGTATAACCTGGTAGTGCTGGTGTGCTTATGTGAGCCTGAACCAAGTGTCTGTTACTGCACAGATATCAACATTCTCCATACTGAGGAGAGTCCTGAGTGTGTGCATTTGAGGGTTAGACAGCAGGTGTTGAGCAGCATTACCCTTAGTTTCTTTTACCTTGTAATGTCTATGGAGGTGGGTTTGTCTCATGAGCCTTGCTTAAAAAAGCCACTATTGGGGTGGCAAGAGCCTTAGCCAGTATTCGAAAGTCTAGGTGTGACAGGTGCAAGCCGCCCATAGCGAAGCTATGTGGCATGTCGAGCATGTCATCCCAGGCTGACAAACACTGGATCCCCTTTGAATGACACCAATATGTCAGCCAACTGTTAAAAGTGATCAGTTTGTCTGTATACTGTGACATCATTCCTGGTGAGGGTAAGATGCTACACAAGGTCAGGGTCATACTGTCCTGGGCTACATGATCAGAGAGCTCATCTATGTCACATGTCATGTAGTCCAGGGAGGAACGTCTGAGGTTATTCACACCAGCATGGACAATGATTGAGCCATATTTGTACTTGCTGTGGAGTGACCTGAGTGCATGTGTTATGTGGCGGATCTTGGCACCCGACAAAACAGCTCAAAGTGACCTTCTCCTTGTTCAGCCTGGTGAGTGGGACGTCAGTGTGTCTGACAATAACAGTCACCTATGACAAGTGTATTAGGTGTGTTCCTTAGCCTTAAGGGCAGTGACTGTGTGGCACACTGACTTTGTGAACTATGTGATATGTGGGTATTGTTGTGGGGTAGCGGTTGGTTGTGTGTCTGCTTTGGAGGTCTCCACTGCTTAGGCAGAGTTTATGCAGAGCCTTCGATGTGTGGTAATGTATTGTCTGTGCTGTCGCTCTAGGTCTATGTGAGACTGGATTTGTGGTGTGTGTGGTTACCTTCACCACCTAATAGACTGTGCCAGTCATGGGTCAAGAGAGATCAGCCTCCTGTTTGTCTATATAGTTGCATCTCTCACATATATCTGAGTTTGTTGGGAGGAGGAGAGGGTTGACTGTGTACATGAGGCAGTTGTAACATTGCGTCAAAAGTCCAATATTCACCAGTTGGACTGGAGAGTACACATGAAACCGGCCTTTGGACATGCCAGGATATTATGATGACATACTCTGTTGACTGATCACAAAGGATCAGTAGAGTGGTAAGTGTATAAAAGAGTACAACAGGGGTGTAGTGCTCATGTTTGTCAGTGTTTTGGAAAGATCATCTGCGAATGAGTCCAGACAGAACCATGACACCACCTTCAGATATGTCATAAATAGCAATGTACACTCATATATGTCCAGAGTTAGGGCCAACTGTACCTGACTGATAATGCCGACATCCTGTCAGACAGGCCCATACATACATACCCACTTCCCACTGACAAAAGGCCCTATCATCATACCAGGAGATACCACATGTGGAATGGGTAAACAGTTCCTCCCAAAGCCAAAAACATGGCATCAATTGGATTACATTGTTCCCCTATATGTGCAATAAGTGAACTACAGAACAAACAGACCCTGCACCCAAACAGTCTGTCGAGCCTCACCCTCACTACCGGATCTGAAACTGTTGAATGTGTTACAGCAACATATGGCACACCACACAAGTGTTGGTGCACACCAGACCATGGGAACTAACGTCCTACAAGCCTATGAAGTCTGAACTGCAAGGCCATGGAGTCCATCAAGATTGAAGTCCTAAACAGAGCTATTGGAAGCCGACAAACACACAACCCTACAAACTGTGGTATGTTCATGGGCAGATCATGGTTCCCAAACCTGCTAGACTGTTTGCAAGGCAGCCACCCAGGACATACATCACTGAAAGGAGCTACACATGTCCCACATAGAATCTGAATAGCCCTTACTCAACATACCAGGCAAGGCTCAAAAGTCAAACCCACCCCCATAGACAACACAAGGAACAAGAAACTAAGGGTAATGCTGCTAAACGCCAGAAGTCTTAACCTCAAGATGCATGCACTCGAAGCTCTCCTCAGTATGGAGAACATCGATATCTGTGCAGTGACAGAAACCTGGTTCAAGGCTCCAGAGAGCACCCCAGCGCTACCAGGCTATACCTCATATCATTCTTTTCGGCCCCAAAACCCAGACCAGACCACAAAAGGAGGGGGAGTTTCCATATTTATCAAGGATATCCACACCTCCAGGTTAGTGGCATTGCACGAAGTATTGGAGACCATCCATGTGCAACTAACAGTGGGTAAGACTGCTTTTCAGTTTATAGCATCCTACAGACCACCCTCTCAAAGTCAGGAATCCCACTCGGCTTTCCTGAAAACATTGGAGAACATGAAGATCTCACCGAACACTATTATATTGGGTGACTTCAACTACCCAAACATTGACTGGGAGCACTACTCAAGCCCCAGCACCTTAGCCCAAAGTTTCCTGGAAATTATAAACTCAAATGCTATGGAACAACTAGTCACCACTCCCACAAGAGGGGACAACATTCTAGACCTGATCATTACCAATATGGCGACTCTATGCTCCACACCAGAAGTATATCCCTCATTGGTAAGATCAGACCATAAATTAATCTCACTGGATGTCCACATCCTGACCCCACCCCCAGCCCAGAAAACCACAGTGAAAAACTTCTCAAAAGCAAACTTCTCACTTCTCAAAACTGAAGTGGAATACATCAAGGCCCCAGGGCCAGTGGAAACTATGGCCCAAACTGCAGAATCCTATATAAATGCATTCTACGGACATCTCCAGGAATGCATGGATCATGCTATCCCAAACAAAACCAAGACCCAATCATCCAAAGGCAGGCGTCCAGTCTGGTGGACCCCTGCCATAAATAAACTGTACAACAGAAGGAGGAAGCTACTACATGATAGAGCAAAATCCCTAATAGGGAAGGCATCTCTGATCAGTACTATCAAAAAATTACAATCCCTCATAAAATCCTCCAAGGCCAGCTTCGAGAGAAAAATTGCACAGGACACCAAAGACAATCATAAGGCTTTTTTCAGTTATGTTAGAAACCTGGGATGCAACTCCCAGACTTGTTCTGAGTTGATTCTAAACGACAAAAAATACACTGAACCCACAGACATTGCCAATATCCTGGCAGACAGGTTCAGTGCAAACTCCCCCCCCCCCCCCAAAAGAGCAAGTATCTATCCCAGCAGAGGACTGCCTCCCAAACATCTGTGATGCTCAGGTGAAGGCTGCCTCTCCAAAGCAAAAAACACTGCTTCCATGGGACCAGATGGCGTCCCAGGTTGCATCCTACATGAACTCCAAGAGGAACTAATCCCTCAAATAAAACAGCTATACAATCTCAGCCTCACTACAGGATATGTGCCCACAGAATGGCGTACAGCAACAGTGGTCCCACTCCACAAAGGTGGAGCCTCTACGGACCCTGGAAACTATCGCCCCATAAGCCTGACTAGCTTAGTCTGCAAGGCTATGGAGAGGATCATCATGGAGCTCATAAACAAAGACATTGGGGAACTACAGACACTAGATCCTACCCAGTTCGGCTTTGTCAAGGGCAGATCCTGCCTTTTGAACCTGTTTGACTTCTTCAAAACAGTCACCAAAGCCATAGATGAAGGGAAGGTAGTCCACACAGCCTATCTGGACCTTGCAAAGGCATTTGACACAATACCCCACTCGGGCATCATAGATAAGCTATCCAGCTTAAATATAAACCCCTATGTCACAAGATGGGTCGCAAACTGACTCAAAGACAGAACCCACAGAGTGAGAGTTGCTGGAGCCATGTCAGACTCGAAACCAGTCACAAGTGGCGTCCCACAGGGTTCTGTCCTGGGACCACTTTTGTTCGGTATATAGTTTTCCGCAGTACAGGCAAACGTTGGAGGACTATGTCTCACTAAGTTCGCAGACGACTGCAAACTGGGCGCCATAATCAACTCTCCAGCTGACACAAACATCCTTCAAAAAGGTCTCACAGAGACAGATAACTGGTGCCAGCGCCATTGTCTAAAGCTAAATGCCAAAAAATGTATAGTCATCCCCTTTGGCAAAAACAATGTGCCCACAAATTACCACATAGGCGGAAACCCATTAAGTACAGAGAAAGATATTAGGGACCTGGGGACCCAAGTTGATAGCAATCTCTCCTTTGAAAACCACATTGCCAAAGTGGTTAGAAAGACCTTCTACATAGCCCACCTCATCACGAAGGGTTTCACATCTAGATCAAGAGAGGTAATCATGCCCCTTTATTCATCCCTCATCAGGCCCATCATACAATACAATGCCCCTTTTGGGATGTACCTTACCCGACACCTGCAGCAATTAGAAAGACCCCAAAAGTATCTCACCAAGAGGATCAAGGGTCTCAAACAGATGCCATATGCTGCTCGGTTAAAAAAACTCCAGCTCTACTCAGTTGCATACCGCCTACTTCGAGGCGATCTATGCCTGACATACAAAGCTATGTCAAATCCAGAATTAATGGACATGCTCCACCTCAGTAAATCTAAATCCCTTAGATCCACACTGAGGGACTTGAACCTCAGCACAGAAATAAATAGAACTTGCTGGAGGGACAGGTTCATAACCCAGAGGCTCCCTTTGCTCTGGAATAGCATTCCAGTTCATGTGAGGCAGAGCACCTCACTGAATCTCTTCAAGAAGAATCTCGATAGGTGGATGGGGGATCATAGGTTTGTCCCAGGGATTACTCCCATGTCACTATTAGACAGAGGCACAGTAAACTAAACCTTAAAGGGCACAGTATACTCAAATCAAGGGGTGGCGTAAGCCATACAGAATCAGGCTAGGCTTATAATTGCCTCAGGGCAGATAGCCTAGTATGAACCTATGAGCCTATGTCGTATCCACAAATTCAACAATCCGTGCATAAATATGTATTGTCATATGAAGGAATGGCAATTTGTCCACAGATAGATCACACAAGCCATAAATTGTGGAATCCTGTACAAGCTGGTAACACCTGCTGACCCACATGGTTCATTCCTGGGATTGCATAAAACAAAGTGCACACACATTACCATGTCCAGTCTGATGATGTCAGCAACCTACAAATATAGCAGGAAACTAGAAACCACCCAGTAAAGCATATAGTGCACTGTGTTAATGCGTATCTCTCTAGTATCATAACATAGTTAGGTAGGGGTTAGACTCCTGCAATTGCTGAGTGTGTGGGGGTGTATGTGTGTGATTTCTTTGAGAGGAGTGGCCTTTTTGGAGGCTTGCAAAACACATTCAAACAGGTAAATCCCCCTTTGGCAAATCTGATGATGTCAGCATCCCACAAATACAGCAGTGGAAATGAAAATTCCCAGTAAAGCATATAGCGCATTGTGTTAATGTGTATCTCTCTAGTATCATAACATAGTTAGGTTGGGATTTGAATCCTGCAATTGCTGAGTGTATGTGTGTGTGGATGTGTATATATGTGTGTGATTTCTTTGAGAGGAGTGGCCTTTTTGGAGCCTGGCAAAACACATTCAAACAGGTAAATTCCCCTTTGGCAAATCTGATGATGTCGGTATCCCACAAATACAGCAGTGAAAATGAAAACTCCCAGTAAAGCATATAGCTCGTCATGTTAATGCGTGTCTCTCTAGTATCATAACATAGTTAGGTAGGGGTTTGAAACCTGCAATTGCTAAGTGTGTGTGTGTGTGTGTGTGTGTGTGTGTGTGTGTGTGTGTGTGTGTGTGTGTGTGTGTGTGTGTGTGACACTGTTGATCAATGTGTTGTGGGTTTTGCTTTTACTACTGTATGACATATCAGTAAAACAACAGTATGTGCATTGCACACGTCAGGTATCTGTGTGGCAAATACACATATGTACATGTGACCTCAATTGTTAACTGTGTGGCAAAGACCTATATGTACATGTTACCTCAATCACATCACAGGTGTGAAACCTGCCTTCTACACTAATACATCTGTTACCACTGACAGTTTGTGCTGCTACTTCACAGACCGTAGGTCACATATGTATGTATGTGACACGGCCATCCACTGTAGGGATCTGTGCCCTAGGTCATCCATGTCACACACACACATGACAGTTTGTATAGAATAGTGTGGGTGAGGGTTCATGCTTGGGGCATATCACAGACATGTTCAAACACAACACAGTCTGTCAATAATGGGCATTCAGTATAGGCATACAACAACTCTGTGGATATGCATACAGACCCCTTATTACTTATGTGATACACTGATGGACATCAGCATACCTTTGGGAATGTGAATATCAAAGGACAGATGACATCACATGTGGCTGCATGTACACATCGGTACCCCTGCTACATGTTGTGGGCTACTACCAATGTGGTACTGTCAGGATACTATGAATAGTAAATGTGGATGACTGTGCTATAGTTGGCTCATAGCTTCACAGCATGGGTTGATCAACAGGTATCTGTCTGTATGTTACCCTTGCGGAGGATAAGGGTCTAAACTGGAGAATGCATTGTAGGCCACTGTATGCATTACCAGATGTGGATGGACATATCCCTAGTGTGTCTGCTAGTACCTAGCATGGCCACATGCCTACAGGAGTGGTCACGGGAATGTGTGGCAGTCAATACCACTGGTAACTGGTATAGTATAGTATAGTACCGGAAGGATTCATATGCTACTGTGTACCCTACAGCTGTGTGTCAGTTGTCAAGACTTCATCTAACAATTGGTTAAAATCAGGCTGTTGAGATTATGTACACTACCAGAATGCAAACCAATGACCGATATTAACGCTACTACCCACAGCATAGTGTCAAACCATGTCATACACACATGTGTACCCAAGTTGCAACATATGTATAGTAAAATGCATACTGGCCACCAATAGGACATATGAAGTGTTAACACTGTGTAATACAGGGCATGTGACCCTTCCAATGTGTCCACCATGCACATACATGCAGACAGTGCACCTCCACCATGTTCCCAAATGTACACCTGCAAATCTGTACTGCACACATCACACATGTACCATCCACTCACCAACACATACTGCCAGTACCACACACATCAGCCAAGTGGCACTTGGGCGGACAATCCATGTTTGGAATTAACACTGGTGTAAATAATACTACATTGATATTCCTAGCTTTAATGCATCATGCCTGCTCAGATATACCTACAAGGATATCATTACACTTTACTGTTGACAACATGCTAACATTGCTACACTGCTATTAGGTCACCCTGTGCATCAGCACCATGTTAGCCTGTTCCTGCATCACAGTCACAGATGACAGGATGTTGCACAGTTTCATCATATGCACAGGGTGTGTTATTGGTTTGCCAGAGCCCAACATTGACCCATCCAATCAACATGTATGTGTGTGTGTGTGTGTGTGTGTGTGTGTGTGTGTGTGTGTGTGTGTGTGTGTGTGTGTGTGAGGGACAAAAGCACAGTATGGGTCAGTGTTGATGTGATGTGTGTGTGTATGTGTTAGCCCTAGGTGTTTGGATTATGTGTGTGTGTCTGCATGCACAAGGTTCCCCCTTGTGGCTGCCAAATATGGGAGGTTGTGGGACAGCCAAAGACTGTACCTGCCAGGCTGTACAGATCACTGTCTCCGGCCATGGACACAGTGCCTGTGCCTGGCAGGGGTGACACGGACAGTATCGGGTACTAAGACAGACTGAGTACTATCGTCAGAGGCAGAGGGATGTTGACTGGACCCATGTCCCTGCTGGGACTGGCCAGAGCCACGTGCACATAGTCGTCTAGGACGGTCTATCGACAGCCCAGCCCCAACATTTCTGGGGCTGGTACTGCCACTACGGGAGTGGCTGGGACTTGTGTGCCGTCCGCGATGACTGCCAGCTGATGATGTTGCTGGCATACATCCACGTCGACATCCCAGCTGTCCTGCACTATCCTGGTGCATGGACATTACATTGCAGAGGACATCTAGTGTCTCCTCCCAATGTCTATCAATGACCTTGGTGTAATTACAGATGGCACCGGCAAGGTCACGGACACTGTCATTGATAGCGGTGTTATGAGCCCTCTGCTCCCTAGGTCCCTGCCTGGTGTAATGTTCCATATGTGCCTGTGCCTGCATTACAGCCCAGAACATACCTGAGGTTGTGAGACCTGTGGGGGCACGTCTGCCAGGGGCATTACGACCAGCAGTGCTCCCATAAGAACCCCTGGACATATGCCTATGAGGTACCGTTCCAGGTGTCTGGGCATGGCTGCTGTGTGGGGTTGCATGTGCCATTGATACCATACTATCCTGGTCAATTTCCTACTGTATGCTGTTCCTCAGCTAAGGCCATTGGTGTTGAGGGATGTATTGGCAGTATGTATGTACACATAGATGGGGTGGAAAGCTGTGTACTGTCGATTGGCGGACCAACTACGTACCCTGTTAAACCTGCCTGTGCCACAACACATGTATCATCATGTCCACTATTTGTGGCAGTGACGTCCGGTTCCCTGCTGCACTCATCCAACAATACCTCAGGACCTGTAAGAGGGAGACAGGAAACACACTTTACCATCTGTACAGGATGTTAAAACACATGCACACATGCACACATGCACACATTCACACATGAACACATGAACACATGCACACATGCACACATGCACACACGAACACATGCACACAGGCACACATACACACATGCACACATGCCCACAAATGCACTCATCACTAAAACACACACACACACCACCAGCAGTCCAGAACATACTCACTAGCGGGTGATGGTGGGGTACAGCATCACAAGGCAAACAGTTATAGCACACGTGTCAGCATGCAGGATGTGTGTTTCCCAACAGCATGCAGTGCGTGTGTTAACAGCCCTTGCCAATAACAGTATACATGTGTTTGATGCATGTGTGTTGTTGTTCATTGATTGGCCTCACCCTGGAATGCACTGTGTACATGTACATGACAGTGCTGTGCAAGTGTTATAAGCTCTGCAATGTTCTGTGCACCATCTCACACAGGTATACATACCATGGCTGGATGTGTATCTGTGTATCACATGTATAGCCATGTCTGATTAGAGCGTCTGTGTGTTCAGCAGACAATTGTGGACACAGGATTAGCACATGCATGCAACGTATACACATGGGATGAGTGGTGCATGTTTACCTGATGGAATACCATTGCTCAACATGCCCATTGTACAGAGGTTATGGTGAGTGTAGGACATTGTGTGGACATGCCAGTGCCAGACGTGACATGGCATGGTACAACACAACTGCAATATTACGCATCACACAGACACTGTGTGTCATGTGACCCATACACTCAATAGCATGACAAGACATGTATGTGTCACTTTGTACAAATGGTGATTGCTATGCATACCATGTATAGGTGCTTATGTTTGCACACACACAACACTGAGGTGCATAGCAGGTCATGCTATGTGTAGTACTGTGGTCACTGTGACTGGATGGGGTGTACTACCATGAGCCATCATCATGCAGCATCACATGGTCACTCAAGGCTACTAATGTGTGCCAGACCAGCACATACCATGCTGTACTGGAACTGCAGTACCATGGCTACATTCACCATTTCACAGCCAGTTCTTACATGGGTTTGTAAGGTGCACAATAGGGGGCATTGCCTACCATGAATGTGTACTGTGTCGAAGAGTGTCGCACAGCCACACGTGAGGCATCTACCCTTCAGGTATGTTACTTGTGCTGTGTGGATGAAGTCTGGGATACTGTAGTGTGACCTTACAGTGGACATCTGAATGTGTCATGTGTGGCATGTTAACGTGTACTGTGTATGACAGTGCTGTGCATGTTGTGTGCATGTGTATCGACTCTGCCTATCCAATGTCCACATCAGTGTTGACACATTTCTGTGGAATGCTCTCTGTATTGTATGTGCTTTAGGCAGCTACCCACATTACTGGGACGTGCATAGTCTCACAGCAAACATCCACAGCATGCATTATGCATATGTGTGTTACGTGTACATGGCCTACACCTCACCTATGACATGTACTTTAATCAGCAGTATTAAAGGTAGAACACACTCACCAGCATGGGTCGGCTGCCTTACTGTCACACCAGAGGATATGAGACACTTTGTCAGTGGCAACAACTGTGGCATTGCTACTGTGTGTTTGCAATCGTACAGTAGTACAACGGTTGACAGTCACAGGCCTACAGATTGTATTCCTAATTATTACCATTGCACAACACTAGGCACCACATCATCTAATTACACAGTACACATCTCACATAAGCATGCTCTAACATTTGAGGTAACAGTAGTCTACAGCTATGCCATGTTACCTGCATGCTCAGTGTCAGCTTGCTGGGTGACTCCGGCCTCCATGATGACACATATTAGTTGTTGCGATTGTTGTTGGCCAGGAGCCACCTGGCTCAGGAGCAGCTCCTCCACTCTGGTGAGGGGGGAATGGATGGCTACCCCCCCACCTGTGGCAAGCTGCTGTCTGCGGATATCAGACGCATGCTGCTGGACATGTCTAATTAAATCACTGCAGTGATGGTATACCTGCTAATATGTCCGGTTATGCATGCCTATGTCATTTACCCGACGGACAAGCTACTGCCACAGCACAGTCCGCTCATGCTGGTCCTGGCTGGTTCTAGAGAACAGCAGGGCATACTGCTGCACCAAGCTTGCTGTTATTTCCTCCTCCTCTGCCGTGCTATAGGTGGGATTACGATGGTGGGACATAGCCCTGGAAGACAATGAAACAAAATGTGTGAGCAAGTCATGAGGCACACGTAAATTACTAATGTACAGTTATCACTTAACTGCCATGTATAGCAACCTATTGGCTGTCAGAAGATACACACTTTCAATACTACATGTCAGTACTCAACACACAACTGGCTGACAGTGCCTGGCACACTCTATATATCTAACCACATTTTGCACAGCAACAAACTTACAACAGTATGTAATACTATACCACAGTTCATGGCACACTGTATGCAACACAATGCACAACCCAAACACAGGAGGTATATATCATGTTAATGCATCATGATAAGTCTAATCCATTGCAATGATTGTGAAGTCCAGTGACAGTATCACTGGTACACCACACTAGTTGTTGATGGCAGACCCCTGCCTAACACATGTGCTCATTCATGAATATAGGTGGCATACTGCTGTACTACACTATACATGTTGCTAGATACACACCTATATCCTGTAACATACATATGACCAAGGCCATGGTACAGGCATACACACACACACACACACACACACACACACACACACACACACACACACACACACACACACACACACACACATCAGACATAGATATCAGACACATAGGTATGGCAACACAGGTGACCTTTACCTGTGTACCTTACAGTGCTGTGTGTCAGTAGTTATGAGACCATATGCCTGAGGTATGTAATCTATGAGGACTACAGGGAACACACGGAACACTGGTTCCAATCAATGTGGATGTAGACCATACTGTGCTGTTTAGGCATACAACCTCAGGTAGTACTACAGTTCATACAGGGGTTGGATTCACCAGCAGTAACACTCAATAAGCATGCATGTACTGCTTTGGCCTACAATGGGCACCACAGTCAACATCAAGGGACAATGTCAGGACATATGGCATACTGCTTTTTCAGCCTAGCAATTGTATATACAGCTTTTGCTGGGATCATAGCTAGGACACATACCACCATGACAGAAACAGTTTCCCACTAAGCTAGCACACATAAACCCAACTCTGACACATTTACCAACACATGCACCATCACACTTAGTCAAACTCACATAGCAATTCTTGTAACAGGTACACGTGGGTGTGTATCACTTCACAGGTAGGTATGAGGCTATTGGCCCTAGGGCCTATAGAAGCCTAGCCATATGCTACTCTGGCCTTTGACACACAGGTCATTGCATTTCACGTGGCCCTGTCAAGCAGTGTCACAGAGGTGAATGCCTGGCTGTATTTACTATCTCCCATACAATCTTCATGATTAATTATGACGACTGCTAATTAGGGGCTTTGTTTGCTATGGATAGTTGGTTTGTTCCAGGGTATGGGATGTCTCTGAGATGGGAATCTATCCCTCCAGCATGTGCTATTTATTGTGGTCAGAAGGTTTGGGTCCCTAGAGCATGTAGCATGTAGGGATTGTGATCTGATTACATGCAGCATGTCCAACAGCTCTGGTTTTTACATAGCTTAGTATGTTAGGCAGACTTCGCCTCTGGGTAGGCAGTATGCAACACAATGTAGTTGTGGGTTTGTGGGATGGTCTGCATAGGGCATCTGTTTGAGGCTGGTATTACTCTTTGTGAGGTATGTCTTTGTCATTTCCAGTTGGTCTGGATGTCTTGTGAGGTACATACCACATGGGGCATTATACTCTATAATGGGCTTTATGTGTGATGAGTTGAGGGGAACACTGACCTATATTTCCCTGGATGACACACCTTTTGTGATGAGGTGTGGCAGGTAGACAGATTACATGACTAGTGTGTCACTGTGATTATCAAAGGGGAGACTACAGTCCACCTGTGTCCCATGGTCTCTTACCATACTTTCGGTGTTAGGTAGACTACCACCTATGTGGTAGTTCATGTCTGCAAAGCTTTTTCCAGAAGGGATGCCAATGCAGTTTCAACATTGAACTTGGGTCCATGGCTTTGTCAACAGCCATCTGCCACAGTAATTATGAGCCTGTTCCTCTCTCTCTCTCTCTCTCTATATATATATATATATATATATATATATATATATGTTTCTTTTATATATATTTACACACGTATACATAAACATACATTGGTGTACATAGTGATATCCATATAGGCACATATACGGTCCACCTTTCATGGTGGGAATGTCAATTATGTGAAGGTTGCGAGGTATACTGCTATGTACTCATATTTCACAGTGTTGTGCGGAATGCATTGAAGGTGTTCTTAGCACATGTAGCTTTAGCAGGCCTCACTGGCTGCAACACTGCAAACCTGACAATTTATACCCACAGCGTTTAACCACATTTCATATACTAGCACTGTATGCTGTCTTGTTTGCCACACATTACAACCTACATTGGAGTATGCACAAAACAGCCTTCAACAACATTTGTATGTCCACCCTTCACAAAAAGTTGCAGTATGTCCCTTGCTCTATGCACATGTACTGATGCTAATATATCTGACACAGACAGATCTCTCCATATGTGTGTGCCAAACACACACAAGGTCCACACTGTTGTGTGTCCATGGACCTCACAGCTGACCTGCTGAGCCTTGCTGCAACATGAACAGGTGTCACATGTGAGCACACAGTAATACTAGAGGGTGTATATATAGCTAACAATGCTTAATTGCCATACTAGCCTGGTACAGCTGTTGCCAGTACTAAGCTACACATTGATATGGCTACCATGCATTTGTTACTCTGTCACATCCATGGTTATATAGCTGTATGCGCCACTCCCCCAAACAGACATTGTACACACTACTGTACAGTGCACAGATGACATGGTTCAGATGTTTGACATTTAATGCTGAGCTACATATTTCACAGTTGTGTCCCACTGCACACAGCTACACACTGGTATGTCCATGGCAGAAGTTTTGCAGGGCATCTGTGCATAGATACATACTGCTGCCACATATTGGTGTTTCAAACTATGTAGAGTAGTCTTCAAGTCATCTACTACATGCCATTAAATACATATCTGTTACATACCTTTCCTTTGTATGTGTTTGTAGTTTCCAATTTGCTGTGTCTTCGGCTTTAATTAATGCTTTTTTTTTTATTTTATTTATTTTTTTTATATTGTATTAATTATTTTTTCCACTGGTGTGGGTGGGTGTGTGTGTGTCTCTCTCTCTCTGTCTCTGTCTGTCTGTCTCTCTCTCTCTCTCTCTCTCAGTGGCTGCAATGTGATGATTGCATGTGTGGCCAGCAAGTACAGCCTGCTTTTATATGTATCTGCACATGTGCATGTGATGGCCTCTGCACCAATTGGTGGCAGCCATGTGGTGATTGCATGCAGCCTGCTGTGTGGTAATTGCAGTACTCACTGTCATAGCAACCCAATGCTATAAATTGCTATGTCAGGTAGGTGTAGCCCTCTCAGCTTTCCAGAGTGGGGCCCATGCTTCTTTGAAGTGGAGACCGATGTGTAAGTCAGAAGGTTGGCATGGGTCTTATATCTGATGCTAGGGGTGTAGCCAGTGATATTATTGTTGTACTCTGACCTGGATGTTGCCACTTCCACTACACAGTTGTCAGTGTAGAATTGTACTCACCCCTACATATGCTAACACAAGATACATGGGGATATGTAGTTTCTTTTCTACTTATACAATTTACTGCCATACAAAAGTAGTTATTGGGATGTATTCATTTGGCACATGAACTGTTTGTGAACTGGTATACTGTGATTATTTATTCACACACTCAACTGTGTGGGGGTTGTGTAGTATTTACTGCTAGAATGTCTGGTTCTGTTATCACAGTCATGTAATGCAATTCCACAACAACTGCTGGTATAGTTCCACAGGACAGGTTTTGTTTTATGGCATTCCTACCTTTACTTTATATTCACACATTCTGGTGCATGATATATATTTTTCAGCAACATCTTACTGTACACATCTCACTCATGTAATGCAATTTCACAACAATTGTTGGTACGGATCTACAGAACAAGCTTTGTTTTATGGCCTTCCTATTTTTCCTTTACATTCACTCATTGTAATACATGATATATTTATTTCAGCACCAGGTTATTGTATATCTGCTGTGGCTTAGTGGTACTTCATGCAGTCTAGTGTGTCTAAGGTCTGGGGTTCGAGACTGACAGAGGTGTTTTATTTTGCTGCTGAGCAGAACAAGGGCCCTGACATACAGAGTGATTAAGGCACTTTTAAGCAGTTGTAAGCGGGTTTGCGTGGGCTTGCGCGATGCTTAGCTAAGTGCACACATGCGCACGCTCGCTCAAACCCACTTACTACTGCTTAAAAGTGCTTACTCCCACTAACCCCTGTGCTAATTTCTTTGAAAGAAAAGAAAATGGGGAGATAGGACAGTGGTGAAAAAGGGGGCACAAAGAGGGAAAGACAGTAGGTAAACAAGCTCAGGATGTACAGGATGGGTGTAGGGAAGGTCCATAGCTGCACATTTCTTTACCAGCAACAGCTGTGCATATGTGCATATGTTGCTAATTTGGAGTGAAATTTGAAACCGTCCACCCCTGAGACAGGGGTGAGGACAACTAAGTATGTTGTACTGCCAGTTCTAATTATCTGTTTATATGTCCAGAGGACAAGTGTGCAAAATGGGCAGCTATGTATGGGGCGTAATTTTTTTTGTGGGAACAGATTGCCCTTTTTTTTTTTTATTTTTATTTTTTTTCAGGTGAGAGTGGAATGTGAGGTAGGGAAGTAGGTATATTTGGGGAGGTAGGTTCGGGAGGTAAACAGATAAGACAAACAAGATGCATACAGGGGCAGAGTATGACACATAGGGTGGGTGAACACAATTGATGAGGACGGATGTTTGGAAATCGCAAGCCCATGAGCCCACAGATGGTAACAGTGGGACTGAGATCCCCACCCATATGCAGTCTCCACTGCACCTTCACAGCCTGAGGGTGGCTGAACTGGGGGCTGCGTAGGAGGGGCAGGCTCACCCGTGATACACGCCACTCTCGCCTCGAGCTGGCATAGTGGATCAGCGACTAAACGCTGGATCTCCCTACGCACCACAACCCGGACACTTCGGAGGGTGACAGGTGGCCCTTCTCCACCCACGCTTGCAGGGGGGGTGAGCCCCATCCCCTTCCACCCAAAGGTGGCACAGGACCAATGGAGGAGGGTGGCCCGGGCTGGGCACCAGACCTGCTGGTGCCAGGTGCAATCACCAGCTGAGGAGGGAGAGGTGGGTCCACTGGGACTGGCCTTCCCATACATTCTGTGTTTGGGTGTGTTAAATTACAACATAGACAACAGCATTCCAGATTAGTTGTAACAGCATGCAGTAATATTCACATTAACCCAACACACCAGGGTTCCAACAGTTGAACAGCAAGCATAACACATGCATATATTGAACATTAGTGGACGTTACAATGGCATGCAGGGATGACTGGTGGCAACAGGCCACCAAGATTGTGATGTTTGAACAGGGCACATGCATCAAAGTAAATGCAATTATTTATAGAACAATAGGACATATGTCCCAACAAATGTTTTCAGATTACACATACCCACTGAGGTGTGGAATTGCATTGTTTATGCACATAGATTAGGGTGTAAAAAGAAACCTCCATTAACATCTTATAAGTATTTTTACACTACACTACATTCCTATTGACTGCAGGTATATATCCCCTACATGTATTATTACACTAGGCAACATGCATTAGATTGTGTAATGGTTTTGGATAGTTCATTATAAACCTAATCTATATCTGACATACTAACTGTCCAGGTTGCAGATGTTACTGCTACATAGTTTTATAATTTATTTATATTTCAGTATCTACATATCTGGATGTGTTCACGTGACATTTTCAGTTACATTTCTACTGAACCCTACATTTCATGTAGCACACTCACATTTCTGGGGGACACCTTGACAAGCTACTCATGTGCCAGATTTACCTATGCATTCCAGCCATTTACCAACTGTTGAGGACTGTTATATGCTTCACAGCTACTGGCACTTCCTTCATCCACTTTATATGGGACTGCACAACTGTGGGTTGACAGCACTTATTAAAACAGTACTATTTATTTGATGCAAGGGTACAACAACATTTCTAAGTGAGTGACACAGACACACTCCAAGTATTATACCTTTACTAATTACATTGAACACTCATTTCTACAGGCTCTCTTCTTTATTTGTCATTACAGTGCATACGGAAGACCTATTCAGGACATATTGTACCTTTATTGATAGGCTACAACACTCTTTTTCAGGCTCGCTCACTTATTTTATATGACAGTACATGCAGAGATAGTATTCCAGACTTATTTCACATTTATTGATGGGTTACTACACTATATTCCTGGCTCTATGGCTTATGTTATATAACAGTACATGCAGAGAATTTATTCAGGGAATAAATGTTATATGCTTCACAGCTACTAGCACTTCCTTCATCCACTTTATATGGGATTGCACAACTGTGGGTTGACAGCACTTAATACAACAGTACAATTCATTTAATGCAAGGGTACAACAACATTTCAAAGTGAGTGACACAGACACACTCCACGTTTTATACCTTTATTAATTACATTGAACACTCTTTTCTACAGGCTCTCTCCTTTATTTGTAATTACAGTGCATACAGAAGACATATTCAGGACATATTATACCTTTATTGATAGGTTACAACACTCTTTTTCAGGCTCACTCACTTATTTTATTTGACAGTACATGCAGAGATACTATTCCAGACTTATTTTACCTTTATTAATGGGTTACTACACTCTATTCCTGGCTCTCTGACTTATGTTATGTAACAGCACATGCAGAGAAGTTATTTAAAGCATTTTATATCTGTATTATTAGGCTACAACACATTTTTCATGCTTTCTGACATTTATTATATAACAATACATGCAGAATAATTACTAACTTGCCTGGTGACGCAGCCTTAGCAGCCTATCTGCATAGGCTTGCTGGTTTGCGGCACGGACACCTGCAGCTGTGAAGTAAATGAAGGGATAGTGAGACATACCTATCCATTTAATAGACTATCTTAGCATGTCTTACATACTGCATTCCATGGCTACCTACTCAGTAGTGGGGCATCGTGCATATGACGGGCCTCCTGGATCAATTGGTTCAGTAGCTCCTGCTTCCATCTCCTCAGGTCTGCATGGTGGTGACAGACCTGCTCACCAGTCCTTGGGACGCCTGTGGCACTGGTGAGGTCATGAGCCAACTGGTTCCAAGCCTCTGCCTTATACTCCATTCCTTAGAACTGGCCCTGCAGGAATCAAGACTCATGACGCTGGACGAGGAGCCAAACCATATATTTTGACTCCTCGATGCCCCAGTGTTGCACTCGAAAGTGACTACCCTCTCCAACATCAGACA